>NC_134353.1:254112373-254447788 GCF_048569485.1 Anomaloglossus baeobatrachus | reverse complement strand
GCCGCTATGCCGGTTGCTGAGTGGCCGCCTATGCCGGCTGCTGAGTGGCCGCCTATGCCGGCTGCTGGACGGCCGGCTATGTCGGGCTGCTGGGTGCCGGCTATGTCGGCAGCTGGGTGGCCGCCTATGCCGGCTGCTGTTTGCCGCCTATGTCGGCTCCTGAGCGGCCGCCTATACCGGCTGCTGTTAAGCCGCCTATGCCGGCTGCTGTTTGGCCGCCTATGTCGGCTGCTGAACGTCCACCTATGCCGGCTGCTGTATGGCCGCCTATGCCGGCTGCTGGGCGGCCGCCTATGTCGGCTGCTGAGCGGCCGCCTATGCCGGCCGCTTTTTGGCCGCCTATGCCGGCCCGCTTTTTGGCCGCCTATGTCATCTGCTGAACGGCCGCCTATGCCGGCTGCTGTACGGCCGCCTATGCCGGCTGCTGAGTGGCCGCCTATGCCGGCTGCTGTTTGGCCGCCTATGCCGGCTGCTGTTTGGCCGCCTATGCCGGCTGCTGAGTGGCCGCCTATGCCGGCTGCTGAGTGGCCGCCTATGCCGGCTGCTGAGTGGCCGCCTATGCCGGCTGCTGAGTGGCCGCCTATGCCGGCTGCTGTTCGGCCGCCTATGTCGGCTGCTGAACGTCCACCTATGCCAGCTGCTGTATGGCCGCCTATGCCGGCTGCTTTTTGGCCGCCTATGTTATCTGCTGAACGGCCCGCCTATGCCGGCTGCTGTACGGCCGCCTATGCCGGCTGCTGGGCGGCCGCCTATGCCGGCTGCTGGGCGGCCGCCTATGCCGGCTGCTGAGCGGCCGCCAATGCCGGCTGCTCGGCGGCCGCCTATGCCGGCTGCTGAGTTGGCCGCCTATGCCGGCTGCTGTACGGCCGTCTATGTCGGCTGCTGAACGGCCGCTTATGCCGGCTGCTCGATGGCCGGCCTATGCCGGCTGCTGTTTGGCCGCCTATGCCGGCTGCTGTATGGCCGCCTATGCCGTCTGCTGGGCGGCCCCTTATGTCGGCTGCTGAGTGGCCGCCTATGCCGGCCGCTGTTTTGCCCCCTATGTCGGCTGCTGTTTGGCCGCCTAATGCCGGCTGCTGAGCGGCAGCCTTTGCCGGCTGCTGAGCGGCAGCCTTTGCCGGCTGCTGAGCGGCCGCCTATGCCGGCTGCTGGGCGGCCCGCCTATGCCGGCTGCTGGGTGGCCGCCTATGCCGGCTGCTGGGTGGCCGCCTATGCCGGCAGCTGGGGTGGCTGCCTATGCCGGCTGCTGGGGTGGCGGCCTATGCCGGCTGCTGTTTTGCCGCCTATGTCGGCTGCTGTTTGGCCGCCTATGCCGGCTGCTGAGTGGCCGCCTATGCCGGCTGCTGAGTGGCAGGCTTTGCCGGCTGCTGAGTGGCTGCCTATGCCGGCTGCTGAGTGGCCGCCTATGCCGGCTGCTTTTTTGCCGCCTATGTCGGCTGCTGAACGGCCGCCTATGCCGGCTGCTGTATGGCCGCTTATGCCGGCTGCTGGGCGGACCGCCTATGTCGGCTGCTGAGCGGCCGCCTATGCCGGCAGCTGGGTGGCTGCCTATGCCGGCTGCTGGGTGGCGGCCTATGCAGGCAGCTGGGTGGCCGCCTATGCCGGCTGCTGTTTGGCCGCCTATGTCGGCTGCTGAGTGGCCGCCTATGCCGGCTGCTGTTTTGCCGCCTATGTCGGCTGCTGTTTGGCCGCCTATGCCGGCTGCTGAGCGGCAGCCTTTGCCGGCTGCTGAGCGGCCGCCTATGCCGGCTGCTGAGTGGCCGCCTATGCCGGCTGCTTTTTTGCCGCCTATGTCGGCTGCTGTTTGGCCGCCTATGCCGGCTGCTGAGCGGCCGCCTATGCCGGTTGCTGAGCGGCCGCCTATGCCGGTTGCTGAGTGGCCGCCTATGCCGGTTGCTGAGTGGCCGCCTATGCCGCCTATGTCATCTGCTGAACGGCCGCCTATGCCGGCTGCTGTACGGCCGCCTATGCCGGCTGCTGGGCGGCCGCCTATGTCGGCTGCTGGGCGTTTGCCTATGTCGGCTGCTGGCGGCCGCCTATGCCGGCTGCTGGGCGGCCGCCTATGCCGGCTGCTGGGTGGCCGCCTATGCCGGCAGCTGGGTGGCTGCCTATGCCGGCTGCTGGGTGGCGGCCTATGCCGGCAGCTGGGTTGCCGCCTATGCCGGCTGCTGGGCGGCCCCTTATGTTTGGCCGCCTATGCCGCCTGCTGAGTTGCCGCCTATGCCGGCTGCTGAGTTGGCCGCCTATGCCGGCTGCTGAGCGGCCGCCTATGCCGGCTGCTGAGCGGCCGTCTATGTCGGCTGCTGTTTTGCCGCCTATGTCGGCTGCTGTTTGGGCCGCCTATGCCGGCTGCTGTTTTGCCGCCTATGTCGGCTGCTGTTTGGCCGCCTATGTCGGCTGCTGAGCGGCCGCCTATGCCGGCTGCTGAGCGGCCGCCTATGCCGGCTGCTGAGCGGCCGCCTATGCCGGCTGATGAGCGGCCGCCTATGTCGGCTTCTGGGCGGCCCCTTATGTCGGCTGCTGAACGGCCGCTTATGCCGGCTGCTCGATGGCCGGCCTATGCCGGCTGCTGTTTGGCCGCCTATGCCGGCTGCTGTATGGCCCCGCCTATGCCGGCTGCTGAGCGGCCCCTTATGTCGGCTGCTGAGTGGCCGCCTATGCCGGCTGCTGTTTTCCTGCCTATGTCGGCTGCTGTTTGGCCGCCTATGCCGGCTGCTGAACGGCCGCCTATGCCGGCTGCTGTATGGCCGCCTATGCCGGTTGCTGAGCGGCCCCTTATGTCGGCTGCTGAGCGGCCGCTTATGCCGGCTGCTGGACGGCCGGCTATGTCGGCTGCTGGGCGGCAGCCTATGCCGGCTGCTGTTTTGCCGCCTATCTCGGCTGCTGTTTGGCCGCCTATGCCAGCTGCTGAACGGCAGCCTATGCCGGCTGCTGAGCGGCTGCCTATGCCGGCTGCTGAGTGGCCGCCTATGTCGGCTGCTGGGCGGCCCCTTATGTCGGCTGCTGAGCGGCCGCTTATGCAGGCAGCTGGACGGCCGGCTATGTCGGCTGCTGTTTGGCCGCCTATGTCGGCTCTTGAGCGCCGCTTATGCCGGCTGCTGTTTAGCCGCCTCTGCCGGCTGCTGAGCGGCCGCCTATGTCGGCTGCTGAGTGGCCGCCTATGCCGGCTGCTTTTTTGCCGCCTATGTCGGCTGCTGTTTGGCCGCCTATGCCGGCTGCTGAGCGGCCGCCTATGCCGGTTGCTGAGTGGCCGCCTATGCCGGCTGCTGAGTGGCCGCCTATGCCGGCTGCTGGACGGCCGGCTATGTCGGCTGCTGGGTGGCCGGCTATGTCGGCAGCTGGGTGGCCGCCTATGCCGGCTGCTGTTTGCCGCCTATGTCGGCTCCTGAGCGGCCGCCTATACCGGCTGCTGTTAAGCCGCCTATGCCGGCTGCTGTTTGGCCGCCTATGTCGGCTGCTGAACGTCCACCTATGCCGGCTGCTGTATGGCCGCCTATGCCGGCTGCTGGGCGGCCGCCTATGTCGGCTGCTGAGCGGCCGCCTATGTCGGCCGCTTTTTGGCCGCCTATGCCGGCCGCTTTTTGGCCGCCTATGTCATCTGCTGAACGGCCGCCTATGCCGGCTGCTGTACGGCCGCCTATGCCGGCTGCTGAGTGGCCGCCTATGCCGGCTGCTGAGTGGCCGCCTATGCCGGCTGCTGTTTGGCCGCCTATGCCGGCTGCTGTTTGGCCGCCTATGCCGGCTGCTGAGTGGCCGCCTATGCCGGCTGCTGAGTGGCCGCCTATGCCGGCTGCTGAGTGGCCGCCTATGCCGGCTGCTGAGTGGCCGCCTATGCCGGCTGCTGTTCGGCCGCCTATGTCGGCTGCTGAACGTCCACCTATGCCAGCTGCTGTATGGCCGCCTATGCCGGCTGCTTTTTGGCCGCCTATGTTATCTGCTGAACGGCCGCCTATGCCGGCTGCTGTACGGCCGCCTATGCCGGCTGCTGGGCGGCCGCCTATGCCGGCTGCTGGGCGGCCGCCTATGCCGGCTGCTGAGCGGCCGCCAATGCCGGCTGCTCGGCGGCCGCCTATGCCGGCTGCTGAGTGGCCGCCTATGCCGGCTGCTGTACGGCCGTCTATGTCGGCTGCTGAACGGCCGCTTATGCCGGCTGCTCGATGGCCGGCCTATGCCGGCTGCTGTTTGGCCGCCTATGCCGGCTGCTGTATGGCCGCCTATGCCGTCTGCTGGGCGGCCCCTTATGTCGGCTGCTGAGTGGCCGCCTATGCCGGCCGCTGTTTTGCCCCCTATGTCGGCTGCTGTTTGGCCGCCTATGCCGGCTGCTGAGCGGCAGCCTTTGCCGGCTGCTGAGCGGCAGCCTTTGCCGGCTGCTGAGCGGCCGCCTATGCCGGCTGCTGGGCGGCCGCCTATGCCGGCTGCTGGGTGGCCGCCTATGCCGGCAGCTGGGTGGCTGCCTATGCCGGCTGCTGGGTGGCGGCCTATGCCGGCTGCTGAGTGGCCGCCTATGCCGGCTGCTTTTTTGCCGCCTATGTCGGCTGCTGAACGGCCGCCTATGCCGGCTGCTGTATGGCCGCTTATGCCGGCTGCTGGGCGGCCGCCTATGTCGGCTGCTGAGCGGCCGCCTATGCCGGCAGCTGGGTGGCTGCCTATGCCGGCTGCTGGGTGGCGGCCTATGCAGGCAGCTGGGTGGCCGCCTATGCCGGCTGCTGTTTGGCCGCCTATGTCGGCTGCTGAGTGGCCGCCTATGCCGGCTGCTGTTTTGCCGCCTATGTCGGCTGCTGTTTGGCCGCCTATGCCGGCTGCTGAGCGGCAGCCTTTGCCGGCTGCTGAGCGGCCGCCTATGCCGGCTGCTGAGTGGCCGCCTATGCCGGCTGCTTTTTTGCCGCCTATGTCGGCTGCTGTTTGGCCGCCTATGCCGGCTGCTGAGCGGCCGCCTATGCCGGTTGCTGAGCGGCCGCCTATGCCGGTTGCTGAGTGGCCGCCTATGCCGGTTGCTGAGTGGCCGCCTATGCCGGCTGCTTAGTGGCCGCCTATGCCGGCTGCTGGACGGCCGGCTATGTCGGCTGCTGGGTGGCCGGCTATGTCGGCAGCTGGGTGGCCGCCTATGCCGGCTGCTGTTTGCCGCCTATGTCGGCTCCTGAGCGGCCGCCTATACCGGCTGCTGTTAAGCCGCCTATGCCGGCTGCTGAGTGGCCGCCTATGCCGGCTGCTGTTTGGCCGCCTATGTCGGCTGCTGAACGTCCACCTATGCCGGCTGCTGTATGGCCGCCTATGCCGGCTGCTGGGCGGCCGCCTATGTCGGCTGCTGAGCGGCCGCCTATGCCGGCCGCTTTTTGGCCGCCTATGCCGGCCGCTTTTTGGCCGCCTATGTCATCTGCTGAACGGCCGCCTATGCCGGCTGCTGTACGGCCGCCTATGCCGGCTGCTGGGCGGCCGCCTATGTCGGCTGCTGGGCGTTTGCCTATGTCGGCTGCTGGGCGGCCGCCTATGCCGGCTGCTTAGCGGCCGCCAATGCCGGCTGCTGGGTGGCCGCCTATGTCGGCTGCTGAGCGGCCGCCTATGCCGGCCGCTTTTTGGCCGCCTATGCCGGCCGCTTTTTGGCCGCCTATGTCATCTGCTGAACGGCCGCCTATGCCGGCTGCTGTACGGCCGCCTATGCCGGCTGCTGGGCGGCCGCCTATGTCGGCTGCTGGGCGTTTGCCTATGTCGGCTGCTGGGCGGCCGCCTATGCCGGCTGCTGGGCGGCCGCCTATGCCGGCTGCTGGGTGGCCGCCTATGCCGGCAGCTGGGTGGCTGCCTATGCCGGCTGCTGGGTGGCGGCCTATGCCGGCAGCTGGGTTGCCGCCTATGCCGGCTGCTGGGCGGCCCCTTATGTCGGCTGCTGTGTGGCCGCCTATGCCGGCTGCTGTTTTGCCGCCTATGTCGGCTGCTGTTTGGCCGCCTATGCCGGCTGCTGAGTGGCCGCCTATGCCGGCTGCTGAGTGGCCGCCTATGCCGGCTGCTGAGTGGCCGCCTATGCCGGCTGCTGAGTGGCCGCCTATGCCGGCTGCTGAGTGGCCGCCTATGCCGGCTGCTGAGTGGCCGCCTATGCCGGCTGCTGAGTGGCCGCCTATGCCGGCCGCTGAGTGGCAGCCTATGCCGGCTGCTGAGTGGCCGCCTATGTCGGCTGCTGAGTGGCCGCCTATGCCAGCTGCTGTTTTGCCGCCTATGTCGGCTGCTGTTTGGCCGCCTATGCCGGCTGCTGAGCGGCAGCCTTTGCCGGCTGCTGAGCGGCCGCCTATGCCGGCTGCTGAGTGGCCGCCTATGCCGGCTGCTTTTTTGCCGCCTATGTCGGCTGCTGTTTGGCCGCCTATGCCGGTTGCTGAGCGGCCGCCTATGCCGGTTGCTGAGTGGCCGCCTATGCCGGTTGCTGAGTGGCCGCCTATGCCGGCTGCTGAGTGGCCGCCTATGCCGGCTGCTGGACGGCCGGCTATGTCGGCTGCTGGGTGGCCGGCTATGTCGGCAGCTGGGTGGCCGCCTATGCCGGCTGCTGTTTGCCGCCTATGTCGGCTCCTGAGCGGCCGCCTATACCGGCTGCTGTTAAGCCGCCTATGCCGGCTGCTGAGTGGCCGCCTATGCCGGCTGCTGTTTGGCCGCCTATGTCGGCTGCTGAACGTCCACCTATGCCGGCTGCTGTATGGCCGCCTATGCCGGCTGCTGGGCGGCCGCCTATGTCGGCTGCTGAGCGGCCGCCTATGCCGGCCGCTTTTTGGCCGCCTATGCCGGCCGCTTTTTGGCCGCCTATGTCGGCTGCTGAACGTCCACCTATGCCGGCTGCTGTATGGCCGCCTATGCCGGCTGCTGGGCGGCCGCCTATGTCGGCTGCTGAGCGGCCGCCTATGCCGGCCGCTTTTTGGCCGCCTATGTCATCTGCTGAACGGCCGCCTATGCCGGCTGCTTAGCGGCCGCCAATGCCGGCTGCTCGGCGGCCGCCTATGCCGGCTGCTGGGCGGCCGCCTATGCCGGCTGCTGGGTGGCCGCCTATGCCGGCAGCTGGGTGGCTGCCTATGCCGGCTGCTGGGTGGCGGCCTATGCCGGCAGCTGGGTTGCCGCCTATGCCGGCTGCTGGGCGGCCCCCTATGTCGGCTGCTGTGTGGCCGCCTATGCCGGCTGCTGTTTTGCCGCCTATGTCGGCTGCTGTTTGGCCGCCTATGCCGGCTGCTGAGTGGCCGCCTATGCCGGCTGCTGAGTGGCCGCCTATGCCGGCTGCTGAGTGGCCGCCTATGCCGGCTGCTGAGTGGCCGCCTATGCCGGCTGCTGAGTGGCCGCCTATGCCGGCCGCTGAGTGGCAGCCTATGCCGGCCGCTGAGTGGCGGCCTATGCCGGCTGCTGAGTGGCCGCCTATGCCGGCTGCTGAGTGGCCGCCTATGCCGGCTGCTGTTGGGCCGCCTATGTCGGCTGCTGAGCGGCCGCCTATGCCGGCAGCTGGGTGGCTGCCTATGCCGGCTGCTGGGTGGCGGCCTATGCAGGCAGCTGGGTGGCCGCCTATGCCGGCTGCTGTTTGGCCGCCTATGTCGGCTGCTGAGTGGCCGCCTATGCCGGCTGCTGTTTTGCCGCCTATGTCGGCTGCTGTTTGGCCGCCTATGCCGGCTGCTGAGCGGCAGCCTTTGCCGGCTGCTGAGCGGCAGCCTTTGCCGGCTGCTGAGCGGCCGCCTATGCCGGCTGCTGGGCGGCCGCCTATGCCGGCTGCTGGGTGGCCGCCTATGCCGGCAGCTGGGTGGCTGCCTATGCCGGCTGCTGGGTGGCGGCCTATGCCGGCAGCTGGGCGGCCGCCTATGCCGGCTGCTGGGCGGCCCCTTATGTCGGCTGCTGTGTGGCCGCCTATGCCGGCTGCTGTTTTGCCGCCTATGTCGGCTGCTGTTTGGCCGCTTATGCCCGCTGCTGAGTGGCCGCCTATGCCGGCTGCTGAGTGGCCGCCTATGCCAGCTGCTGAGTGGCCGCCTATGCCGGCTGCTGAGTGGCAGCCTATGCCGGCTGCTGAGTGGCCGCCTATGCCGGCTGCTGTTTGGCCGCCTATGTCGGCTGCTGAGTGGCCGCCTATGCCGGCCGCTTTTCGGCCGCCTATGTTGGCTGCTGAACGGCCGCCTATGCCGGCTGCTGTATGGCCGCCTATGCCGGCTGCTGGGCGGCCGCCTATGTCGGCTCCTGGGCGTTTGCCTATGTCGGCTGCTTAGCGGCCGCCAATGCCGGCAGCTGGGTGGCGGCCTATGCCGGCTGCTGGGCGGCCCCTTATGTCGGCAGCTGAGTGGCCGCCTATGCCAGCTGCTGTTTTGCCGCCTATGCCGGCTGCTGTTTGGCCGCCTATGCCGCCTGCTGAGTTGCCGCCTATGCCGGCTGCTGAGTGGCCGCCTATGCCGGCTGCTGAGCGGCCGCCTATGCCGGCTGCTGAGCGGCCGTCTATGTCGGCTGCTGGGCGGCCGCCTATGCCGGCTGCTGTTTTGCCGCCTATGTCGGCTGCTGTTTGGCCGCCTATGTCGGCTGCTGAGCGGCCGCCTATGCCGGCTGCTGAGCGGCCGCCTATGCCGGCTGATGAGCGGCCGCCTATGTCGGCTTCTGGGCGGCCCCTTATGTCGGCTGCTGAACGGCCGCTTATGCCGGCTGCTCGATGGCCGGCCTATGCCGGCTGCTGTTTGGCCGCCTATGCCGGCTGCTGTATGGCCGCCTATGCCGGCTGCTGAGCGGCCCCTTATGTCGGCTGCTGAGTGGCCGCCTATGCCGGCTGCTGTTTTCCTGCCTATGTCGGCTGCTGTTTGGCCGCCTATGCCGGCTGCTGATCGGCCGCCTATGCCGGCTGCTGTATGGCCGCCTATGCCGGTTGCTGAGCGGCCCCTTATGTCGGCTGCTGAGCGGCCGCTTATGCCGGCTGCTGGACGGCCGGCTATGTCGGCTGCTGGGCGGCAGCCTATGCCGGCTGCTGTTTTGCCGCCTATCTCGGCTGCTGTTTGGCCGCTTATGCCAGCTGCTGAACGGCAGCCTATGCCGGCTGCTGAGCGGCTGCCTATGCCGGCTGCTGAGTGCCCGCCTATGTCGGCTGCTGGGCGGCCCCTTATGTCGGCTGCTGAGCGGCCGCTTATGCAGGCAGCTGGACGGCCGGCTATGTCGGCTGCTGTTTGGCCGCCTATGTCGGCTCTTGAGCGCCGCTTATGCCGGCTGCTGTTTAGCTGCCTCTGCCGGCTGCTGAGCGGCCGCCTATGTCGGCTGCTGAGTGGCCGCCTATGCCGGCTGCTTTTTTGCCGCCTATGTCGGCTGCTGTTTGGCCGCCTATGCCGGCTGCTGAGCGGCCGCCTATGCCGGCTGCTGAGTGGCCGCCTATGCCGGCTGCTGGACGGCCGGCTATGTCGGCTGCTGGGTGGCCGCCTATGTCGGCTTCTGGGCGGCGCCTTATGTCGGTTGCTGAACGGCCGCTTATGCCGGCTGCTCGATGGCCGGCCTATGCCGGCTGCTGTTTGGCCGCCTATGTCGGCTGCTGAACGGCCGCCTATGCCGGCTGCTGTATGGCCGCCTATGCCGGCTGCTGAGCGGCCGCCTATGTCGGCTGCTGGGCGGCCCCTTATGTCGGCTGCTGAGTGGCCGCTTATGCCGGCTGCTGTTTTGCCGCCTATGTCGGCTGCTGTTTAGCCGCCTATGTCGGCTGCTGAGCGGCCGCCTATGCCGGCTGCTGAGCGGCCGCCTATGCCGGCTGCTGAACGGCCGCCTATGCCGGCTGCTGAGCGGCCGCCTATGTCGGCTTCTGGGCGGCGCCTTATGTCGGTTGCTGAACGG
Organism: Anomaloglossus baeobatrachus; assembly: GCF_048569485.1. NCBI lineage: Eukaryota > Metazoa > Chordata > Amphibia > Anura > Aromobatidae > Anomaloglossus > Anomaloglossus baeobatrachus. The sequence continues at coordinate 254,437,987 of NC_134353.1, read as the reverse complement.
CCGCTTATGCCGGCTGCTCGATGGCCGGCCTATGCCGGCTGCTGTTTGGCCGCCTATGTCGGCTGCTGAACGGCCGCCTATGCCGGCTGCTGTATGGCCGCCTATGCCGGCTGCTGAGCGGCCCCTTATGTCGGCTGCTGAGTGGCCGCCTATGCCGGCTGCTGTTTTGCCGCCTATGTCGGCTGCTGTTTGGCCGCCTATGCCGGCTGCTGAGTGGCCGCCTATGCCGGCTGCTGAGTGGCAGCCTATGCCGGCTGCTGAGTGGCTGCCTATGCCGGCTGCTGAGCGGCCGCCTATGTCGGCTGCTTAACGGCCGCCTATGCCGGCTGCTGTATGGCCGCTTATGCCGGCTGCTGGGCGGCCGCCTATGTCGGCTGCTGAGCAGCCGCCTATCCCGGCAGCTGGGTGGCTGCCTATGCCGGCTGCTGGGTGGCGGCCTATGCAGGCAGCTGGGTGGCCGCCTATGCCGGCTGCTGTTTGGCCGCCTATGTCGGCTGCTGAGTGGCCGCCTATGCCGGCTGCTGTTTTGCCGCCTATGTCGGCTGCTGTTTGGCCGCCTATGCCGGCTGCTGAGCGGCAGCCTTTGCCGGCTGCTGAGCGGCCGCCTATGCCGGCTGCTGAGTGGCCGCCTATGCCGGCTGCTTTTTTGCCGCCTATGTCGGCTGCTGTTTGGCCGCCTATGCCGGCTGCTGAGCGGTTGCCTATGCCGGTTGTTGAGCGGCCGCCTATGCCGGTTGCTGAGTGGCCGCCTATGCCGGTTGCTGAGTGGCCGCCTATGCCGGCTGCTTAGTGGCCGCCTATGCCGGCTGCTGGACGGCCGGCTATGTCGGCTGCTGGGTGGCCGGCTATGTCGGCAGCTGGGTGGCCGCCTATGCCGGCTGCTGTTTGCCGCCTATGTCGGCTCCTGAGCGGCCGCCTATACCGGCTGCTGTTAAGCCGCCTATGCCGGCTGCTGAGTGGCCGCCTATGCCGGCTGCTGTTTGGCCGCCTATGTCGGCTGCTGAACGTCCACCTATGCCGGCTGCTGTATGGCCGCCTATGCCGGCTGCTGGGCGGCCGCCTATGTCATCTGCTCTACGGCCGCCTATGCCGGCTGCTGTACGGCCGCCTATGCCGGCTGCTGGGTGGCCGCCTATGCCGGCAGCTGGGTGGCTGCCTATGCCGGCTGCTGGGTGGCGGCCTATGCCGGCAGCTGGGTTGCCGCCTATGCCGGCTGCTGGGCGGCCCCTTATGTCGGCTGCTGTGTGGCCGCCTATGCCGGCTGCTGTTTTGCCGCCTATGCCGGCTGCTGTTTGGCCGCCTATGCCGGCTGCTGAGTGGCCGCCTATGCCGGCTGCTGAGTGGCCGCCTATGCCGGCTGCTGAGCGGCCGCCTATGCCGGCTGCTGAGCGGCCGTCTATGTCGGCTGCTGGGCGGCCGCCTATGCCGGCTGCTGTTTTGCCGCCTATGTCGGCTGCTGTTTGGCCGCCTATGTCGGCTGCTGAGCGGCCGCCTATGCCGGCTGCTGAGCGGCCGCCTATGCCGGCTGATGAGCGGCCGCCTATGTCGGCTTCTGGGCGGCCCCTTATGTCGGCTGCTGAACGGCCGCTTATGCCGGCTGCTCGATGGCCGGCCTATGCCGGCTGCTGTTTGGCCGCCTATGCCGGCTGCTGTATGGCCGCCTATGCCGGCTGCTGAGCGGCCCCTTATGTCGGCTGCTGAGTGGCCGCCTATGCCGGCTGCTGTTTTCCTGCCTATGTCGGCTGCTGTTTGGCCGCCTATGCCGGCTGCTGATCGGCCGCCTATGCCGGCTGCTGTATGGCCGCCTATGCCGGTTGCTGAGCGGCCCCTTATGTCGGCTGCTGAGCGGCCGCTTATGCCGGCTGCTGGACCGCCGGCTATGTCGGCTGCTGGGCGGCAGCCTATGCCGGCTGCTGTTTTGCCGCCTATCTCGGCTGCTGTTTGGCCGCTTATGCCAGCTGCTGAACGGCAGCCTATGCCGGCTGCTGAGCGGCTGCCTATGCCGGCTGCTGAGTGGCCGCCTATGTCGGCTGCTGGGCGGCCCCTTATGTCGGCTGCTGAGCGGCCGCTTATGCAGGCAGCTGGACGGCCGGCTATGTCGGCTGCTGTTTGGCCGCCTATGTCGGCTCTTGAGCGCCGCTTATGCCGGCTGCTGTTTAGCTGCCTCTGCCGGCTGCTGAGCGGCCGCCTATGTCGGCTGCTGAGTGGCCGCCTATGCCGGCTGCTTTTTTGCCGCCTATGTCGGCTGCTGTTTGGCCGCCTATGCCGGCTGCTGAGCGGCCGCCTATGCCGGCTGCTGAGTGGCCGCCTATGCCGGCTGCTGGACGGCCGGCTATGTCGGCTGCTGGGTGGCCGCCTATGTCGGCTTCTGGGCGGCGCCTTATGTCGGTTGCTGAACGGCCGCTTATGCCGGCTGCTCGATGGCCGGCCTATGCCGGCTGCTGTTTGGCCGCCTATGTCGGCTGCTGAACGGCCGCCTATGCCGGCTGCTGTATAACCGCCTATGCCGGCTGCTGAGCGGCCGCCTATGTCGGCTGCTGGGCGGCCCCTTATGTCGGCTGCTGAGTGGCCGCTTATGCCGGCTGCTGTTTTGCCGCCTATGTCGGCTGCTGTTTAGCCGCCTATGTCGGCTGCTGAGCGGCCGCCTATGCCGGCTGCTGAGCGGCCGCCTATGCCGGCTGCTGAACGGCCGCCTATGCCGGCTGCTGAGCGGCCGCCTATGTCGGCTGCTGGGCGGCCCCTTATGTCGGCTGCTGAGTGGCCGCTTATGCCGGCTGCTGTTTTGCCGCCTATGTCGGCTGCTGTTTAGCCGCCTATGCCGGCTGCTGTTTGGCCGCCTATGTCGGCTGCTGAACGGCCGCCTATGCCGGCTGCTGTATGGCCGCCTATGCCGGCTGCTGAGCGGCCCCTTATGTCGGCTGCTGAGTGGCCGCCTATGCCGGCTGCTGTTTTGCCGCCTATGTCGGCTGCTGTTTGGCCGCCTATGCCGGCTGCTGAGTGGCCGCCTATGCCGGCTGCTGAGTGGCAGCCTATGCCGGCTGCTGAGTGGCTGCCTATGCCGGCTGCTGAGCGGCCGCCTATGTCGGCTGCTTAACGGCCGCCTATGTCGGCTGCTGTATGGCCGCTTATGCCGGCTGCTGGGCGGCCGCCTATGTCGGCTGCTGAGCGGCCGCCTATCCCGGCAGCTGGGTGGCTGCCTATGCCGGCTGCTGGGTGGCGGCCTATGCAGGCAGCTGGGTGGCCGCCTATGCCGGCTGCTGTTTGGCCGCCTATGTCGGCTGCTGAGTGGCCGCCTATGCCGGCTGCTGTTTTGCCGCCTATGTCGGCTGCTGTTTGGCCGCCTATGCCGGCTGCTGAGCGGCAGCCTTTGCCGGCTGCTGAGCGGCCGCCTATGCCGGCTGCTGAGTGGCCGCCTATGCCGGCTGCTTTTTTGCCGCCTATGTCGGCTGCTGTTTGGCCGCCTATGCCGGCTGCTGAGCGGCCGCCTATGCCGGTTGTTGAGCGGCCGCCTATGCCGGTTGCTGAGTGGCCGCCTATGCCGGTTGCTGAGTGGCCGCCTATGCCGGCTGCTTAGTGGCCGCCTATGCCGGCTGCTGGACGGCCGGCTATGTCGGCTGCTGGGTGGCCGGCTATGTCGGCAGCTGGGTGGCCGCCTATGCCGGCTGCTGTTTGCCGCCTATGTCGGCTCCTGAGCGGCCGCCTATACCGGCTGCTGTTAAGCCGCCTATGCCGGCTGCTGAGTGGCCGCCTATGCCGGCTGCTGTTTGGCCGCCTATGTCGGCTGCTGAACGTCCACCTATGCCGGCTGCTGTATGGCCGCCTATGCCGGCTGCTGGGCGGCCGCCTATGTCATCTGCTGAACGGCCGCCTATGCCGGCTGCTGTACGGCCGCCTATGCCGGCTGCTGGGCGGCCGCCTATGTCGGCTGCTGGGCGTTTGCCTATGTCGGCTGCTGGGCGGCCGCCTATGCCGGCTGCTTAGCGGCCGCCAATGCCGGCTGCTCGGCGGCCGCCTATGCCGGCTGCTGGGCGGCCGCCTATGCCGGCTGCTGGGTGGCCGCCTATGCCGGCAGCTGGGTGGCTGCCTATGCCGGCTGCTGGGTGGCGGCCTATGCCGGCAGCTGGGTTGCCGCCTATGCCGGCTGCTGGGCGGCCCCTTATGTCGGCTGCTGTGTGGCCGCCTATGCCGGCTGCTGTTTTGCCGCCTATGTCGGCTGCTGTTTGGCCGCCTATGCCGGCTGCTGAGTGGCCGCCTATGCCGGCTGCTGAGTGGCCGCCTATGCCGGCTGCTGAGTGGCCGCCTATGCCGGCTGCTGGGCGGCCGCCTATGCCGGCTGCTGGGTGGCCGCCTATGCCGGCAGCTGGGTGGCTGCCTATGCCGGCTGCTGGGTGGCGGCCTATGCCGGCAGCTGGGTTGCCGCCTATGCCGGCTGCTGGGCGGCCCCTTATGTCGGCTGCTGTGTGGCCGCCTATGCCGGCTGCTGTTTTGCCGCCTATGTCGGCTGCTGTTAGGCCGCCTATGCCCGCTGCTGAGTGGTCGCCTATGCCGGCTGCTGAGTGGCCGCCTATGCCAGCTGCTGAGTGGCCGCCTATGCCGGCTGCTGAGTGGCAGCCTATGCCGGCTGCTGAGTGGCCGCCTATGCCGGCTGCTGAGTGGCCGCCTATGCCGGCTGCTGTTGTGCCGTCTATGTCGGCTGCTGTTGTGCCGTCTATGTCGGCTGCATAACGGCCGCCTATGCCTGCTGCTGTATGGCCGCCTATGCCTGCTGCTGTATGGCCGCCTATGCCGGATGCTGGGCGGCCGCCTATGTCGGCTGCTGAGCGGCCGCCTATGCCGGCAGCTGGGTGGCTGCCTATGCCGGCTGCTGGGTGGCGGCCTATGCAGGCAGCTTGGTGGCCGCCTATGCCGGCTGCTGTTTGGCCGCCTATGTCGGCTGCTGAGTGGCCGCCTATGCCGGCTGCTGTTTTGCCGCCTATGTCGGCTGCTGTTTGGCCGCCTATGCCGGCTGCTGAGCGGCAGCCTATGCCGGCTGCTGAGCGGCAGCCTATGCCGGCTGCTGAGCGGCCGCCTATGCCGGCTGCTGAGTGGCCGCCTATGTCGGCTGCTGGGCGGCCCCTTATGTCGGCTGCTGTTTAGCCGCCTCTTCCGGCTGCTGAGCGGCCGCCTATGCCGGCTGCTGTTTGGCCGCCTATGTCGGCTGCTGAGTGGCCGCCTATGCCGGCTGCTTTTTTGCCGCCTATGCCGGCTGCTGTTTGGCCGCCTATGTCGGCTGCTGAGTGGCCGCCTATGCCGGCCGCTTTTCGGCCGCCTATGTTGGCTGCTGAACGGCCGCCTATGCCGGCTGCTGTATGGCCGCCTATGCCGGCTGCTGGGCGGCCGCCTATGTCGGCTGCTGGGCGTTTGCCTATGTCGGCTGCTTAGCAGACGCCAATGCCGGCAGCTGGGTGGCGGCCTATGCTGGCAGCTGGGTGGCCGCCTATGCCGGCTGCTGGGCGGCCCCTTATGTCGGCAGCTGAGTGGCCGCCTATGCCAGCTGCTGTTTTGCCGCCTATGCCGGCTGCTGTTTGGCCGCCTATGCCGCCTGCTGAGTTGCCGCCTATGCCGGCTGCTGAGTGGCCGCCTATGCCGGCTGCTGAGCGGCCGCCTATGCCGGCTGCTGAGCGGCCGTCTATGTCGGCTGCTGGGCGGCCGCCTATGCCGGCTGCTGTTTGGCCGCCTATGTCGGCTGCTGAACGTCCACCTATGCCGGCTGCTGTATGGCCGCCTATGCCGGCTGCTGGGCGGCCGCCTATGTCGGCTGCTGAGCGGCCGCCTATGCCGGCCGCTTTTTGGCTGCCTATGCCGGCCGCTTTTTGGCCGCCTATGTCATCTGCTGAACGGCCGCCTATGCCGGCTGCTGTACGGCCGCCTATGCCGGCTGCTGGGCGGCCGCCTATGTCGGCTGCTGGGCGTTTGCCTATGTCGGCTGCTGAGCGGCCGCCAATGCCGGCTGCTCGGCGGCCGCCTATGCCGGCTGCTGGGTGGCCGCCTATGCCGGCAGCTGGGTGGCCGCCTATGCCGGCTGCTGGGTGGCCGCCTATGCCGGCTGCTGAGTGGCCGCCTATGCCGGCTGCTGAGTGGCCGCCTATGCCGGCTGCTGAGTGGCCGCCTATGCCGGCTGCTGAGTGGCCGCCTATGCCGGCTGCTGAGTGGCCGCCTATGCCGGCTGCTGAGTGGCCGCCTATGCCGGCTGCTGAGTGGCCGCCTATGCCGGCTGCTGTTTGGCCGCCTATGCCGGCTGCTGTTTGGCCACCTATGCCGGCTGCTGAGTGGCCGCCTATGCCGGCTGCTGAGTGGCCGCCTATACCGGCTGCTGAGTGGCCGCCTATGCCGGCTGCTGTTCGGCCGCCTATGTCATCTGCTGAACGGCCGCCTATGCCGGCTGCTGTACGACCGCCTATGCCGGCCGCTTTTTGGCCGCCTATGTCATCTGCTGAACGGCCGCCTATGCCGGCTGCTGTACGGCCGCCTATGCCGGCTGCTGGGCGGCCGCCTATGCCGGCTGCTGAGCGGCCGCCTATGCCGGCTGCTGAGCGGCCGCCAATGCCGGCCGCTTTTTGGCCGCCTATGTCATCTGCTGAACGGCCGCCTATGCCGGCTGCTGAGCGGCCGCCAATGCCGGCTGCTCGGCGGCCGCCTATGCCGGCTGCTGGGCAGCCGCCTATGCCGGCAGCTGAGTGGCCGCCTATGCCGGCCGCTGTACGGCCGCCTATGTCGGCTGCTGAACGGCCGCTTATGCCGGCTGCTCGATGGCCGGCCTATGCCGGCTGCTGTTTGGCCGCCTATGCCGGCTGCTGTATGGCCGCCTATGCCGTCTGCTGGGCGGCCCCTTATGTCGGCTGCTGAGTGGCCGCCTATGCCGGCTGCTGTTTTGCCCCCTATGTCGGCTGCTGTTTGGCCGCCTATGCCGGCTGCTGAGCGGCAGCCTTTGCCGGCTGCTGAGCGGCAGCCTTTGCCGGCTGCTGAGCGGCCGCCTATGCCGGCTGCTGGGCGGCCGCCTATGCCGGCTGCTGGGTGGCCGCCTATGCCGGCAGCTGGGTGGCTGCCTATGCCGGCTGCTGGGTGGCGGCCTATGCCGGCAGCTGGGTGGCCGCCTATGCCGGCTGCTGGGCGGCCCCTTATGTCGGCTGCTGTGTGGCCGCCTATGCCGGCTGCTGTTTTGCCGCCTATGTCGGCTGCTGTTTGGCCGCCTATGCCCGCTGCTGAGTGGCCGCCTATGCCGGCTGCTGAACGGCCGCTTATGCCGGCTGCTCGATGGCCGGCCTATGCCGGCTGCTGTTTGGCCGCCTATGTCGGCTGCTGAGTGGCCGCCTATGCCGGCTGCTGTTGGGCCGCCTATGTCGGCTGCTGAGCGGCCGCCTATGCCGGCAGCTGGGTGGCTGCCTATGCCGGCTGCTGGGTGGCGGCCTATGCAGGCAGCTGGGTGGCCGCCTATGCCGGCTGCTGTTTGGCCGCCTATGTCGGCTGCTGAGTGGCCGCCTATGCCGGCTGCTGTTTTGCCGCCTATGTCGGCTGCTGTTTGGCCGCCTATGCCGGCTGCTGAGCGGCAGCCTTTGCCGGCTGCTGAGCGGCAGCCTTTGCCGGCTGCTGAGCGGCCCCTTATGTCGGCTGCTGTGTGGCCGCCTATGCCGGCTGCTGTTTTGCCGCCTATGTCGGCTGCTGTTTGGCCGCCTATGCCGGCTGCTGAGCGGCAGCCTTTGCCGGCTGCTGAGCGGCAGCCTTTGCCGGCTGCTGAGCGGCCGCCTATGCCGGCTGCTGGGCGGCCGCCTATGCCGGCTGCTGGGTGGCCGCCTATGCCGGCAGCTGGGTGGCGGCCTATGCCGGCAGCTGGGTGGCCGCCTATGCCGGCTGCTGGGCGGCCCCTTATGTCGGCTGCTGTGTGGCCGCCTATGCCGGCTGCTGTTTTGCCGCCTATGTCGGCTGCTGTTAGGCCGCCTATGCCCGCTGCTGAGTGGCCGCCTATGCCGGCTGCTGAGTGGCCGCCTATGCCGGCTGCTGAGTGGCCGCCTATGCCGGCTGCTGAGTGGCCGCCTATGCCGGCTGCTGAGTGGCAGCCTATGCCGGCTGCTGAGTGGCCGCCTATGCCGGCTGCTGAGTGGCCGCCTATGCCGGCTGCTGTTGTGCCGTCTATGTCGGCTGCTGTTGTGCCGTCTATGTCGGCTGCATAACGGCCGCCTATGCCTGCTGCTGTATGGCCGCCTATGCCTGCTGCTGTATGGCCGCCTATGCCGGATGCTGGGCGGCCGCCTATGTCGGCTGCTGAGCGGCCGCCTATGCCGGCAGCTGGGTGGCTGCCTATGCCGGCTGCTGTTTGGCCGCCTATGTCGGCTGCTGAGTGGCCGCCTATGCCGGCTGCTGTTTTGCCGCCTATGTCGGCTGCTGTTTGGCCGCCTATGCCGGCTGCTGAGCGGCAGCCTATGCCGGCTGCTGAGCGGCAGCCTATGCCGGCTGCTGAGCGGCCGCCTATGCCGGCTGCTGAGTGGCCGCCTATGTCGGCTGCTGGGCGGCCCCTTATGTCGGCTGCTGTTTAGCCGCCTCTTCCGGCTGCTGAGCGGCCGCCTATGCCGGCTGCTGTTTGGCCGCCTATGTCGGCTGCTGAGTGGCCGCCTATGCCGACTGCTTTTTTGCCGCCTATGCCGGCTGCTGTTTGGCCGCCTATGTCGGCTGCTGAGTGGCCGCCTATGCCGGCCGCTTTTCGGCCGCCTATGTTGGCTGCTGAACGGCCGCCTATGCCGGCTGCTGTATGGCCGCCTATGCCGGCTGCTGTATGGCCGCCTATGCCGGCTGCTGGGCGGCCGCCTATGTCGGCTGCTGGGCGTTTGCCTATGTCGGCTGCTTAGCAGACGCCAATGCCGGCAGCTGGGTGGCGGCCTATGCTGGCAGCTGGGTGGCCGCCTATGCCGGCTGCTGGGCGGCCCCTTATGTCGGCAGCTGAGTGGCCGCCTATGCCAGCTGCTGTTTTGCCGCCTATGCCGGCTGCTGTTTGGCCGCCTATGCCGCCTGCTGAGTTGCCGCCTATGCCGGCTGCTGAGCGGCCGCCTATGCCGGCTGCTGAGCGGCCGCCTATGCCGGCTGCTGAGCGGCCGTCTATGTCGGCTGCTGGGCGGCCGCCTATGCCGGCTGCTGTTTGGCCGCCTATGTCGGCTGCTGAACGTCCACCTATGCCGGCTGCTGTATGGCCGCCTATGCCGGCTGCTGGGCGGCCGCCTATGTCGGCTGCTGAGCGGCCGCCTATGCCGGCCGCTTTTTGGCTGCCTATGCCGGCCGCTTTTTGGCCGCCTATGTCATCTGCTGAACGGCCGCCTATGCCGGCTGCTGTACGGCCGCCTATGCCGGCTGCTGGGCGGCCGCCTATGTCGGCTGCTGGGCGTTTGCCTATGTCGGCTGCTGAGCGGCCGCCAATGCCGGCTGCTCGGCGGCCGCCTATGCCGGCTGCTGGGTGGCCGCCTATGCCGGCAGCTGGGTGGCCGCCTATGCCGGCTGCTGGGTGGCCGCCTATGCCGGCTGCTGAGTGGCCGCCTATGCCGGCTGCTGAGTGGCCGCCTATGCCGGCTGCTGAGTGGCCGCCTATGCCGGCTGCTGAGTGGCCGCCTATGCCGGCTGCTGAGTGGCCGCCTATGCCGGCTGCTGAGTGGCCGCCTATGCCGGCTGCTGAGTGGCCGCCTATGCCGGCTGCTGAGTGGCCGCCTATGCCGGCTGCTGTTTGGCCGCCTATGCCGGCTGCTGAGTGGCCGCCTATGCCGGCTGCTGAGTGGCCGCCTATACCGGCTGCTGAGTGGCCGCCTATGCCGGCTGCTGTTCGGCCGCCTATGTCATCTGCTGAACGGCCGCCTATGCCGGCTGCTGTACGACCGCCTATGCCGGCCGCTTTTTGGCCGCCTATGTCATCTGCTGAACGGCCGCCTATGCCGGCTGCTGTACGGCCGCCTATGCCGGCTGCTGGGCGGCCGCCTATGCCGGCTGCTGAGCGGCCGCCAATGCCGGCCGCTTTTTGGCCGCCTATGTCATCTGCTGAACGGCCGCCTATGCCGGCTGCTGTACGGCCGCCTATGCCGGCTGCTGGGCGGCCGCCTATGCCGGCTGCTGAGCGGCCGCCAATGCCGGCTGCTCGGCGGCCGCCTATGCCGGCTGCTGGGCAGCCGCCTATGCCGGCAGCTGAGTGGCCGCCTATGCCGGCCGCTGTACGGCCGCCTATGTCGGCTGCTGAACGGCCGCTTATGCCGGCTGCTCGATGGCCGGCCTATGCCGGCTGCTGTTTGGCCGCCTATGCCGGCTGCTGTATGGCCGCCTATGCCGTCTGCTGGGCGGCCCCTTATGTCGGCTGCTGAGTGGCCGCCTATGCCGGCTGCTGTTTTGCCCCCTATGTCGGCTGCTGTTTGGCCGCCTATGCCGGCTGCTGAGCGGCAGCCTTTGCCGGCTGCTGAGCGGCAGCCTTTGCCGGCTGCTGAGCGGCAGCCTTTGCCGGCTGCTGAGCGGCCGCCTATGCCGGCTGCTGGGCGGCCGCCTATGCCGGCTGCTGGGTGGCCGCCTATGCCGGCAGCTGGGTGGCTGCCTATGCCGGCTGCTGGGTGGCGGCCTATGCCGGCAGCTGGGTGGCCGCCTATGCCGGCTGCTGGGCGGCCCCTTATGTCGGCTGCTGTGTGGCCGCCTATGCCGGCTGCTGTTTTGCCGCCTATGTCGGCTGCTGTTTGGCCGCCTATGCCCGCTGCTGAGTGGCCGCCTATGCCGGCTGCTGAGTGGCCGCCTATGCCGGCTGCTGAGTGGCCGCCTATGCCGGCTGCTGAGTGGCCGCCTATGCCGGCTGCTGAGTGGCCGCCTATGCCGGCTGCTGAGTGGCCGCCTATGCCGGCTGCTGTTGGGCCGTCTATGTCGGCTGCTGAACGGCCGCTTATGCCGGCTGCTCGATGGCCGGCCTATGCCGGCTGCTGTTTGGCCGCCTATGTCGGCTGCTGAACGGCCGCCTATGCCGGCTGCTGTATGGCCGCCCATGCCGGCTGCTGAGCGGCCGCCTATGTCGGCTGCTGGGCGGCCCCTTATGTCGGCTGCTGAGTGGCCGCTTATGCCGGCTGCTGTTTTGCCGCCTATGTCGGCTGCTGTTTAGCCGCCTATGTCGGCTGCTGAGCGGCCGCCTATGCCGGCTGCTGAGCGGCCGCCTATGCCGGCTCCTGAACGGCCGCCTATGCCGGCTGCTGAGCGGCCGCCTATGTCGGCTTCTGGGCGGCGCCTTATGTCGGTTGCTGAACGGCCGCTTATGCCGGCTGCTCGATGGCCGGCCTATGCCGGCTGCTGTTTGGCCGCCTATGTCGGCTGCTGAACGGCCGCCTATGCCGGCTGCTGTATGGCCGCCTATGCCGGCTGCTGAGCGGCCGCCTATGTCGGCTGCTGGGCGGCCCCTTATGTCGGCTGCTGAGTGGCCGCCTATGCCGGCTGCTGTTTTGCCGCCTATGTCGGCTGCTGTTTGGCCGCCTATGCCGGCTGCTGAGTGGCCGCCTATGCCGGCTGCTGAGTGGCAGCCTATGCCGGCTGCTGAGTGGCTGCCTATGTCGGCTGCTGAACGGCCGCCTATGTCGGCTGCTGAACGGCCGCCTATGCCGGCTGCTGTATGGCCGCTTATGCCGGCTGCTGGGCGGCCGCCTATGTCGGCTGCTGAGCGGCCGCCTATGCCGGCAGCTGGGTGGCTGCCTATGCCGGCTGCTGGGTGGCGGCCTATGCAGGCAGCTGGGTGGCCGCCTATGCCGGCTGCTGTTTGGCCGCCTATGTCGGCTGCTGAGTGGCCGCCTATGCCGGCTGCTGTTTTGCCGCCTATGTCGGCTGCTGTTTGGCCGCCTATGCCGGCTGCTGAGCGGCCGCCTATGCCGGTTGCTGAGCGGCCGCCTATGCCGGTTGCTGAGTGGCCGCCTATGCCGGTTGCTGAGTGGCCGCCTATGCCGGCTGCTTAGTGGCCGCCTATGCCGGCTGCTGGACGGCCGGCTATGTCGGCTGCTGGGTGGCCGGCTATGTCGGCAGCTGGGTGGCCGCCTATGCCGGCTGCTGTTTGCCGCCTATGTCGGCTCCTGAGCGGCCGCCTATACCGGCTGCTGTTAAGCCGCCTATGCCGGCTGCTGAGTGGCCGCCTATGCCGGCTGCTGTTTGGCCGCCTATGTCGGCTGCTGAACGTCCACCTATGCCGGCTGCTGTATGGCCGCCTATGCCGGCTGCTGGGCGGCCGCCTATGTCGGCTGCTGAGCGGCCGCCTATGCCGGCCGCTTTTTGGCCGCCTATGCCGGCCGCTTTTTGGCCGCCTATGTCATCTGCTGAACGGCCGCCTATGCCGGCTGCTGTACGGCCGCCTATGCCGGCTGCTGGGCGGCCGCCTATGTCGGCTGCTGGGCGTTTGCCTATGTCGGCTGCTGGGCGGCCGCCTATGCCGGCTGCTAAGCGGCCGCCAATGCCGGCTGCTCGGCGGCCGCCTATGCCGGCAGCTGAGTGGCCGCCTATGCCGGCCGCTGTACGGCCGCCTATGTCGGCTGCTGAACGGCCGCTTATGCCGGCTGCTCGATGGCCGGCCTATGCCGGCTGCTGTTTGGCCGCCTATGCCGGCTGCTGTATGGCCGCCTATGCCGTCTGCTGGGCGGCCCCTTATGTCGGCTGCTGAGTGGCCGCCTATGCCGGCTGCTGTTTTGCCCCCTATGTCGGCTGCTGTTTGGCCGCCTATGCCGGCTGCTGAGCGGCAGCCTTTGCCGGCTGCTGAGCGGCAGCCTTTGCCGGCTGCTGAGCGGCCGCCTATGCCGGCTGCTGGGCGGCCGCCTATGCCGGCTGCTGGGTGGCCGCCTATGCCGGCAGCTGGGTGGCTGCCTATGCCGGCTGCTGGGTGGCGGCCTATGCCGGCAGCTGGGTGGCCGCCTATGCCGGCTGCTGGGCGGCCCCTTATGTCGGCTGCTGTGTGGCCGCCTATGCCGGCTGCTGTTTTGCCGCCTATGTCGGCTGCTGTTTGGCCGCCTATGCCCGCTGCTGAGTGGCCGCCTATGCCGGCTGCTGAGTGGCCGCCTATGCCAGCTGCTGAGTGGCCGCCTATGCCGGCTGCTGAGTGGCAGCCTATGCCGGCTGCTGAGTGGCCGCCTATGCCGGCTGCTGAGTGGCCGCCTATGAAGGCTGCTGTTGGGCCGTCTATGTCGGCTGCTGAACGGCCGCTTATGCCGGCTGCTCGATGGCCGGCCTATGCCGGCTGCTGTTTGGCCGCCTATGTCGGCTGCTGAACGGCCGCCTATGCCGGCTGCTGTATGGCCGCCTATGCCGGCTGCTGAGCGGCCGCCTATGTCGGCTGCTGGGCGGCCCCTTATGTCGGCTGCTGAGTGGCCGCTTATGCCGGCTGCTGTTTTGCCGCCTATGTCGGCTGCTGTTTAGCCGCCTATGTCGGCTGCTGAGCGGCCGCCTATGCCGGCTGCTGAGCGGCCGCCTATGCCGGCTGCTGAACGGCCGCCTATGCCGGCTGCTGAGCGGCCGCCTATGTCGGCTTCTGGGCGGCGCCTTATGTCGGTTGCTGAACGGCCGCTTATGCCGGCTGCTCGATGGCCGGCCTATGCCGGCTGCTGTTTGGCCACCTATGTCGGCTGCTGAACGGCCGCCTATGCCGGCTGCTGTATGGCCGCCTATGCCGGCTGCTGAGCGGCCGCCTATGTCGGCTGCTGGGCGGCCCCTTATGTCGGCTGCTGAGTGGCCGCCTATGCCGGCTGCTGTTTTGCCGCCTATGTCGGCTGCTGTTTGGCCGCCTATGCCGGCTGCTGAGTGGCCGCCTATGCCGGCTGCTGAGTGGCAGCCTATGCCGGCTGCTGAGTGGCTGCCTATGCCGGCTGCTGAGTGGCCGCCTATGTCGGCTGCTGAACGGCCGCCTATGCCGGCTGCTGTATGGCCGCTTATGCCGGCTGCTGGGCGGCCGCCTATGTCGGCTGCTGAGCGGCCGCCTATGCCGGCAGCTGGGTGGCTGCCTATGCCGGCTGCTGGGTGGCGGCCTATGCAGGCAGCTGGGTGGCCGCCTATGCCGGCTGCTGTTTGGCCGCCTATGTCGGCTGCTGAGTGGCCGCCTATGCCGGCTGCTGTTTTGCCGCCTATGTCGGCTGCTGTTTGGCCGCCTATGCCGGCTGCTGAGTGGCCGCCTATGCCGGCTGCTTTTTTGCCGCCTATGTCGGCTGCTGAACGTCCACCTATGCCGGCTGCTGTATGGCCGCCTATGCCGGCTGCTGGGCGGCCGCCTATGTCGGCTGCTGAGCGGCCGCCTATGCCGGCCGCTTTTTGGCCGCCTATGCCGGCCGCTTTTTGGCCGCCTATGTCATCTGCTGAACGGCCGCCTATGCCGGCTGCTGTACGGCCGCCTATGCCGGCTGCTGGGCGGCCGCCTATGTCGGCTGCTGGGCGTTTGCCTATGTCGGCTGCTGGGCGGCCGCCTATGCCGGCTGCTTAGCGGCCGCCAATGCCGGCTGCTCGGCGGCCGCCTATGCCGGCTGCTGGGCGGCCGCCTATGCCGGCTGCTGGGTGGCCGCCTATGCCGGCAGCTGGGTGGCTGCCTATGCCGGCTGCTGGGTGGCGGCCTATGCCGGCTGCTGTTTGGCCGCCTATGTCGGCTGCTGAGTGGCCGCCTATGCCGGCTGCTTTTTTGCCGCCTATGCCGGCTGCTGTTTGGCCGCCTATGTCGGCTGCTGAGTGGCCGCCTATGCCGGCCGCTTTTCGGCCGCCTATGTTGGCTGCTGAACGGCCGCCTATGCCGGCTGCTGTATGGCCGCCTATGCCGGCTGCTGGGCGGCCGCCTATGTCGGCTGCTGGGCGTTTGCCTATGTCGGCTGCTTAGCGGCCGCCAATGCCGGCAGCTGGGTGGCGGCCTATGCTGGCAGCTGGGTGGCCGCCTATGCCGGCTGCTGGGCGGCCCCTTATGTCGGCAGCTGAGTGGCCGCCTATGCCAGCTGCTGTTTTGCCGCCTATGCCGGCTGCTGTTTGGCCGCCTATGCCGCCTGCTGAGTTGCCGCCTATGCCGGCTGCTGAGTGGCCGCCTATGCCGGCTGCTGAGCGGCCGCCTATGCCGGCTGCTGAGCGGCCGTCTATGTCGGCTGCTGGGCGGCCGCCTATGCCGGCTGCTGTTTTGCCGCCTATGTCGGCTGCTGTTTGGCCGCCTATGTCGGTTGCTGAGCGGCCGCCTATGCCGGCTGCTGAGCGGCCGCCTATGCCGGCTGCTGAGTGGCCGCCTATGTCGGCTTCTGGCGGCCCCTTATGTCGGCTGCTGAACGGCCGCTTATGCCGGCTGCTCGATGGCCGGCCTATGCCGGCTGCTGTTTGGCCGCCTATGCCGGCTGCTGTTTGGCCGCCTATGCCGGCTGCTGTATGGCCGCCTATGCCGGCTGCTGAGCGGCCCCTTATGTCGGCTGCTGAATGGCCGCCTATGCCGGCTGCTGTTTTCCTGCCTATGCCGGCTGCTGTTTTCCTGCCTATGTCGGCTGCTGTTTGGCTGCCTATGCCGGCTGCTGAACGGCCGCCTATGCCGGCTGCTGTATGGCCGCCTATGCCGGTTGCTGAGCGGCCCCTTATGTCGGCTGCTGAGCGGCCGCTTATGCCGGCTGCTGGACGGCCGGCTATGTCGGCTGCTGGGCGGCAGCCTATGCCGGCTGCTGTTTTGCCGCCTATCTCGGCTGCTGTTTGGCCGCTTATGCCAGCTGCTGAACGGCAGCCTATGCCGGCTGCTGAGCGGCTGCCTATGCCGGCTGCTGAGTGGCCGCCTATGTCGGCTGCTGGGCGGCCCCTTATGTCGGCTGCTGAGCGGCCGCTTATGCAGGCAGCTGGACGGCCGGCTATGTCGGCTGCTGTTTGGCCGCCTATGTCGGCTCTTGAGCGCCGCTTATGCCGGCTGCTGTTTAGCCGCCTCTGCCGGCTGCTGAGCGGCCGCCTATGTCGGCTGCTGGGCGGCCGCCTATGCCGGCTGCTTAGCGGCCGCCAATGCCGGCTGCTCGGCGGCCGCCTATGCCGGCTGCTGGGCAGCCGCCTATGCCGGCTGCTGGGTGGCCGCCTATGCCGGCAGCTGGGTGGCTGCCTATGCCGGCTGCTGGGTGGCGGCCTATGCCGGCAGCTGGGTTGCCACCTATGCCGGCTGCTGGGCGGCCCCTTATGTCGGCTGCTGTGTGGCCGCCTATGCCGGCTGCTGTTTTGCCGCCTATGTCGGCTGCTGTTTGGCCGCCTATGCCGGCTGCTGAGTGGCCGCCTATGCCGGCTGCTGAGTGGCCGCCTATGCCGGCTGCTGAGTGGCCGCCTATGCCGGCTGCTGAGTGGCCGCCTATGCCGGCTGCTGAGTGGCCGCCTATGCCGGCTGCTGAGTGGCCGCCTATGCCGGCTGCTGAGTGGCTGCCTATGCCGGCTGCTGAGTGGCTGCCTATGCCGGCTGCTGAGTGGCCGCCTATGCCGGCTGCTGTTGGGCCGCCTATGTCGGCTGCTGAGCGGCCGCCTATGCCGGCAGCTGGGTGGCTGCCTATGCCGGCTGCTGGGTGGCGGCCTATGCAGGCAGCTGGGTGGCCGCCTATGCCGGCTGCTGTTTGGCCGCCTATGTCGGCTGCTGAGTGGCCGCCTATGCCGGCTGCTGTTTTGCCGCCTATGTCGGCTGCTGTTTGGCCGCCTATGCCGGCTGCTGAGCGGCAGCCTTTGCCGGCTGCTGAGCGGCAGCCTTTGCCGGCTGCTGAGCGGCCGCCTATGCCGGCTGCTGGGCGGCCGCCTATGCCGGCTGCTGGGTGGCCGCCTATGCCGGCAGCTGGGTGGCTGCCTATGCCGGCTGCTGGGTGGCGGCCTATGCCGGCAGCTGGGTGGCTGCCTATGCCGGCTGCTGGGCGGCCCCTTATGTCGGCTGCTGTGTGGCCGCCTATGCCGGCTGCTGTTTTGCCGCCTATGTCGGCTGCTGTTTGGCCGCCTATGCCCGCTGCTGAGTGGCCGCCTATGCCGGCTGCTGAGTGGCCGCCTATGCCGGCTGCTGAGTGGCCGCCTATGCCGGCTGCTGAGTGGCCGCCTATGCCGGCTGCTGAGTGGCAGCCTATGCCGGCTGCTGAGTGGCCGCCTATGCCGGCTGCTGAGTGGCCGCCTATGCCGGCTGCTGTTGGGCCGTCTATGTCGGCTGCTGAACGGCCGCCTATGCCGGCTGCTGAACGGCCGCCTATGCCGGCTGCTGTATGGCCGCCTATGCCGGCTGCTGGGCGGCCGCCTATGGCGGCTGCTGAGCGGCCGCCTATGCCGGCAGCTGGGTGGCTGCCTATGCCGGCTGCTGGGTGGCGGCCTATGCAGGCAGCTTGGTGGCCGCCTATGCCGGCTGCTGTTTGGCCGCCTATGTCGGCTGCTGAGTGGCCGCCTATGCCGGCTGCTGTTTTGCCGCCTATGTCGGCTGCTGTTTGGCCGCCTATGCCGGCTGCTGAGCGGCAGCCTATGCCGGCTGCTGAGCGGCAGCCTATGCCGGCTGCTGAGCGGCCGCCTATGCCGGCTGCTGAGTGGCCGCCTATGTCGGCTGCTGGGCGGCCCCTTATGTCGGCTGCTGTTTAGCCGCCTCTGCCGGCTGCTGAGCGGCCGCCTATGCCGGCTGCTGTTTGGCCGCCTATGTCGGCTGCTGAGTGGCCGCCTATGCCGGCTGCTTTTTTGCCGCCTATGCCGGCTGCTGTTTGGCCGCCTATGTCGGCTGCTGAGTGGCCGCCTATGCCGGCCGCTTTTCGGCCGCCTATGTTGGCTGCTGAACGGCCGCCTATGCCGGCTGCTGTATGGCCGCCTATGCCGGCTGCTGGGCGGCCGCCTATGTCGGCTGCTGGGCGTTTGCCTATGTCGGCTGCTTAGCGGCCGCCAATGCCGGCAGCTGGGTGGCGGCCTATGCTGGCAGCTGGGTGGCCGCCTATGCCGGCTGCTGGGCGGCCCCTTATGTCGGCAGCTGAGTGGCCGCCTATGCCAGCTGCTGTTTTGCCGCCTATGCCGGCTGCTGTTTGGCCGCCTATGCCGCCTGCTGAGTTGCCGCCTATGCCGGCTGCTGAGTGGCCGCCTATGCCGGCTGCTGAGCGGCCGCCTATGCCGGCTGCTGAGCGGCCGTCTATGTCGGCTGCTGGGCGGCCGCCTATGCCGGCTGCTGTTTTGCCGCCTATGTCGGCTGCTGTTTGGCCGCCTATGTCGGTTGCTGAGCGGCCGCCTATGCCGGCTGCTGAGCGGCCGCCTATGCCGGCTGCTGAGCGGCCGCCTATGTCGGCTTCTGGCGGCCCCTTATGTCGGCTGCTGAACGGCCGCTTATGCCGGCTGCTCGATGGCCGGCCTATGCCGGCTGCTGTTTGGCCGCCTATGCCGGCTGCTGTTTGGCCGCCTATGCCGGCTGCTGTATGGCCGCCTATGCCGGCTGCTGAGCGGCCCCTTATGTCGGCTGCTGAGTGGCCGCCTATGCCGGCTGCTGTTTTCCTGCCTATGTCGGCTGCTGTTTGGCCGCCTATGCCGGCTGCTGAACGGCCGCCTATGCCGGCTGCTGTATGGCCGCCTATGCCGGTTGCTGAGCGGCCCCTTATGTCGGCTGCTGAGCGGCCGCTTATGCCGGCTGCTGGACGGCCGGCTATGTCGGCTGCTGGGCGGCAGCCTATGCCGGCTGCTGTTTTGCCGCCTATCTCGGCTGCTGTTTGGCCGCTTATGCCAGCTGCTGAACGGCAGCCTATGCCGGCTGCTGAGCGGCTGCCTATGCCGGCTGCTGAGTGGCCGCCTATGTCGGCTGCTGGGCGGCCCCTTATGTCGGCTGCTGAGCGGCCGCTTATGCAGGCAGCTGGACGGCCGGCTATGTCGGCTGCTGTTTGGCCGCCTATGTCGGCTCTTGAGCGCCGCTTATGCCGGCTGCTGTTTAGCCGCCTCTGCCGGCTGCTGAGCGGCCGCCTATGTCGGCTGCTGAGTGGCCGCCTATGCCGGCTGCTTTTTTGCCGCCTATGTCGGCTGCTGTTTGGCCGCCTATGCCGGCTGCTGAGCGGCCGCCTATGCCGGTTGCTGAGTGGCCGCCTATGCCGGCTGCTGGACGGCCGGCTATGTCGGCTGCTGGGTGGCCGGCTATGTCGGCTGCTGGGTGGCCGCCTATGCCGGCTGCTGTTTGCCGCCTATGTCGGCTGCTGTTTGGCCGCCTATGCCGGCTGCTGAGTGGCCGCCTATGCCGGCTGCTGAGTGGCCGCCTATGCCGGCTGCTGTTCGGCCGCCTATGTCGGCTGCTGAACGTCCACCTATGCCGGCTGCTGTATGGCCGCCTATGCCGGCTGCTTTTTGGCCGCCTATGTCATCTGCTGAACGGCCGCCTATGCCGGCTGCTGTACGGCCGCCTATGCCGGCCGCTTTTTGGCCGCCTATGTCATCTGCTGAACGGCCGCCTATGCCGGCTGCTGTACGGCCGCCTATGCCGGCTGCTGGGCGGCCGCCTATGCCGGCTGCTGAGCGGCCGCCAATGCCGGCCGCTTTTTGGCCGCCTATGTCATCTGCTGAACGGCCGCCTATGCCGGCTGCTGTACGGCCGCCTATGCCGGCTGCTGGGCGGCCGCCTATGCCGGCTGCTGAGCGGCCGCCAATGCCGGCTGCTCCGCGGCCGCCTATGCCGGCTGCTGGGCAGCCGCCTATGCCGGCTGCTGAGTGGCCGCCTATGCCGGCTGCTGTACGGCCGCCTATGTCGGCTGCTGAACGGCCGCTTATGCCGGCTGCTCGATGGCCGGCCTATGCCGGCTGCTGTTTGGCCGCCTATGTCGGCTGCTGTTTGGCCGCCTATGCCGGCTGCTGAGCGGCCGCCTATGCCGGCTGCTGAGCGGCCGCCTATGCCGGTTGCTGAGTGGCCGCCTATGCCGGCTGCTGGACGGCCGGCTATGTCGGCTGCTGGGTGGCCGGCTATGTCGGCAGCTGGGTGGCCGCCTATGCCGGCTGCTGTTTGCCGCCTATGTCGGCTCCTGAGCGGCCGCTTATACCGGCTGCTGTTAAGCCGCCTATGCCGGCTGCTGAGTGGCCGCCTATGCCGGCTGCTGTTTGGCCGCCTATGTCGGCTGCTGAACGTCCACCTATGCCGGCTGCTGTATGGCCGCCTATGCCGGCTGCTGGGCGGCCGCCTATGTCGGCTGCTGAGCGGCCGCCTATGCCGGCCGCTTTTTGGCCGCTTATGCCGGCCGCTTTTTGGCCGCCTATGTCATCTGCTGAACGGCCGCCTATGCCGGCTGCTGTACGGCCGCCTATGCCGGCTGCTGGGCGGCCGCCTATGTCGGCTGCTGGGCGTTTGCCTATGTCGGCTGCTGAGCGGCCGCCAATGCCGGCTGCTCGGCGGCCGCCTATGCCGGCTGCTGGGTGGCCGCCTATGCCGGCAGCTGGGTGGCCGCCTATGCCGGCTGCTGGGTGGCCGCCTATGCCGGCTGCTGAGTGGCCGCCTATGCCGGCTGCTGAGTGGCCGCCTATGCCGGCTGCTGAGTGGCCGCCTATGCCGGCTGCTGAGTGGCCGCCTATGCCGGCTGCTGAGTGGCCGCCTATGCCGGCTGCTGAGTGGCCGCCTATGCCGGCTGCTGTTTGGCCGCCTATGCCGGCTGCTGTTTGGCCACCTATGCCGGCTGCTGAGTGGCCGCCTATGCCGGCTGCTGAGTGGCCGCCTATGCCGGCTGCTGAGTGGCCGCCTATGCCGGCTGCTGTTCGGCCGCCTATGTCGGCTGCTGAACGTCCACCTATGCCGGCTGCTGTATGGCCGCCTATGCCGGCTGCTTTTTGGCCGCCTATGTCATCTGCTGAACGGCCGCCTATGCCGGCTGCTGTACGGCCGCCTATGCCGGCCGCTTTTTGGCCGCCTATGTCATCTGCTGAACGGCCGCCTATGCCGGCTGCTGTACGGCCGCCTATGCCGGCTGCTGGGCGGCCGCCTATGCCGGCTGCTGAGCGGCCGCCAATGCCGGCCGCTTTTTGGCCGCCTGTCATCTGCTGAACGGCCGCCTATGCCGGCTGCTGTACGGCCGCCTATGCCGGCTGCTGGGCGGCCGCCTATGCCGGCTGCTGAGCGGCCGCCAATGCCGGCTGCTGGGCAGCCGCCTATGCCGGCTGCTGAGTGGCCGCCTATGCCAGCTGCTGAGTGGCCGCCTATGCCGGCTGCTGAGTGGCCGCCTATGCCGGCTGCTGAGTGGCCGCCTATGCCGGCTGCTGAGTGGCCGCCTATGCCGGCTGCTGAGTGGCCGCCTATGCCGGCTGCTGAGTGGCTGCCTATGCCGGCTGCTGAGTGGCCGCCTATGCCGGCTGCTGAGTGGCCGCCTATGCCGGCTGCTGTTGGGCCGCCTATGTCGGCTGCTGAGCGGCCGCCTATGCCGGCAGCTGGGTGGCTGCCTATGCCGGCTGCTGGGTGGCGGCCTATGCAGGCAGCTGGGTGGCCGCCTATGCCGGCTGCTGTTTGGCCGCCTATGTCGGCTGCTGAGTGGCCGCCTATGCCGGCTGCTGTTTTGCCGCCTATGTCGGCTGCTGTTTGGCCGCCTATGCCGGCTGCTGAGCGGCAGCCTTTGCCGGCTGCTGAGCGGCAGCCTTTGCCGGCTGCTGAGCGGCCGCCTATGCCGGCTGCTGGGCGGCCGCCTATGCCGGCTGCTGGGTGGCCGCCTATGCCGGCAGCTGGGTGGCTGCCTATGCCGGCTGCTGGGTGGCGGCCTATGCCGGCAGCTGGGTGGCTGCCTATGCCGGCTGCTGGGCGGCCCCTTATGTCGGCTGCTGTGTGGCCGCCTATGCCGGCTGCTGTTTTGCCGCCTATGTCGGCTGCTGTTTGGCCGCCTATGCCCGCTGCTGAGTGGCCGCCTATGCCGGCTGCTGAGTGGCCGCCTATGCCGGCTGCTGAGTGGCCGCCTATGCCGGCTGCTGAGTGGCCGCCTATGCCGGCTGCTGAGTGGCAGCCTATGCCGGCTGCTGAGTGGCCGCCTATGCCGGCTGCTGAGTGGCCGCCTATGCCGGCTGCTGTTGGGCCGTCTATGTCGGCTGCTGAACGGCCGCCTATGCCGGCTGCTGAACGGCCGCCTATGCCGGCTGCTGTATGGCCGCCTATGCCGGCTGCTGGGCGGCCGCCTATGGCGGCTGCTGAGCGGCCGCCTATGCCGGCAGCTGGGTGGCTGCCTATGCCGGCTGCTGGGTGGCGGCCTATGCAGGCAGCTTGGTGGCCGCCTATGCCGGCTGCTGTTTGGCCGCCTATGTCGGCTGCTGAGTGGCCGCCTATGCCGGCTGCTGTTTTGCCGCCTATGTCGGCTGCTGTTTGGCCGCCTATGCCGGCTGCTGAGCGGCAGCCTATGCCGGCTGCTGAGCGGCAGCCTATGCCGGCTGCTGAGCGGCCGCCTATGCCGGCTGCTGAGTGGCCGCCTATGTCGGCTGCTGGGCGGCCCCTTATGTCGGCTGCTGTTTAGCCGCCTCTGCCGGCTGCTGAGCGGCCGCCTATGCCGGCTGCTGTTTGGCCGCCTATGTCGGCTGCTGAGTGGCCGCCTATGCCGGCTGCTTTTTTGCCGCCTATGCCGGCTGCTGTTTGGCCGCCTATGTCGGCTGCTGAGTGGCCGCCTATGCCGGCCGCTTTTCGGCCGCCTATGTTGGCTGCTGAACGGCCGCCTATGCCGGCTGCTGTATGGCTGCCTATGCCGGCTGCTGGGCGGCCGCCTATGTCGGCTGCTGGGCGTTTGCCTATGTCGGCTGCTTAGCGGCCGCCAATGCCGGCAGCTGGGTGGCGGCCTATGCTGGCAGCTGGGTGGCCGCCTATGCCGGCTGCTGGGCGGCCCCTTATGTCGGCAGCTGAGTGGCCGCCTATGCCAGCTGCTGTTTTGCCGCCTATGCCGGCTGCTGTTTGGCCGCCTATGCCGCCTGCTGAGTTGCCGCCTATGCCGGCTGCTGAGTGGCCGCCTATGCCGGCTGCTGAGCGGCCGCCTATGCCGGCTGCTGAGCGGCCGTCTATGTCGGCTGCTGGGCGGCCGCCTATGCCGGCTGCTGTTTTGCCGCCTATGTCGGCTGCTGTTTGGCCGCCTATGTCGGTTGCTGAGCGGCCGCCTATGCCGGCTGCTGAGCGGCCGCCTATGCCGGCTGCTGAGCGGCCGCCTATGTCGGCTTCTGGCGGCCCCTTATGTCGGCTGCTGAACGGCCGCTTATGCCGGCTGCTCGATGGCCGGCCTATGCCGGCTGCTGTTTGGCCGCCTATGCCGGCTGCTGTTTGGCCGCCTATGCCGGCTGCTGTATGGCCGCCTATGCCGGCTGCTGAGCGGCCCCTTATGTCGGCTGCTGAGTGGCCGCCTATGCCGGCTGCTGTTTTCCTGCCTATGTCGGCTGCTGTTTGGCCGCCTATGCCGGCTGCTGAACGGCCGCCTATGCCGGCTGCTGTATGGCCGCCTATGCCGGTTGCTGAGCGGCCCCTTATGTCGGCTGCTGAGCGGCCGCTTATGCCGGCTGCTGGACGGCCGGCTATGTCGGCTGCTGGGCGGCAGCCTATGCCGGCTGCTGTTTTGCCGCCTATCTCGGCTGCTGTTTGGCCGCTTATGCCAGCTGCTGAACGGCAGCCTATGCCGGCTGCTGAGCGGCTGCCTATGCCGGCTGCTGAGTGGCCGCCTATGTCGGCTGCTGGGCGGCCCCTTATGTCGGCTGCTGAGCGGCCGCTTATGCAGGCAGCTGGACGGCCGGCTATGTCGGCTGCTGTTTGGCCGCCTATGTCGGCTCTTGAGCGCCGCTTATGCCGGCTGCTGTTTAGCCGCCTCTGCCGGCTGCTGAGCGGCCGCCTATGTCGGCTGCTGAGTGGCCGCCTATGCCGGCTGCTTTTTTGCCGCCTATGTCGGCTGCTGTTTGGCCGCCTATGCCGGCTGCTGAGCGGCCGCCTATGCCGGTTGCTGAGTGGCCGCCTATGCCGGCTGCTGGACGGCCGGCTATGTCGGCTGCTGGGTGGCCGGCTATGTCGGCTGCTGGGTGGCCGCCTATGCCGGCTGCTGTTTGCCGCCTATGTCGGCTGCTGTTTGGCCGCCTATGCCGGCTGCTGAGTGGCCGCCTATGCCGGCTGCTGAGTGGCCGCCTATGCCGGCTGCTGTTCGGCCGCCTATGTCGGCTGCTGAACGTCCACCTATGCCGGCTGCTGTATGGCCGCCTATGCCGGCCGCTTTTTGGCCGCCTATGTCATCTGCTGAACGGCCGCCTATGCCGGCTGCTGTACGGCCGCCTATGCCGGCTGCTGGGCGGCCGCCTATGCCGGCTGCTGAGCGGCCGCCAATGCCGGCCGCTTTTTGGCCGCCTATGTCATCTGCTGAACGGCCGCCTATGCCGGCTGCTGTACGGCCGCCTATGCCGGCTGCTGGGCGGCCGCCTATGCCGGCTGCTGAGCGGCCGCCAATGCCGGCTGCTCGGCGGCCGCCTATGCCGGCTGCTGGGCAGCCGCCTATGCCGGCTGCTGAGTGGCCGCCTATGCCGGCTGCTGTACGGCCGCCTATGTCGGCTGCTGAACGGCCGCTTATGCCGGCTGCTCGATGGCCGGCCTATGCCGGCTGCTGTTTGGCCGCCTATGTCGGCTGCTGTTTGGCCGCCTATGCCGGCTGCTGAGCGGCCGCCTATGCCGGCTGCTGAGCGGCCGCCTATGCCGGTTGCTGAGTGGCCGCCTATGCCGGCTGCTGGACGGCCGGCTATGTCGGCTGCTGGGTGGCCGGCTATGTCGGCAGCTGGGTGGCCGCCTATGCCGGCTGCTGTTTGCCGCCTATGTCGGCTCCTGAGCGGCCGCCTATACCGGCTGCTGTTAAGCCGCCTATGCCGGCTGCTGAGTGGCCGCCTATGCCGGCTGCTGTTTGGCCGCCTATGTCGGCTGCTGAACGTCCACCTATGCCGGCTGCTGTATGGCCGCCTATGCCGGCTGCTGGGCGGCCGCCTATGTCGGCTGCTGAGCGGCCGCCTATGCCGGCCGCTTTTTGGCCGCTTATGCCGGCCGCTTTTTGGCCGCCTATGTCATCTGCTGAACGGCCGCCTATGCCGGCTGCTGTACGGCCGCCTATGCCGGCTGCTGGGCGGCCGCCTATGTCGGCTGCTGGGCGTTAGCCTATGTCGGCTGCTGAGCGGCCGCCAATGCCGGCTGCTCGGCGGCCGCCTATGCCGGCTGCTGGGTGGCCGCCTATGCCGGCAGCTGGGTGGCCGCCTATGCCGGCTGCTGGGTGGCCGCCTATGCCGGTTGCTGAGTGGCCGCCTATGCCGGCTGCTGAGTGGCCGCCTATGCCGGCTGCTGAGTGGCCGCCTATGCCGGCTGCTGAGTGGCCGCCTATGCCGGCTGCTGAGTGGCCGCCTATGCCGGCTGCTGAGTGGCCGCCTATGCCGGCTGCTGTTTGGCCGCCTATGCCGGCTGCTGTTTGGCCACCTATGCCGGCTGCTGAGTGGCCGCCTATGCCGGCTGCTGAGTGGCCGCCTATGCCGGCTGCTGAGTGGCCGCCTATGCCGGCTGCTGTTCGGCCGCCTATGTCGGCTGCTGAACGTCCACCTATGCCGACTGCTGTATGGCCGCCTATGCCGGCTGCTTTTTGGCCGCCTATGTCATCTGCTGAACGGCCGCCTATGCCGGCTGCTGTACGGCCGCCTATGCCGGCCGCTTTTTGGCCGCCTATGTCATCTGCTGAACGGCCGCCTATGCCGGCTGCTGTACGGCCGCCTATGCCGGCTGCTGGGCGGCCGCCTATGCCGGCTGCTGAGCGGCCGCCAATGCCGGCCGCTTTTTGGCCGCCTGTCATCTGCTGAACGGCCGCCTATGCCGGCTGCTGTACGGCCGCCTATGCCGGCTGCTGGGCGGCCGCCTATGCCGGCTGCTGAGCGGCCGCCAATGCCGGCTGCTCGGCGGCCGCCTATGCTGGCTGCTGGGCAGCCGCCTATGCCGGCTGCTGAGTGGCCGCCTATGCCGGCTGCTGTACGGCCGCCTATGTCGGCTGCTGAACGGCCGCTTATGCCGGCTGCTCGATGGCCGGCCTATGCCGGCTGCTGTTTGGCCGCCTATGCCGGCTGCTGTATGGCCGCCTATGCCGTCTGCTGGGCGGCCCCTTATGTCGGCTGCTGAGTGGCCGCCTATGCCGGCTGCTGTTTTGCCCCCTATGTCGGCTGCTGTTTGGCCGCCTATGCCGGCTGCTGAGCGGCAGCCTTTGCCGGCTGCTGAGCGGCAGCCTTTGCCGGCTGCTGAGCGGCCGCCTATGCCGGCTGCTGGGCGGCCGCCTGTGCCGGCTGCTGGGTGGCCGCCTATGCCGGCAGCTGGGTGGCTGCCTATGCCGGCTGCTGGGTGGCGGCCTATGCCGGCAGCTGGGTGGCCGCCTATGCCGGCTGCTGGGCGGCCCCTTATGTCGGCTGCTGTGTGGCCGCCTATGCCGGCTGCTGTTTTGCCGCCTATGTCGGCTGCTGTTTGGCCGCCTATGCCCGCTGCTGAGTGGCCGCCTATGCCGGCTGCTGAGTGGCCGCCTATGCCAGCTGCTGAGTGGCCGCCTATGCCGGCTGCTGAGTGGCAGCCTATGCCGGCTGCTGAGTGGCCGCCTATGCCGGCTGCTGTTGGGCCGTCTATGTCGGCTGCTGAACGGCCGCCTATGCCGGCTGCTGTATGGCCGCCTATGCCGGCTGCTGGGCGGCCGCCTATGTCGGCTGCTGAGCGGCCGCCTATGCCGGCAGCTGGGTGGCTGCCTATGCCGGCTGCTGGGTGGCGGCCTATGCAGGCAGCTTGGTGGCCGCCTATGCCGGCTGCTGTTTGGCCGCCTATGTCGGCTGCTGAGTGGCCGCCTATGCTGGCTGCTGTTTTGCCGCCTATGTCGGCTGCTGTTTGGCCGCCTATGCCGGCTGCTGAGCGGCAGCCTATGCCGGCTGCTGAGCGGCAGCCTATGCCGGCTGCTGAGCGGCCGCCTATGCCGGCTGCTGAGTGGCCGCCTATGTCAGCAGCCGACATAAGGGGCCGCCCAGCAGCCGTTTAGCCGCCTCTGCCGGCTGCTGAGCGGCCGCCTATGCCGGCTGCTGTTTGGCCGCCTATGTCGGCTGCTGAGTGGCCGCCTATGCCGGCTGCTTTTTTGCCGCCTATGCCGGCTGCTGTTTGGCCGCCTATGTCGGCTGCTGAGTGGCCGCCTATGCCGGCCGCTTTTCGGCCGCCTATGTTGGCTGCTGAACGGCCGCCTATGCCGGCTGCTGTATGGCCGCCTATGCCGGCTGCTGGGCGGCCGCCTATGTCGGCTGCTGGGCGTTTGCCTATGTCGGCTGCTTAGCGGCCGCCAATGCCGGCAGCTGGGTGGCGGCCTATGCTGGCAGCTGGGTGGCCGCCTATGCCGGCTGCTGGGCGGCCCCTTATGTCGGCAGCTGAGTGGCCGCCTATGCCAGCTGCTGTTTTGCCGCCTATGCCGGCTGCTGTTTGGCCGCCTATGCCGCCTGCTGAGTTGCCGCCTATGCCGGCTGCTGAGTGGCCGCCTATGCCGGCTGCTGAGCGGCCGCCTATGCCGGCTGCTGAGCGGCCGTCTATGTCGGCTGCTGGGCGGCCGCCTATGCCGGCTGCTGTTTTGCCGCCTATGTCGGCTGCTGTTTGGCCGCCTATGTCGGCTGCTGAGCGGCCGCCTATGCCGGCTGCTGAGCGGCCGCCTATGCCGGGTGATGAGCGGCCGCCTATGTCGGCTTCTGGGCGGCCCCTTATGTCGGCTGCTGAACGGCCGCTTATGCCGGCTGCTCGATGGCCGGCCTATGCCGGCTGCTGTTTGGCCGCCTATGCCGGCTGCTGTATGGCCGCCTATGCCGGCTGCTGAGCGGCCCCTTATGTCGGCTGCTGAGTGGCCGCCTATGCCGGCTGCTGTTTTCCTGCCTATGTCGGCTGCTGTTTGGCCGCCTATGCCGGCTGCTGAACGGCCGCCTATGCCGGCTGCTGTATGGCCGCCTATGCCGGTTGCTGAGCGGCCCCTTATGTCGGCTGCTGAGCGGCCGCTTATGCCGGCTGCTGGACGGCCGGCTATGTCGGCTGCTGGGCGGCAGCCTATGCCGGCTGCTGTTTTGCCGCCTATCTCGGCTGCTGTTTGGCCGCTTATGCCAGCTGCTGAACGGCAGCCTATGCCGGCTGCTGAGCGGCTGCCTACGCCGGCTGCTGAGTGGCCGCCTATGTCGGCTGCTGGGCGGCCCCTTATGTCGGCTGCTGAGCGGCCGCTTATGCAGGCAGCTGGACGGCCGGCTATGTCGGCTGCTGTTTGGCCGCCTATGTCGGCTCTTGAGCGCCGCTTATGCCGGCTGCTGTTTAGCCGCCTCTGCCGGCTGCTGAGCGGCCGCCTATGTCGGCTGCTGAGTGGCCGCCTATGCCGGCTGCTTTTTTGCCGCCTATGTCGGCTGCTGTTTGGCCGCCTATGCCGGTTGCTGAGTGGCCCCTTATGTCGGCTGCTGAGCGGCCGCTTATGCCGGCTGCTGGACGGCCGGCTATGTCGGCTGCTGGGCGGCAGCCTATGCCGGCTGCTGTTTTGCCGCCTATGTCGGCTGCTTTTTGGCCGCCTATGCCGGCTGCTGAGTGGCCGCCTATGCCGGCTGCTGAGTGGCCGCCTATGCCGGCTGCTGAGTGGCCGCCTATGCCGGCTGCTGAGTGGCCGCCTATGCCGGCTGCTGAGTGGCCGCCTATGCCGGCTGCTGAGTGGCCGCCTATGCCGGCTGCTGAGTGGCCGCCTATGCCGGCTGCTGAGTGGCCGCCTATGCCGGCTGCTGAGTGGCCGCCTATGCCGGCTGCTGAGTGGCCGCCTATGCCGGCTGCTGAGTGGCCGCCTATGCCGGCTGCTGAGTGGCCGCCTATGCCGGCTGCTGAGTGGCCGCCTATGCCGGCTGCTGAGTGGCAGCCTATGCCGGCTGCTGTTGGGCCGTCTATGTCGGCTGCTGAACGGCCGCCTATGCCGGCTGCTGTATGGCCGCTTATGCCGGCTGCTGGGCGGCCGCCTATGTCGGCTGCTGAGCGGCCGCCTATGCCGGCAGCTGGGTGGCTGCCTATGCCGGCTGCTGGGTGGCGGCCTATGCAGGCAGCTGGGTGGCCGCCTATGCCGGCTGCTGTTTGGCCGCCTATGTCGGCTGCTGAGTGGCCGCCTATGCCGGCTGCTGTTTTGCCGCCTATGTCGGCTGCTGTTTGGCCGCCTATGCCGGCTGCTGAGCGGCAGCCTTTGCCGGCTGCTGAGCGGCCGCCTATGCCGGCTGCTGAGTGGCCGCCTATGCCGGCTGCTTTTTTGCCGCCTATGTCGGCTGCTGTTTGGCCGCCTATGCCGGCTGCTGAGCGGCCGCCTATGCCGGTTGCTGAGCGGCCGCCTATGCCGGTTGCTGAGTGGCCGCCTATGCCGGTTGCTGAGTGGCCGCCTATGCCGGTTGCTGAGTGGCCGCCTATGCCGGTTGCTGAGTGGCCGCCTATGCCGGCTGCTTAGTGGCCGCCTATGCCGGCTGCTGGACGGCCGGCTATGTCGGCTGCTGGGTGGCCGGCTATGTCGGCAGCTGGGTGGCCGCCTATGCCGGCTGCTGTTTGCCGCCTATGTCGGCTCCTGAGCGGCCGCCTATACCGGCTGCTGTTAAGCCGCCTATGCCGGCTGCTGAGTGGCCGCCTATGCCGGCCGCTTTTTGGCCGCCTATGCCGGCCGCTTTTTGGCCGCCTATGTCATCTGCTGAACGGCCGCCTATGCCGGCTGCTGTACGGCCGCCTATGCCGGCTGCTGGGCGGCAGCCAATGCCGGCTGCTCGGCGGCCGCCTATGCCGGCTGCTGGGCAGCCGCCTATGCCGGCTGCTGTACGGCCGCCTATGCCGGCTGCTGGGCGGCCGCCTATGTCGGCTGCTGGGAGTTTGCCTATGTCGGCTGCTGGGCGGCCGCCTATGCCGGCTGCTTAGCGGCCGCCAATGCCAGCTGCTCGGCGGCCGCCTATGCCGGCTGCTGGGTGGCCGCCTATGCCGGCAGCTGGGTGGCTGCCTATGCCGTCAGCTGGGTTGCCGCCTATGCCGGCTGCTGGGCGGCCCCTTATGTCGGCTGCTGTGTGGCCGCCTATGCCGGCTGCTGTTTTGCCGCCTATGTCGGCTGCTGTTTGGCCGCCTATGCCGGCTGCTGAGTGGCCGCCTATGCCGGCTGCTGAGTGGCCGCCTATGCCGGCTGCTGAGTGGCCGCCTATGCCGGCTGCTGAGTGGCCGCCTATGCCGGCTGCTGAGTGGCCGCCTATGCCGGCTGCTGAGTGGCCGCCTATGCCGGCTGCTGAGTGGCAGCCTATGCCGGCTGCTGAGTGGCAGCCTATGCCGGCTGCTGAGTGGCTGCCTATGCCGGCTGCTGAGTGGCCGCCTATGCCGGCTGCTGAGTGGCCGCCTATGCCGGCTGCTGTTGGGCCGCCTATGTCGGCTGCTGAGCGGCCGCCTATGCCGGCAGCTGGGTGGCTGCCTATGCCGGCTGCTGGGTGGCGGCCTATGCAGGCAGCTGGGTGGCCGCCTATGCCGGCTGCTGTTTGGCCGCCTATGTCGGCTGCTGAGTGGCCGCCTATGCCGGCTGCTGTTTTGCCGCCTATGTCGGCTGCTGTTTGGCCGCCTATGCCGGCTGCTGAGCGGCAGCCTTTGCCGGCTGCTGAGCGGCAGCCTTTGCCGGCTGCTGAGCGGTCGCCTATGCCGGCTGCTGGGCGGCCGCCTATGCCGGCTGCTGGGTGGCCGCCTATGCCGGCAGCTGGGTGGCTGCCTATGCCGGCTGCTGGGTGGCGGCCTATGCCGGCAGCTGGGTGGCCGCCTATGCCGGCTGCTGGGCGGCCCCTTATGTCGGCTGCTGTGTGGCCGCCTATGCCGGCTGCTGTTTTGCCGCCTATGTCGGCTGCTGTTTGGCCGCCTATGCCCGCTGCTGAGTGGCCGCCTATGCCGGCTGCTGAGTGGCCGCCTATGCCGGCTGCTGAGTGGCAGCCTATGCCGGCTGCTGAGTGGCAGCCTATGCCGGCTGCTGAGTGGCCGCCTATGCCGGCTGCTGAGTGGCCGCCTATGCCGGCTGCTGTTGGGCCGTCTATGTCGGCTGCTGAACGGCCGCCTATGCCGGCTGCTGTATGGCCGCCTATGCCGGCTGCTGGGCGGCCGCCTATGTCGGCTGCTGAGCGGCCGCCTATGCCGGCAGCTGGGTGGCTGCCTATGCCGGCTGTTGGGTGGCGGCCTATGCAGGCAGCTTGGTGGCCGCCTATGCCGGCTGCTGTTTGGCCGCCTATGTCGGCTGCTGAGTGGCCGCCTATGCCGGCTGCTGTTTTGCCGCCTATGTCGGCTGCTGTTTGGCCGCCTATGCCGGCTGCTGAGCGGCAGCCTATGCCGGCTGCTGAGCGGCAGCCTATGCCGGCTGCTGAGCGGCCGCCTATGCCGGCTGCTGAGTGGCCGCCTATGTCGGCTGCTGGGCGGCCCCTTATGTCGGCTGCTGTTTAGCCGCCTCTGCCGGCTGCTGAGCGGCCGCCTATGCCGGCTGCTGTTTGGCCGCCTATGTCGGCTGCTGAGTGGCCGCCTATGCCGGCTGCTTTTTTGCCGCCTATGCCGGCTGCTGTTTGGCCGCCTATGTCGGCTGCTGAGTGGCCGCCTATGCCGGCCGCTTTTCGGCCGCCTATGTTGGCTGCTGAACGGCCGCCTATGCCGGCTGCTGTATGGCCGCCTATGCCGGCTGCTGGGCGGCCGCCTATGTCGGCTGCTGGGCGTTTGCCTATGTCGGCTGCTTAGCGGCCGCCAATGCCGGCAGCTGGGTGGCGGCCTATGCTGGCAGCTGGGTGGCCGCCTATGCCGGCTGCTGGGCGGCCCCTTATGTCGGCAGCTGAGTGGCCGCCTATGCCAGCTGCTGTTTTGCCGCCTATGCCGGCTGCTGTTTGGCCGCCTATGCCGGCTGCTGAGTGGCCGCCTATGCCGGCTGCTGAGTGGCCGCCTATGCCGGCTGCTGAGCGGCCGCCTATGCCGGCTGCTGAGCGGCCGTCTGTGTCGGCTGCTGGGCGGCCGCCTATGCCGGCTGCTGTTTTGCCGCCTATGTCGGCTGCTGTTTGGCCGCCTATGTCGGCTGCTGAGCGGCCGCCTATGCCGGCTGCTGAGCGGCCGCCTATGCCGGCTGATGAGCGGCCGCCTATGTCGGCTTCTGTGCGGCCCCTTATGTCGGCTGCTGAACGGCCGCTTATGCCGGCTGCTCGATGGCCGGCCTATGCCGGCTGCTGTTTGGCCGCCTATGCCGGCTGCTGTATGGCCGCCTATGCCGGCTGCTGAGCGGCCCCTTATGTCGGCTGCTGAGTGGCCGCCTATGCCGGCTGCTGTTTTCCTGCCTATGTCGGCTGCTGTTTGGCCGCCTATGCCGGCTGCTGAACGGCCGCCTATGCCGGCTGCTGTATGGCCGCCTATGCCGGTTGCTGAGCGGCCCCTTATGTCGGCTGCTGAGCGGCCGCTTATGCCGGCTGCTGGACGGCCGGCTATGTCGGCTGCTGGGCGGCAGCCTATGCCGGCTGCTGTTTTGCCGCCTATCTCGGCTGCTGTTTGGCCGCTTATGCCAGCTGCTGAACGGCAGCCTATGCCGGCTGCTGAGCGGCTGCCTATGCCGGCTGCTGAGTGGCCGCCTATGTCGGCTGCTGGGCGGCCCCTTATGTCGGCTGCTGAGCGGCCGCTTATG
Organism: Anomaloglossus baeobatrachus; assembly: GCF_048569485.1. Classification (NCBI taxonomy): domain Eukaryota; kingdom Metazoa; phylum Chordata; class Amphibia; order Anura; family Aromobatidae; genus Anomaloglossus; species Anomaloglossus baeobatrachus. Next base: position 254,405,387 of record NC_134353.1, on the reverse strand, counting down.
CAGGCAGCTGGACGGCCGGCTATGTCGGCTGCTGTTTGGCCGCCTATGTCGGCTCTTGAGCGCCGCTTATGCCGGCTGCTGTTTAGCCGCCTCTGCCGGCTGCTGAGCGGCCGCCTATGTCGGCTGCTGAGTGGCCGCCTATGCCGGCTGCTTTTTTGCCGCCTATGTCGGCTGCTGTTTGGCCGCCTATGCCGGCTGCTGAGCGGCCGCCTATGCCGGCTGCTGAGTGGCCGCCTATGCCGGCTGCTGGACGGCCGGCTATGTCGGCTGCTGGGTGGCCGCCTATGTCGGCTTCTGGGCGGCGCCTTATGTCGGTTGCTGAACGGCCGCTTATGCCGGCTGCTCGATGGCCGGCCTATGCCGGCTGCTGTTTGGCCGCCTATGTCGGCTGCTGAACGGCCGCCTATGCCGGCTGCTGTATGGCCGCCTATGCCGGCTGCTGAGCGGCCGCCTATGTCGGCTGCTGGGCGGCCCCTTATGTCGGCTGCTGAGTGGCCGCCTATGCCGGCTGCTGTTTTGCCGCCTATGTCGGCTGCTGTTTGGCCGCCTATGCCGGCTGCTGAGTGGCTGCCTATGCCGGCTGCTGAGTGGCTGCCTATGCCGGCTGCTGATTGGCTGCCTATGCCGGCTGCTGAGTGGCTGCCTATACCGGCTGCTGAGTGGCCGCCTATACCGGCTGCTGAGTGGCCGCCTATGCCGGCTGCTGAGCGGCCGCCTATGCCGGCTGCTGAGTGGCCGCCTATGCCGGCTGCTGGACGGCCGGCTATGTCGGCTGCTGGGTGGCCGCCTATGTCGGCTTCTGGGCGGCGCCTTATGTCGGTTGCTGAACGGCCGCTTATGCCGGCTGCTCGATGGCCGGCCTATGCCGGCTGCTGTTTGGCTGCCTATGTCGGCTGCTGAACGGCCGCCTATGCCGGCTGCTGTATGGCCGCCTATGCCGGCTGCTGAGCGGCCGCCTATGTCGGCTGCTACGCGGCCCCTTATGTCGGCTGCTGAGTGGCCGCTTATGCCGGCTGCTGTTTTGCCGCCTATGTCGGCTGCTGTTTAGCCGCCTATGTCGGCTGCTGAGCGGCCGCCTATGCCGGCTGCTGAGCGGCCGCCTATGCCGGCTGCTGAACGGCCGCCTATGCCGGCTGCTGAGCGGCCGCCTATGTCGGCTTCTGGGCGGCGCCTTATGTCGGTTGCTGAACGGCCGCTTATGCCGGCTGCTCGATGGCCGGCCTATGCCGGCTGCTGTTTGGCCGCCTATGTCGGCTGCTGTATGGCCGCCTATGCCGGCTGCTGAGCGGCCGCCTATGTCGGCTGCTGGGCGGCCCCTTATGTCGGCTGCTGAGTGGCCGCCTATGTCGGCAGCTGGATGGCTGCCTATGCCGGCTGCTGAGCGGCCGCCTATGTCGGCTTCTGGGCGGCGCCTTATGTCGGTTGCTGAACGGCCGCTTATGCCGGCTGCTCGATGGCCGGCCTATGCCGGCTGCTGTTTGGCCGCCTATGTCGGCTGCTGAACGGCCGCCTATGCCGGCTGCTGTCTGGCCGCCTATGCCGGCTGCTGAGCGGCCGCCTATGTCGGCTGCTGGGCGGCCCCTTATGTCGGCAGCTGGATGGCTGCCTATGCCGGTTGCTGGGTGGCGGCCTATGCTGGCAGCTGGATGGCCGCCTATGCCGGCTGCTGTTTGGCCGGCTATGTCGGCTGCTGAGTGGCCGCCTATGCCGGCTGCTGTTTTGCCGCCTATGTCGGCTGCTGAGTGGCCGCCTATGCCGGCTGCTGGACGGCTGGCTACGTCGGCTGCTGGGCGGCCGCCTATGTCGGCTCCTGAGCGGCTGCTTATGCCGGCTGCTGAGTGGCCGCCTATGCCGGCTGCTGTTTGGCCGCCTATGTCGGCTGCTGAACGGCCACCTATGCCGGCTGCTTTATGGCCACCTATGCCGGCTGCTGGGCGGCCGCCTATGTCGGCTGCTGAGCATCCGCCAATGCCGGCTGCTGTATGGCCGCCTATGCCGGCTGCTGAGCGGCAGCCTATGTCGGCTGCTGGGCGGCCCCTTATGTCGGCTGCTGAGTGGCCGCCTATGCCGGCTGCTGTTTTGCCGCCTATGTCGGCTGCTGAGTGGCTGCCTATGCCGGCTGCTGTTTGGCCGCCTATGCCGGCTGCTGAGTGGCCGCCCATGCCGGCTGCTGAGTGGCCGCCCATGCCGGCTGCTGAGTGGCCGCCTATGCCGGCTGCTGAGTGGCCGCCTATGCCGGCTGCTGAGCGGCCGCCTATGCCGGCTGCTGAGCGGCCGTCTATGTCGGCTGCTGGGCGGCCGCCTATGTCGGCTGCTGTTTGGCCGCCTATGTCGGCTGCTGAGCGGCCGCCTATGCCGGCTGCTGAGCGGCCGCCTATGCCGGCTGCTGAGCGCCGCTTATGCCGGCTGCTGTTTAGCCGCCTCTGCCGGCTGCTGAGCGGCCGCCTATGCCGGCTGCTGAGTGGCCGCCTATGCCGGCTGCTGGACGGCCGGCTATGTCGGCTGCTGGGTGGCCGCCTATGTCGGCTTCTGGGCGGCGCCTTATGTCGGTTGCTGAACGGCCGCTTATGCCGGCTGCTCGATGGCCGGCCTATGCCGGCTGCTGTTTGGCCGCCTATGTCGGCTGCTGAACGGCCGCCTATGCCGGCTGCTGTATGGCCGCCTATGCCGGCTGCTAAGCGGCCGCCTATGTCGGCTGCTGGGCGGCCCCTTATGTCGGCTGCTGAGTGGCCGCTTATGCCGGCTGCTGTTTTGCCGCCTATGTCGGCTGCTGTTTAGCCGCCTATGTCGGCTGCTGAGCGGCCGCCTATGCCGGCTGCTGAGCGGCCGCCTATGCCGGCTGCTGAACGGCCGCCTATGCCGGCTGCTGAGCGGCCGCCTATGTCGGCTTCTGGGCGGCGCCTTATGTCGGTTGCTGAACGGCCGCTTATGCCGGCTGCTCGATGGCCGGCCTATGCCGGCTGCTGTTTGGCCGCCTATGTCGGCTGCTGAACGGCCGCCTATGCCGGCTGCTGTATGGCCGCCTATGCCGGCTGCTGAGCGGCCGCCTATGTCGGCTGCTGGGCGGCCCCTTATGTCGGCTGCTGAGTGGCCGCCTATGCCGGCTGCTGTTTTGCCGCCTATGTCGGCTGCTGTTTGGCCGCCTATGCCGGCTGCTGAGTGGCTGCCTATGCCGGCTGCTGAGTGGCTGCCTATGCCGGCTGCTGATTGGCTGCCTATGCCGGCTGCTGAGTGGCTGCCTATACCGGCTGCTGAGTGGCCGCCTATACCGGCTGCTGAGTGGCCGCCTATGCCGGCTGCTGAGCGGCCGCCTATGCCGGCTGCTGAGTGGCCGCCTATGCCGGCTGCTGGACGGCCGGCTATGTCGGCTGCTGGGTGGCCGCCTATGTCGGCTTCTGGGCGGCGCCTTATGTCGGTTGCTGAACGGCCGCTTATGCCGGCTGCTCGATGGCCGGCCTATGCCGGCTGCTGTTTGGCTGCCTATGTCGGCTGCTGAACGGCCGCCTATGCCGGCTGCTGTATGGCCGCCTATGCCGGCTGCTGAGCGGCCGCCTATGTCGGCTGCTACGCGGCCCCTTATGTCGGCTGCTGAGTGGCCGCTTATGCCGGCTGCTGTTTTGCCGCCTATGTCGGCTGCTGTTTAGCCGCCTATGTCGGCTGCTGAGCGGCCGCCTATGCCGGCTGCTGAGCGGCCGCCTATGCCGGCTGCTGAACGGCCGCCTATGCCGGCTGCTGAGCGGCCGCCTATGTCGGCTTCTGGGCGGCGCCTTATGTCGGTTGCTGAACGGCCGCTTATGCCGGCTGCTCGATGGCCGGCCTATGCCGGCTGCTGTTTGGCCGCCTATGTCGGCTGCTGTATGGCCGCCTATGCCGGCTGCTGAGCGGCCGCCTATGTCGGCTGCTGGGCGGCCCCTTATGTCGGCTGCTGAGTGGCCGCCTATGTCGGCAGCTGGATGGCTGCCTATGCCGGCTGCTGAGCGGCCGCCTATGTCGGCTTCTGGGCGGCGCCTTATGTCGGTTGCTGAACGGCCGCTTATGCCGGCTGCTCGATGGCCGGCCTATGCCGGCTGCTGTTTGGCCGCCTATGTCGGCTGCTGAACGGCCGCCTATGCCGGCTGCTGTATGGCCGCCTATGCCGGCTGCTGAGCGGCCGCCTATGTCGGCTGCTGGGCGGCCCCTTATGTCGGCAGCTGGATGGCTGCCTATGCCGGTTGCTGGGTGGCGGCCTATGCTGGCAGCTGGATGGCCGCCTATGCCGGCTGCTGTTTGGCCGGCTATGTCGGCTGCTGAGTGGCCGCCTATGCCGGCTGCTTTTTTGCCGCCTATGTCGGCTGCTGAGTGGCCGCCTATGCCGGCTGCTGGACGGCTGGCTACGTCGGCTGCTGGGCGGCCGCCTATGTCGGCTCCTGAGCGGCTGCTTATGCCGGCTGCTGAGTGGCCGCCTATGCCGGCTGCTGTTTGGCTGCCTATGTCGGCTGCTGAACGGCCACCTATGCCGGCTGCTTTATGGCCACCTATGCCGGCTGCTGGGCGGCCGCCTATGTCGGCTGCTGAGCATCCGCCAATGCCGGCTGCTGTATGGCCGCCTATGCCGGCTGCTGAGCGGCAGCCTATGTCGGCTGCTGGGCGGCCCCTTATGTCGGCTGCTGAGTGGCCGCCTATGCCGGCTGCTGTTTTGCCGCCTATGTCGGCTGCTGAGTGGCTGCCTATGCCGGCTGCTGTTTGGCCGCCTATGCCGGCTGCAGAGTGGCCGCCTATGCCGGCTGCTGAGTGGCCGCCTATGTCGGCTGCTGTTTGGCCGCCTATGTCGGCTGCTGAGCGGCCGCCTATGCCGGCTGCTGAGCGGCCGCCTATGCCGGCTGCTGAGCGCCGCTTATGCCGGCTGCTGTTTAGCCGCCTCTGCCGGCTGCTGAGCGGCCGCCTATGCCGGCTGCTGTTTGGCCGCCTATGTCGGCTGCTGAGTGGCCGCCTATGCCGGCTGCTTTTTTGCCGCCTATGTCGGCTGCTGTTTGGCCGCCTATGCCGGCTGCTGAGCGGCCGCCTATGTCGGCTTCTGGGCGGCGCCTATGTCGGCTTCTGGGCGGCGCCTTATGTCGGTTGCTGAACGGCCGCTTATGCCGGCTGCTCGATGGCCTGCCTATGCCGGCTGCTGTTTGGCCGCCTATGTCGGCTGCTGAACGGCCGCCTATGCCGGCCGCTGTATGGCCGCCTATGCCGGCTGCTGAGCGGCCGCCTATGTCGGCTGCTGGGCGGCCCCTTATGTCGGCTGCTGAGTGGCCGCTTATGCCGGCTGCTGTTTTGCCGCTTATGCCGGCTGCTGTTTTGCCGCCTATGTCGGCTGCTGTTTGGCCGCCTATGTCGGCTGCTGAGCGGCCGCCTATGCCGGCTGCTGAGCGGCCGCCTATGCCGGCTGCTGAACGGCCGCCTATGCCGGCTGCTGAGCGGCCGCCTATGTCGGCTTCTGGGCGGCGCCTTATGTCGGTTGCTGAACGGCCGCTTATGCCGGCTGCTCGATGGCCGGCCTATGCCGGCTGCTGTTTGGCCGCCTATGTCGGCTGCTGAACGGCCGCCTATGCCGGCTGCTGTATGGCCGCCTATGCCGGCTGCTGAGCGGCCCCTTATGTCGGCTGCGGCATAGGTGGCCGCCCAGCAGCCGGCATAGCAGGCCGCCCAGCAGCCGGCATAGCAGGCCGCCCAGCAGCCGGAATAGCAGGCCGCCCAGCAGCCGGCATAGGAGGCCGCCCAGCAGCCGGCATAGGAGGCCGCCCAGCAGCCGGCATAGCAGGCCGCCCAGCAGCCGGAATAGCAGGCCCCCCAGCAGCCGGCATAGGAGGCTGCCCATTAGCAGGCATAGGCGGCCGCCCAGCAGCCGGCATAGGCGGCCGCGCAGATGACTGCAGAGCTTGGCCGCGCAGCTGAAAGTACAGCTGGCCACATAGCAGCCAGCATAGGCGGCCACATAGCAGCCAGCATAGACGGCCGCCAAGCAGCCGGCATAGGAGGCCGCCAAGCAGCCGGCATAGGAGGCCGCCCAGCAGCCGGCATAGGAGGCCGCCAAGCAGCCGGCTGCTGGGCGGCCGCTCAGCTGACTGCAGAGCTTGGCCGCGCAGCTGAAATTACAGCCGGCCGCATAGCAGCCAGCATAGAGCAGCCAGCATAGACGGCCGCCAAGCAGCCGGCATAGGAGGCCGCCAAGCAGCCGGCATAGGAGGCCGCCCAGCTGCCGGCATAGGCGGCCGCCCAGCTGCCGGCATAGGCGGCCGCTCAGCAGCCGGCATAGGCGGCCGCTCAGCAGCCGGCATAGGCGACCGCGCAGCTGACTGCAAAGCTTGGCCGCGCAACTGAAAGTACAGCAGGCCACATAGCAACCAGCATAGGCGGCCACGTAGCAGCCGGCATAGGCGGCCATACAGCAGCCGGCATAGGCGGCCGTTCAGCAGCCGACATAGGCGGCCATACAGCAGCCGGCATAGGCGGCCATACAGCAGCCGGCATAGGCGGCCGTTCAGCAGCCGGCATAGGTGGCCACTCAGCAGCCGGCATAGGCGGCCACTCAGCAGCCGGCATAGGCGGCCGCTCAGCAGCCGGCATAGGCGGCCGCTCAGCAGCCGGCATAAGCGGCCGCTCAGCAGCCAGCATAGGCGGTCAAACAGCAGCCGACATAGGCGGGAAAACAGCAGCCGGCATAGGCAGCCACTCAGCAGCCGGCATAGGCGGCCACTCAGCAGCCGGCATAGGCTGCCACTCAGCAGCCGGCATAGGCAGCCACTCAGCAGCCGGCATAGGCAGCCACTCAGCAGCCGGCATAGGCAGCCACTCAGCAGCCGGCATAGGCGGCCAAACAGCAGCCGACATAGGCGGCAAAACAGCAGCCGGCATAGACGGCCACTCAGCAGCCGACATAAGGGGCCGCCCAGCAGCCGACATAGGCTGCCGCTCAGCAGCCGGCATAGGCGGCCATACAGCAGCCGGCATTGGCGGATGCTCAGCAGCCGACATAGGCGGCCGCCCAGCAGCCGGCATAGGTGGCCATAAAGCAGCCGGCATAGGTGGCCGTTCAGCAGCCGACATAGGCGGCCAAACAGCAGCCGGCATAGGCGGCCACTCAGCAGCCGGCATAAGCAGCCGCTCAGGAGCCGACATAGGCAGCCGCCCAGCAGCCGACGTAGCCAGCCGTCCAGCAGCCGGCATAGGCGGCCACTCAGCAGCCGACAGGCGGCAAAACAGCAGCCGGCATAGGCGGCCACTCAGCAGCCGACATAGGCGGCCATCCAGCTGCCAGCATAGACCGCCACCCAGCAGCCGGCATAGGCGGCCATCCAGCTGCCGACATAGGCGGCCACCCAGCAGCCGGCATAGGCGGCCAAACAGCAGCCGACATAGGCAGGAAAACAGCAGCCGGCATAGGCGGCCACTCAGCAGCCGGCATAGGCGGCCACTCAGCAGCCGGTATAGGCAGCCACTCAGCAGCCGGCATAGGCAGCCACTCAGCAGCCGGCATAGGCAGCCACTCAGCAGCCGGCATAGGCAGCCACTCAGCAGCTGGCATAGGCAGCCACTCAGCAGCCGGCATAGGCAGCCACTCAGCAGCCGGCATAGGCAGCCACTCAGCAGCCGGCATAGGCGGCCAAACAGCAGCAGACATAGGCGGCAAAACAGCAGCCGGCATAGGCGGCCACTCAGCAGCCGACATAAGGGGCCGCCCAGCAGCCGACATAGGCGGCCGCCCAGCAGCCGGCATAGGCGGCCATACAGCAGCCGGCATAGGCGGCCGTTCAGCAGCCGACATAGGAGGCCAAACAGCAGCCGGCATAGGCCGGCCATCGAGCAGCCGGCATAAGCGGCCGTTCAGCAACCGACATAAGGCGCCGCCCAGAAGCCGACATAGGCGGCCGCTCAGCAGCCGGCATAGGCGGCCGTTCAGCAGCCGGCATAGGCGGGCCGCTCAGCAGCCGGCATAGGAGGCCGCCAAGCAGCCGGCATAGGAGGCCGCCCAGCAGCCGGCATAGGAGGCCGCCCAGCAGCCGGCATAGGAGGCCGCCAAGCAGCCGGCTGCTGGGCGGCCGCTCAGCTGACTGCAGAGCTTGGGCCGCGCAGCTGAAATTACAGCCGGCCGCATAGCAGCCAGCATAGACGGCCGCCAAGCAGCCGGCATAGGAGGCCGCCAAGCAGCCGGCATAGGAGGCCGCCCAGCTGCCGGCATAGGCGGCCGCCCAACTGCCGGCATAGGCGGCCGCTCAGCAGCCGGCATAGGCGACCGCGCAGCTGACTGCAAAGCTTGGCCGCGCAACTGAAAGTACAGCAGGCCACATAGCAACCAGCATAGGCGGCCACGTAGCAGCCGGCATAGGCGGCCATACAGCAGCCGGCATAGGCGGCCGTTCAGCAGCCGGCATAGGCGGCCATACAGCAGCCGGCATAGGCGGCCGTTCAGCAGCCGCATAGGCGGCCGTTCAGCAGCCGGCATAGGCGGCCACTCAGCAGCCCGGCATAGGCGGCCGCTCAGCAGCCGGCATAGGCGGCCGCTCAGCAGCCGGCATAGGCGGCCGCTCAGCAGCCGGCATAAGCGGCCGCTGAGCAGCCGGCATAGGCGGTCAAACAGCAGCCGGCATAGGCGGTCAAACAGCAGCCGACATAGGCAGGAAAACAGCAGCCGGCATAGGCGGCCACTCAGCAGCCGGCATAGGCTGCCACTCAGCAGCCGGCATAGGCAGCCACTCAGCAGCCGGCATAGGCAGCACTCAGCAGCCGGCATAGGCAGCCACTCAGCAGCCGGCATAGGCGGCCAAACAGCAGCCGACATAGGCGGCAAAACAGCAGCCGGCATAGACGGCCACTCAGCAGCCGACATAAGGGGCCGCCCAGCAGCCGACATAGGCTGCCGCTCAGCAGCCGGCATAGGCGGCCATACAGCAGCCGGCATTGGCGGATGCTCAGCAGCCGACATAGGCGGCCGCCCAGCAGCCGGCATAGGTGGCCATAAAGCAGCCGGCATAGGTGGCCGTTCAGCAGCCGACATAGGCGGCCAAACAGCAGCCGGCATAGGCGGCCACTCAGCAGCCGGCATAAGCAGCCGCTCAGGAGCCGACATAGGCGGCCGCCCAGCAGCCGACGTAGCCAGCCGTCCAGCAGCCGGCATAGGCGGCCACTCAGCAGCCGACAGGTGGCAAAACAGCAGCCGGCATAGGCGGCCACTCAGCAGCCGACATAGCCGGCCAAACAGCAGCCGGCATAGGCGGCCATCCAGCTGCCAGCATAGGCCGCCACCCAGCAGCCGGCATAGGCGGCCATCCAGCTGCCGACATAGGCGGCCACCCAGCAGCCCGGCATAGGCGGCCAAGCAGCAGCCGACATAGGCAGGAAAACAGCAGCCGGCATAGGCGGCCACTCAGCAGCCGGCATAGGCGGCCACTCAGCAGCCGGTATAGGCGGCCAAACAGCAGCCGGCATAGGCGGCCATCCAGCTGCCGACATAGGCGGCCACCCAGCCGCCGGCATAGGCGGCCAAGCAGCAGCCGACATAGGCAGGAAAACAGCAGCCGGCATAGGCGGCCACTCAGCAGCCGGCATAGGCGGCCACTCAGCAGCCGGTATAGGCGGCCAAACAGCAGCCGGCATAGGCGGCCACTCAGCTTCTGGGTGGTCTCCTATGCCGGCTGCTATGTGGCCGCCTATGCTAGTTGCTATGTGGCCTGCTGTACTTTCAGTTGCGCGGCCAAGCTCAGCAGTCAGCTGCGCGGTCGCCTATGCCGGCTGCTGAGCGGCCGCCTATGCTGGCTGCTGAGCGACCGCCTATGCAGGCTGCTGGGAGGCCTCCTATGCCGGCAGCTGGGCGGCCGCCTATGCCGGCTGCTGGGCTGCTTCCTATGCCGGCTGCTTGGCGGCCTCCTATGCCGACTGCTTGGCGGCCGCCTATGCCGGCTGCTTGGCGGCCGCCTATGCCGGCTGCTGGGCGGCCCCCTATGCCGGCCGCTGTTCGGCCGCCTATCACGGCTGCTGGGCGGCTTCCTATGCCGGCTGCTGGGCGGCTTCCTATGCCGGCTGCTTGGCAGCCTCCTATGCCGGCTGCTTGGCGGCCGCCTATGCCGGCTGCTTGGCGGACTCCTATGCCGGCTGCTGGGCGGCCTCTTATTCCAGCTGCTGGGTGGTCTCCTATGCCGGCTGCTATGCGGCCGGCTGTAATTTCAGCTGCGCGGCTGGGCGGCCTCCTATGCCGGCTGCTTGGCGGCCTCCTATGCCGGCTGCTTGGCGGCCGCCTATTCCAGCTTCTGGGTGGTCTCCTATGCCGGCTGCTACGTGGCCGCCTATGCTGGTTGCTATGTGGCCGGCTGTAATTTCAGCTGCGCGGCCAAGCTCTGCAGTCAGCTGAGCGGCCGCCCAGCAGCCGGCTGCTTGGCGGCCTCCTATGCCGGCTGCTGGGCGGCCTCCTATGCCGGTTGCTTGGCGGCCTCCTATGCCGGCTGCTTGGCGGCCGTCTATGCTGGCTGCTATGTGGCCGCCTATGCTGGCTGCTTTGTGGCCAGCTGTACTTTCAGCTGCGCGGCCAAGCTCTGCAGTCATCTGCGCGGCCGCCTATGCCGGCTGCTGGGCGGCCGCCTATGCCTGCTAATGGGCGGCCTCCTATGCCGGCTGCTGGGTGGCCTGCTATTCCGGCTGCTGGGCGGCCTGCTATGCCGGCTGCTGGGCGGCCTCCTATGCCGGCTGCTGGGCGGCCTCCTATGCCGGCTGCTGGGCGGCCTCCTATTCCGGCTGCTGGGCGGCCTCCTATGCCGGCTGCTGGGCGGCCTCCTATGCCGGCTGCTGGGCGGCCTCCTATGCCGGCTGCTGGGCGGCCTCCTATTCCGGCTGCTGGGCGGCCTGCTATTCCGGCTGCTGGGCGGCCTGCTATGCCGGCTGCTGGGCGGCCTCCTATGCCGGCTGCTGGGCGGCCTCCTATGCCGGCTGCTGGGCGGCCTCCTATGCCGGCTGCTGGGCGGCCTCCTAAGCCGGCTGCTGGGCGGCCTCCTATGCCTGCTGCTGGGCGGGCCTCCTATGCCGGCTGCTGGGCGGCCTCCTATGCCGGCTGCTGGGCGGCCTCCTATGCCGGCAGCTGGGCGGCCTCCTATGCCGGCGCTGTTCGGCCGCCTATGCCGGCCGCTGTGCGGCTGCCTATGCCGTCTGCTGGGCGCCGCCTATTCCAGCTTCTGGGTGGTCTCCTATGCCGGCTGCTACGTGGCCGCCTATGCTGGTTGCTATGTGGCCTGCTGTACTTTCAGTTGCGCGGCCAAGCTCAGCAGTCAGCTGCTGGGAGGCCTCCTATGCCGGCAGCTGGGCGGCCGCCTATGCCGGCTGCTGGGCTGCTTCCTATGCCGGCTGCTTGGCGGCCTCCTATGCCGGCTGCTTGGCGGCCTCCTATGCCGGCTGCTTGGCGGCCGCCTATGCCGGCTGCTGGCGGCCGCCTATGCCGGCTGCTTGGCGGCTGCCTATGCCGGCCGCTGTTCGGCCTCCTATGCCGGCCGCTGTTCGGCCGCCTATGACGGCTGCTGGGCGGCTTCCTATGCCGGCTGCTTGGCAGCCTCCTATGCCGGCTGCTTGGCGGCCGCCTATGCCGGCTGCTTGGCGGACGCCTATGCCGGCTGCTGGGCGGCCTCTTATTCCAGCTGCTGGGTGGTCTCCTATGCCGGCCGCTGTTCGGCCTCCTATGCGGCCGCTGTTCGGCCGCCTATGACGGCTGCTGGGCGGCTTCCTATGCCGGCTGCTTGGCAGCCTCCTATGCCGGCTGCTTGGCGGCCGCCTATGCCGGCTGCTTGGCGGACGCCTATGCCGGCTGCTGGGCGGCCTCTTATTCCAGCTGCTGGGAGGCCTTCTATGCCGGCAGCTGGGCGGCCGCCTATGCCGGCTGCTGGGCTGCTTCCTATGCCGGCTGCTTGGCGGCCTCCTATGCCGGCTGCTTGGCGGCCTCCTATGCCGGCTGCTTGGCGGCCGCCTATGCCGGCCGCTGGGCGGCCTCCTATGCCGGCCGCTGGGCGGCCTCCTATGCCGGCCGCTGTTCGGCCTCCTATGCCGGCCGCTGTTCGGCCGCCTATGACGGCTGCTGGGCGGCTTCCTATGCCGGCTGCTTGGCAGCCTCCTATGCCGGCTGCTTGGCGGCCGCCTATGCCGGCTGCTTGGCGGACGCCTATGCCGGCTGCTGGGCGGCCTCTTATTCCAGCTGCTGGGTGGTCTCCTATGCCGGCCGCTGTTCGGCCTCCTATGCCGGCCGCTGTTCGGCCGCCTATGACGGCTGCTGGGCGGCTTCCTATGCCGGCTGCTTGGCAGCCGCCTATGCCGGCTGCTTGGCGGACGCCTATGCCGGCTGCTGGGCGGCCTCTTATTCCAGCTGCTGGGAGGCCTTCTATGCCGGCAGCTGGGCGGCCGCCTATGCCGGCTGCTGGGCTGCTTCCTATGCCGGCTGCTTGGCGGCCTCCTATGCCGGCTGCTTGGCGGCCTCCTATGCCGGCTGCTTGGCGGCCGCCTATGCCGGCTGCTTGGCGGCCGCCTATGCCGGCCGCTGGGCGGCCTCCTATGCCGGCCGCTGTTCGGCCTCCTATGCCGGCCGCTGTTCGGCCGCCTATGACGGCTGCTGGGCGGCTTCCTATGCCGGCTGCTTGGCAGCCTCCTATGCCGGCTGCTTGGCGGCCGCCTATGCCGGCTGCTTGGCGGACGCCTATGCCGGCTGCTGGGCGGCCTCTTATTCCAGCTTCTGGGTGGTCTCCTATGCCGGCTGCTACGTGGCCGCCTATGCTGGTTGCTATGTGGCCTGCTGTACTTTCAGTTGCGCGGCCAAGCTCAGCAGTCAGCTGCGCGGTCGCCTATGCCGGCTGCTGAGCGGCCGCCTATGCTGGCTGCTGAGCGGCCGCCCTCTGCCGGCAGCTGGGCGGCCTCCTATGCCGGCAGCTGGGCTGCTTCCTTTGCCGGCTGCTGGGCTGCTTCCTATGCCGGCTGCTTGGCGGCCACCTATGCCGGCTGCTGGGCGGCCTCCTATGCCGGCCGCTGTTCGGCCGCCTATGCCGGCTGCTGGGCGGCTTCCTATGCCGACTGCTTGGCGGCCTCCTATGCCGGCTGCTTGGCGGCCGCCTATGCCGGCTGCTTGGCGGCCGCCTATGCCGGCTGCTGTGCGGCCGCCTATGCCGGCAGCTGGGCGGCCTCCTATGCTGGCTGCTATGTGGCCGGCTATGCTGGCTGCTATGTGGCCAGCTGTAGTTTCAGCTGCGCGGCCAAGCTCTGCAGTCAGCTGAGCGGCCGCATATGCCGGCTGCTGGGCGGCCTCCTATGCCGGCTGCTGTGCGGCCTCCTATGCCGGCTGCTGGGCGGCCTCCTATGCCAGCTGCTGGGCGGCCTCCTATGCCGGCTGCTGGGCGGCCTCCTTTGCCGGCCGCTGTTCGGCCGCCTATGCCGGCCGCTGGGCGGCCGCCTATTCCAGCTGCTGGGTGATCTCCTATACCGGCTGCTATGTGGCCGCCTATGCTGGCTGCTACGTGGCCGCCTATGCTGGTTGCTATGTGGCCTGCTGTACTTTCAGTTGCGCGGCCAAGCTCTGCAGTCAGCTGCGCGGCCGCCTATGCCATCTGCTGAGCGGCCACCTATGCCGGCTGCTGAGCGGCCGCCTATGCAGGCTGCTGGGCAGCCTCCTATGCTGGCTGCTATGTGGCCGTCTGTACTTTCAGCTGCGCGGCCAAGCTCAACAGTCAGCTGAGCGGCCGCCCAGCAGCCGGCTGCTGAGCGGCCGCCTATGCCGGCTGCTGGGCGGCCGCCTATGCCGTCTGCTGTGCGGCCGCCAATGCCGGCTGCTGAGGGGCCTCCTATGCCGGCTGCTGGGCGGCCTCCTCTCCCGGCTGCTGGGCGGCCTCCTATGCCGGCAGCTGGGCGGCCGCCTATGCCGGCTGCTTGGCGGCCTCCTATGCCGGCTGCTTGGCGGCCTCCTATGCCGGCCGCTGTGCGGCTGCCTATGCCGTCTGCTGTGCGGCCGCCTATGCCGGCTGCTGAGGGGCCTCCTATGCCGGCTGCTGGGCGGCCTCCTATCCCGGCTGCTGGGCGGCCTCCTATGCCGACTGCTGGGCGGCCTCCTATTCCAGCTGCTGGGTGGTCTCCTATGCCGGCTGCTATGTGGCCGCCTATGCCGGCTGCTATGCGGCCGGCTGTAATTTCAGCTGCGCGGCCAAGCTCTGCAGTCAACTGAGCGGCCGCCCAGCAGCCGGCTGCTGAGCGGCCTCCTATGCCGGCTGCTGGGCGGCCTCCTATGCCGGCTGCTTGGCGGCCTCCTATGTCGGCTGCTGAGTGGCCGCTTATGCCGGCTGCTGGGTGGCCGCCTATGCCGGCTGCTGGGCAACCGCCCATGCCGGCTGCTGAGGCACGGCCTATGCCAGCTGCTGGGCGGCCGCCTATGCCGGCTGCTGGGCGGCCGCCTATGCCGGCTGCTGGGTGGCCTCCTATGTCGGCTGCTATGTGGCCACCTGTGCTGGCTGCTATGTGGCCTGCTTTACTTTCAGCTGCGCGGCCAAGCTCTGAATGGCGGCTGCTGGGTGGTCGCCTATGCCGGCTGCTGGGCGGCCTCCTATGCCGGCTACTTAGTGTCCGCCTATGCCGGCTGCTGAGTGGCCGCCTATGCCGGCTGCTATGTGGCCATCTATGCTGGCTGCTATGTGGCCTGCTGTACTTTCAGCTGCGCGGCCAAGCTCTGCCGTCAGCTGAGTGCCCGCCTATGCCGGCTGCTGAGTGGCTGCCTATGCCGGCCGCTGGGCGGCTGCCTATGCCGGCCGCTGGGTGGCCGCCTATGCCGGCTGCTGGGTGGCCGCCTATGCCGGCTGCTGGGTGGCCGCCTATGCCGGCTGCTGGGTGGCCGCCTATGCCAGCTGCTGGGTGGCCGCCATTGCCGGCTGCTGGGTGGCCGCCTATGCCGGCTGCTATGTGGCCACCTATGCTGGCTGCTATTTGGCCTGCTTTACTTTCAGCTGCGCGGCCAAGCTCTGAATGGCGGCTGCTGGGTGGCCGCCTATGCCGGCTGCTGAGTGGCCGCCGATGTTGGCTGCTGGGCGGCCTCCTATGCCGGCTGCTATGTGGCCACCTATACTGGCTGCTATATGGCCTGCTTTACTTTCAGCTGCGCGGCCAAGTTCTGAATGGCGGGTGCTGAGGGTCTGCCTTTGCCGGCTGCTGAGTGGCCGCCTATGCCGGCTGCTGAGGGGTCGCCTATGCCGGCTGCTGAGCTGACGCCTATGCCGGCTGCTGAGTGGCCGCCTATGCCGGCTGCTGAGCGGCCTCCTATGCTGGCTGCTACGTGGCCCCCTATGCCGGCTGCTATGTGGCCTGCTGTACTTTCAGCTGCGCGGCTAAGCTCTGCTGTCAGCTGAGTGGCCACCTATGCCGGCTGCTATGTGGCCTGCTGTACTTTCAGCTGCACGGCCAAGCTCTGCCGTCAGCTGAGTGGCCGCCTATGCCGGCTGCTATGTGGCCACCTATGCTGGATGCTATGTGGTCTGCTTTACTTTCAGCTGCGCGGCCAAGCTCTGAATGGCGGCTGCTGGGTGGCCGCCTATGCCGGCTGCTGAATGGCCTCCTATGCCGGCCGCTGAATGGCCTCCTATGCCGGCCGCTGGGTGGCTTCCAATGCCGGCCGCTGGGTGGCCGCCTTTGCCGGCTGCTGGGTAGCCGCCTATGTTGGCTGCTGGGCGGCCTCCTATGCCGGCTGCTATGTGGCCACCTATGCTGGCTGCTATGTGGCCTGCTGTACTTTCAGCTGCGCGATCAATCTCTGAATGGCGGGTGCTGGGTGGCCGCCTATATCGGCTGCTGAGGCGCCGCCTATGCCGGCTGCTGGGCGGCCTCCAATTCCGACTGCTTTGTGGTTGCCTATGCCGGCCGCTGGGTGGCCGCCTATGCCGGCTGCTGAGTGGCCGCCTATGCCGGCTGCTGGGCGGCCTCCTATGCCGGCTGCTATGTGGCCATCTATGCTGGCTGCTAATTGGCCTGCTGTACTTTCAGCTGCGTGGCCAAGCTCTGCCGTCAGCTGAGTGGCCGCCTATGCCGGCTGCTGAATGGCCGCCTATGCCGGCTGCTGGGTGGCCGCCTATGCCAGCTGCTGGGTGGCCGCCATTGCCGGCTGCTTGGTGACCGCCTATGCCGGCTGCTGGGTGGCCGCCTATGCCGGCTGCTATGTGGCCACCTATGCTGGCTGCTATTTGGCCTGCTTTACTTTCAGCTGCGCGGCCAAGCTCTGAATGGCGGCTGCTGGGTGGCCGCCTATGCCGGCTGCTGAGTGGCCGCCGATGTTGGCTGCTGGGCGGCCTCCTATGCCGGCTGCTATGTGGCCACCTATACTGGCTGCTATGTGGCCTGCTTTACTTTCAGCTGCGCGGCCAAGTTCTGAATGGCGGGTGCTGAGGGTCTGCCTTTGCCGGCTGCTGAGTGGCCGCCTATGCCGGCTGCTGAGGGGTCGCCTATGCCGGCTGCTGAGCTGACGCCTATGCCGGCTGCTGAGTGGCCGCCTATGCCGGCTGCTGAGCGGCCTCCTATGCTGGCTGCTACGTGGCCCCCTATGCCGGCTGCTATGTGGCCTGCTGTACTTTCAGCTGCGCGGCTAAGCTCTGCTGTCAGCTGAGTGGCCACCTATGCCGGCTGCTATGTGGCCTGCTGTACTTTCAGCTGCACGGCCAAGCTCTGCCGTCAGCTGAGTGGCCGCCTATGCCGGCTGCTATGTGGCCACCTATGCTGGATGCTATGTGGTCTGCTTTACTTTCAGCTGCGCGGCCAAGCTCTGAATGGCGGCTGCTGGGTGGCCGTCTATGCCGGCTGCTGAATGGCCTCCTATGCCGGCCGCTGGGTGGCTTCCAATGCCGGCCGCTGGGTGGCCGCCTTTGCCGGCTGCTGGGTAGCCGCCTATGTTGGCTGCTGGGCGGCCTCCTATGCCGGCTGCTATGTGGCCACCTATGCTGGCTGCTATGTGGCCTGCTGTACTTTCAGCTGCGCGATCAATCTCTGAATGGCGGGTGCTGGGTGGCCGCCTATATCGGCTGCTGAGGCGCCGCCTATGCCGGCTGCTGGGCGGCCTCCAATTCCGACTGCTTTGTGGTTGCCTATGCCGGCCGCTGGGTGGCCGCCTATGCCGGCTGCTGAGTGGCCGCCTATGCCGGCTGCTGGGCGGCCTCCTATGCCGGCTGCTATGTGGCCATCTATGCTGGCTGCTAATTGGCCTGCTGTACTTTCAGCTGCGTGGCCAAGCTCTGCCGTCAGCTGAGTGGCCGCCTATGCCGGCTGCTGAATGGCCTCCTATGCCGGCCGCTGGGTGGCTTCCAATGCCGGCCGCTGGGTGGCCGCCTTTGCCGGCTGCTGGGTAGCCGCCTATGCCGGCTGCTGGGTGGCCGCCTATGCCGACTGCTTGGTGGCCGCCTATGCCGGCTGCTGGGTGGCCGCTTATGCCGGCTGCTGAGGAGTCGCCCATGCCGGCTGCTGAGTGGCCGCCTATGCCGGCTACTGAGCGGCCTCCTATGCTGGCTGCTACGTGGCCCCCTATGCCGGCTGCTATGTGGTCTGCTGTACTTTCAGCTGCGCGGCCAAGCTCTGCCGTCAGCTGAGCGGCCGCCTATGCCGGCTGCTATGTGGCCACCTATGCTGGCTGCTATGTGGCCTGCTTTACTTTCAGCTGCGTGGCCAAGCTCTGAATGGCGGCTGCTGGGTGGCCGCCTATGCCGGCTGCTGAGTGGCCGCCAATGTTGGCTGCTGGGCGGCCTCCTATGCCGGCTGCTATGTGGCCACCTATGCTGGCTGCTATGTGACCTGCTTTACTTTCAGCTGCGCGGCCAAGCTCTGAATGGCGGATGCCGAGGGTCTGCCTTTGCCGGCTGCTGAGTTGCCGCCTATGCCGGCTGCTGAGGGGTCGCCTATGCCGGCTGCTGAGGAGTCGCCTATGCCGGCTGCTGAGTGGCCGCCTATGCCGACTGCTGAGCGGCCGCCTATGCTGGCTGCTACGTGTCCCCCTATGCCGGCTGCTATGTAGCCTGCTATACTTTCAGCTGCGCGGCCAAGCTCTGCTGGGTGGCCGCCTATGCCGGCTGCTGGGTAGCCGCCTATGCCGGCTGCTTGGTGGCCGCCTATGCCGGCTACTTGGTGGCTGCCTATGCCGGCTGCTGGGTGGCCGCCTATGCCGGCTGCTGAGGGTCTGCCTTTGCCGACTGCTGAGTTGCCGCCTATGCCGATGCCGGCTGGTGGGTGGCCGCCTATGCCGGCTGCTTGGTGGCCGCCTATGCCGGCTTCTTGGTGGCCGCCTATGCCGGCTGCTGGGTGGCCGCCTATGCCGGGTGCTGAGGGTCAGCCTTTGCCGGCTGCTGAGTTGCCGCCTATGCCGGCTGCTGAGTGGCCGCCTATGCCGGCTGCTTGGTGGCCGCCTATGCCGGCTGCTGGGTGGCCGCCTATGCCGGCTGCTGAGGAGTCGCCTATGCCGGCTGCTGAGTGGCCGCTGATGTTGGCTGCTGGGCGGCCTCCTATGCTGGCTGCTATGTGGCCTGCTTTACTTTCTGCTGCGCGGCCAAGCTCTGAATGCCGGCTGCTGGGTGGCTGCCTATGCCGGCTGCTGGGTGGTCGCCTATGCCGGCTGCTGAGGGTCTGCCTTTGCCGACTGCTGAGTTGCCGCCTATGCCGATGCCGGCTGGTGGGAGGCCGCCTATGCGGCTGCTTGGTGGCCGCCTATGCCGGCTGCTTGGTGGCCGCCTATGCCGGCTGCTGGGTGGCCGCCTATGCCGGGTGCTGAGGGTCAGCCTTTGCCGGCTGCTGAGTTGCCGCCTATGCCGGCAGCTGAGTGGCCGCCTATGCCGGCTGCTTGGTGGCCGCCTATGCCGGCTGCTGGGTGGCCGCCTATGCCGGCAGCTGAGGAGTCGCCTATGCCGACTGCTGAGCGGCCGCCTATGCTGGCTGCTACGTGTCCCCCTATGCCGGCTGCTATGTAGCCTGCTATACTTTCAGCTGCGCGGCCAAGCTCTGAATGGCGGCTGCTGGGTGGCCGCCTATGCCGGCTGCTGGGTGGCCGCCTATGCCGGCTGCTGGGTGGCCGCCTATGCCTGCTGCTGGGTGGCCGCCAATGCCAGCTACTTTTGTGGCCGCCTATGCCGGCTGCTGAGTTGCCGACTATGCCGGCTGCTGAGTTGCCGACTATGCCGGCTGCTGGGTGGCCGCCTATGCCGGCTGCTGAGGGGTCGCCTATGCCGGCTGCTGGGCGGCCTCCTATGCCGGCTGCTATGTGGCCATCTATGCTGGCTGCTAATTGGCCTGCTGAACTTTCAGCTGCGCGGCCAAGCTCTGCCGTCAACTGAGTGGCCGCCTATGCCGGCTGCTGAATGGCCTCCTATGCTGGCCGCTGGGTGGCTTCCAATGCCGGCCGCTGGGTGGCCGCCTTTTCCGGCTGCTGGGTAGCCGCCTATGCCGGCTGCTGGGTGGCCGCCTATGCCGGCTGCTTGTTGGCCGCCTATGCCGGCTGCTGGGTGGCCGCTTATGCCGGCTGCTGAGGAGTCGCCCATGCGGGCTGCTGAGTGGCCGCCTATGCCGGCTACTGAGCGGCCTCCTATGCTGGCTGCTACATGGCCCCCTATGCCGGCTGCTATGTGGCCTGCTGTACTTTCAGCTGCGCGGCCAAGCTCTGCCGTCAGCTGAGCGGCCGCCTATGCCGGCTGCTATGTGGCCACCTATGCTGGCTGCTATGTGGCCTGCTTTACTTTCAGCTGCGTGGCCAAGCTCTGAATGGCGGCTGCTGGGTGGCCGCCTATGCCGGCTGCTGGGTGGCCGCCGATGTTGGCTGCTGGGCGGCCTCCTATGCTGGCTGCTATGTGGCCACCTATGTTGGCTGCTATGTGGCCTGCTTTACTTTCAGCTGCGCGGCCAAGCTCTGAATGGCGGGTGCTGAGGGTCTGCCTTTGCCGGCTGCTGAGTGGCCGCCTATGCCGGCTGCTGAGGGGTCGCCTATGCCGGCTGCTGAGGAGTCGCCTATGCCGGCTGCTGAGTGGCCGCCTATGCCGACTGCTGAGCGGCCGCCTATGCTGGCTGCTACGTGTCCCCCTATGCCGGCTGCTATGTAGCCTGCTATACTTTCAGCTGCGCGGCCAAGCAATGCCGGCTGCTTGGTGGCCGCCTATGCTGGCTGCTTGGTGGCTGCCTATGCCGGCTGCTGGGTGGCCGCCTATGCCGGCTGCTGAGGGTCTGCCTTTGCCGACTGCTGAGTTGCCGCCTATGCCGGCTGCTTGGTGGCCGCCTATGCCGGCTGCTTGGTGGCCGCCTATGCCGGCTGCTGGGTGGCCGCCTATGCCGGCTGCTGAGTTGCCGCCTATGCCGGCTGCTGAGTGGCCGCTGATGTTGGCTGCTGGGCGGCCTCCTATTCCGGCTGCTATGTGGCCACCTATGCTTGCTGCTATGTGGCCTGCTTTACTTTCTGCTGCGCGGCCAAGCTCTGAATGCCGGCTGCTGGGTGGCTGCCTATGCCGGCTGCTGGGTGGTCGCCTATGCCGGCTGCTGAGGGTCTGCCTTTGCCGACTGCTGAGTTGCCGCCTATGCCGATGCCGGCTGGTGGGTGGCCGCCTATGCCGGCTGCTTGGTGGCCGCCTATGCCGGCTGCTTGGTGGCCGCCTATGCCGGCTGCTGGGTGGCCGCCTATGCCGGGTGCTGAGGGTCAGCCTTTGCCGGCTGCTGAGTTGCCGCCTATGCCGGCTGCTGAGTGGCCGCCTATGCCGGCTGCTTGGTGGCCGCCTATGCCGGCTGCTGGGTG
Source organism: Anomaloglossus baeobatrachus (assembly GCF_048569485.1). Classification (NCBI taxonomy): domain Eukaryota; kingdom Metazoa; phylum Chordata; class Amphibia; order Anura; family Aromobatidae; genus Anomaloglossus; species Anomaloglossus baeobatrachus. The sequence goes on along the minus strand of NC_134353.1, from coordinate 254,384,626 downwards.
GCCGCCTATGCCGGCTGCTGAGGAGTCGCCTATGCCGGCTGCTGAGTGGCCGCCTATGCCGGCTGCTTGGTGGCCGCCTATGCCGGCTGCTGGGTGGCCGCCTATGCCGGCTGCTGAGGAGTCGCCTATGCCGGCTGCTGAGTGGCCGCCTATGCCGGCTGCTGAGTGGCCGCCTATGCCGACTGCTGAGCGGCCGCCTATGCTGGCTGCTACGTGTCCCCCTATGCCGGCTGCTATGTAGCCTGCTATACTTTCAGCTGCGCGGCCAAGCTCTGAATGGCGGCTGCTGGGTGGCCGCCTTTGCCGGCTGCTGGGTGGCTGCCTATGCCGGCTGCTGGGTGGCCGCCTATGCCGGCTGCTGGGTGGCCGCCTATGCCGGCTGCTGGGTGGCCGCCAATGCCAGCTGCTTGGTGGCCGCCTATGCCGGCTGCTGAGTTGCCGACTATGCCGGCTGCTGAGTTGCCGACTATGCCGGCTGCTGGGTGGCCACCTATGCCGGCTGCTGAGGGGTCGCCTAAGCCGGCTGCTGAGCGGCCGCCTATGCTGGCTGCTACGTGTCCCCCTATGCCGGCTGCTATGTAGCCTGCTATACTTTCAGCTGCGCGTCCAAGCTCTGAATGGCGGCTGCTGGGTGGCCGCCTTTGCCGGCTGCTGGGTGGCCGCCTATGCCGGCTGCTGGGTGGCCGCCTATGCCGGCTGCTGGGTGGCCGCCTATGCCGGCTGCTGGGTGGCCGCCTATGCCGGCTGCTGGGTGGCCGCCAATGCCAGCTGCTTGGTGGCCGCCTATGACGGCTGCTGAGTGGCCGACTATGCCGGCTGCTGAGTTGCCGACTATGCCGGCTGCTGGGTGGCCACCTATGCCGGCTGCTGAGGGGTCGCCTATGCCGGCTGATGAGCGGCCTCCTATGCTGGCTGCTACGTGGCCCCCTATGCCGGCTGCTATGTGGCCTGCTTTACTTTCAGCTGCGCGGCCAAGCTCTGAATGGCGGCTGCTGGGTGGCCGCCTATGCCGGGTGCTGAGGGTCTGCCTTTGCCGGCTGCTGAGTGGCAGCCTATGCCGGCTGCTGAGTGGTCGCCAATGCCGGCTGCTGGGCGGCCTCCTATGCCGGCTGCTGGGTGGCCGCCTATGTTGGCTGCTGGGTGGCCGCCTATGCCGGCTGCTGGGTGGCCGCCTACGCCGGCTGCTGGGTGGCCGCCTATGCCGGCTGCTGGGTGGCCGCATATGCCGGCTGCTGGGTGGCCGCCTATGCCGGCTGCTGAGGCACCACCTATGTCGGCTGCTGAGGCACCACCTATGCCGGCTGCTGAGTGGCCGCCTATGCCGGCTGCTGGGTGGCCGCCTATGCCGGCTGCTGGGTGGCCGCCTATGCCGGCTGCTGGGTGGCCGCCTATGCCGGCTGCTGGGAGGCCGCCTATGCTGGCTGCTGCTTGGCCGCCTATACCGGCTGCTGCACCGCCGCCTATACCGGCTCCTGAGCGGCCGCCTATACCGGCTTCTGGGCGGCCGCCTATGCCGGCTGCTGGGTGGCCGCCTATACCGGCTGCTGCACCGCCGCCTATACCGGCTGCTTAGTGGCCGCCTATGCCGGCAGCTGGACGGCCGCCTATGCCGGCTGCTGGGCGGCCGCCTTTGCCGGCTGCTGGGCGGCCGCCTATGCCGGCTGGTGGGCGGCCGCCTATGCCGGCTGCTGGGCACCCGCCTATGCCGGCTGCTGGGCGGCCACTATGCCGGCTGCTGAGGCACCGCCTATGCCGGCTGCTGGGCGACCGCCTATGCCGGCTGCTGGGCGGCCACCTATGCCGGCTGCTGGGTGGCCTCCTATGCCGGCTGCTATGTGGCCACCTATGCTGGCTGCTATGTGGCCTGCTTTACTTTCAGCTTCGCGACCAATATCTGAATGGCGGCTGCTGGGTGGCCGCCTATGCCGGCTGCTGAGGCGCCGCCTATGCCGGCTGCTGAGGCGCCGCCTATGCCGGCTGCTGAGTGGTCGCCTATGCCGGCTGCTGGGCTTCCTCCTATGCCGGCTGCTTTGTGGCCGCTTATGCCGGCCGCTGGGTGGCCGCCTATGCCGGCTGCTGAGTGGCCGCCTATGCCGGCTGCTGGGCGGCCTCCTATGCCGGCTGCTATGTGGCCGCCTATGCCGGCTGCTGAGGCACCACCTATGCCGGCTGCTGAGGCACCACCTATGCCAGCTGCTGAGTGGCCGCCTATGCCGGCTGCTGGGTGGCCGCCTATGCCGGCTGCTGGGAGGCCGCCTATGCCGGCTGCTGGGTAGCCGCCTATGCCGGCTGCTTGGTGGCTGCCTTTGCCGGCTGCTTGGTGGCTGCCTATGCCGGCTGCTGGGTGGCCGCCTATGCCGGGTGCTGCGGGTCGGCCTTTGCTGACTGCTGAGTTGCCGCCTATGCCGGCTGCTGGGTGGCCGCCTATGCCGGCTGGTGGGTGGCCGCCTGTGCCGGCTGCTTGGTGGCCGCCTATGCCGGCAGCTTGGTGGCCGCCTATGCCGGCTGCTGGGTGGCCGCCTATGCCGGGTGCTGAGGGTCAGCCTTTGCCGGCTGCTGAGTTGCCGCCTATGCCGGCTGCTTGGTGGCCGCCTATGCCGGCTGCTGAGTGGCCGACTATGCCGGGTGCTAAGGGTCTGCCTTTGCCGGCTGCTGAGTTGCCGCCTATGCCGGCTGCTGGGTGGCCGCCTATGCCGGCAGCTGGGTGGCCGCCTATGCCGGCTGCTGGGTGGACGCCTATGCCGGCTGCTGGGTGGCCGCCTATGCCGGCTGCTGGGTGGCTGCCTATGCCGGCTGCTGGGTGGCCGCCTATGCTGGCTGCTGGGTGGCCGCCTATGCTGGCTGCTGGGTGGCCGCCTATGCCGGCTGCTGCACCGCCGCCTATACCGGCTGCTGGGTGGCCGCCTATGCCGGCTGCTGGGTGGCCGCCTATGCCGGCTGCTGAGGCACCACCTATGCCGGCTTCTGAGGCACCACCTATGCCGGCTGCTGAGTGGCCGCCTATGCCGGCTGCTGGGTTGCCGCCTATGCCGGCTGCTGGGTGGCCGCCTATGCGGCTGCTTGGTGGCCGCCTATGCCGGCTGCTGGGAGGCCGCCTATGCCGGCTGCTGGGTGGCCACCTATGCCGGCTGCTGGGTGGCCGCCTATGCCGACAGCTGCTGGGTGGCCGCCTATGCCGGCTGCTGGGTGGCCGCCTATGCCGGCTGCTGGGTGGCCGCCTATGCCGGCTGCTGAGGCACCACCTATGCCGGCTGCTGAGGCACCACCTATGCCGGCTGCTGCTTGGCCGCCTATGCCGGCTGCTGCACCGCCGCCTATACCGGCTGCTGAGCGGCCGCCTATACCGGCTGCTGGGCGGCCGCCTATGACGGCTGCTGGGTGGCCGCCTATACCGGCTGCTGCACCGCCGCCTATACCGGCTGCTGGGCGGCCTCCTATGCCGGTTGCTGGGCGGCCTCCTATGCCGGCTGCTGGGTGGCCGCCTATGCCGGCTGCTGAGTGGCCGCCGATGTTGGCTGCTGGGCGGCCTTCTATGCCGGCTGCTATGTGGCCACCTATGCTGGCTGCTATGTGGCCTGCTTTACTTTCAGCTGCGCGGCCAAGCTCTGAATGGCGGCTGCTGGGTGGCCGCCTATGCCGGGTGCTGAGGGTCTGCCTTTGCCGGCTGCTGAGTGGCCGCCCATGCCGGCTGCTGAGTGGTCGCCTATGCAGGCTGCTGGGCGGCCTCCTATGCCGGCTGCTTTGTGGCCGCCTATGCCGGCCGCTGGGTGGCCGCCTATGCCGGCTGCTGGGCGGCCTCCTATGCCGGCTGCTGGGCGGCCTCCTATGCCGGCTGCTATGTGGCCATTTATGCTGGCTGCTATGTGGCCTGCTGTACTTTCAGCTGCGCGGCCAAGCTCTGCCGTCAGCTGAGTGGCCTCCTATGCCGGCTGCTGAGTGGCCGCCTATGCCGGCCGCTGGGTGGCTTCCAATGCCGGCCGCTGGGCGGCCGCCTATGCCGGCCGCTGGGTGACCGCCTTTGCCGGCTGCTAGGTGGCCGCCTATGCCGGCTGGTGGGTGGCCGCCTATGCCGGGTGCTGAGGGTCAGCCTTTGCCGGCTGCTGAGTTGCCGCCTATGCCGGCTGCTTGGTGGCCGCCTATGCCGGCTGCTGGGTGGCCGCCTATGCCGGGGTGCTGGGTGGCCGCCTATGCCGGGTGCTGAGGGTCCGCCTTTGCCGGCTGCTGAGTTGCCGCCTATGCCGGCTGCTGGGTGGCCGCCTATGCCGGCTGCTGGGTGGCCGCCTATGCCGGCTGCTGGGTGGCCGCCTATGCCGGCTGCTGGGTGGCCGCCTATGCCGGATGCTAGGTGGCCGCCTATGCCAGCTGCTGGGTAGCCGCCTATGCCGGCTGCTTGGTGGCCGCCTTTGCCGGCTGCTTGGTGGCTGCCTATGCCGGCTGCTGGGTGGCCGCCTATGCCGGGTGCTGCGGGTCGGCCTTTGCTGACTGCTGAGTTGCCGCCTATGCCGGCTGCTGGGTGGCCGCCTATGCCGGCTGCTGGGTGGCCGCCTATGCCGGCTGCTGGGTGGCCGCCTATGCCGGCAGCTTGGTGGCCGCCTATGCCGGCTGCTGGGTGGCCGCCTATGCCGGGTGCTGAGGGTCAGCCTTTGCCGGCTGCTGGGTGGCCGCCTATGCCGGCTGCTTGGTGGCCGCCTATGCCGGCTGCTGGGTGGCCGCCTATGCCGGGTGCTGAGTTGCCGCCTATGCCGGCTGCTGAGTGGCCGCCGATGTTGGCTGCTGGGCGGCCTCCTATGCCGGCTGCTATGTGGCCATTTATGCTGGCTGCTATGTGGCCTGCTGTACTTTCAGCTGCGCGGCCAAGCTCTGCCGTCAGCTGAGTGGCCTCCTATGCCGGCTGCTGAGTGGCCGCCTATGCCGGCCGCTGGGTGGCTTCCAATGCCGGCCGCTGGGCGGCCGCCTATGCCGGCCGCTGGGTGACCGCCTTTGCCGGCTGCTAGGTGGCCGCCTATGCCGGCTGCTGGGTGGCCGCCTATGCCGGCTGCTGGGTTGCCGCCTATGCCGGCTGCTGGGTGGCTGCCTATGCCGGCTGCTGAGGAATCGCCTATGCCGGCTGCTTAGCGGCCGCCTATGCTGGCTGCTACGTGGCCCCCTATGCCGGCTGCTATGTAGCCTGCTATACTTTCAGCTGCGCGGCCAAGCTCTGCCGGCTGCTGGGTGGCCGCCTATGCCGGCTGCTGGGTGGCCGCCTATGCCGGCTGCTTGGTGGCCGCCTATGCCGGCTGCTTGGTGGCCGCCTATGCCGGCTGCTGAGTTGCCGCCTATGCCGGCTGCTGGGAGGCCGCCTATGCTGGCTGCTGGGTGGCCGCCTATGCCGGCTGCTGGGTGGCCGCCTATGCCGGCTGGATGGTGGCCGCCTATGCCGGCTGCTGGATGGCCGCCTATGCCGGCTGCTGGGTGGCCCCCTATGCCGGCTGCTACGTGTCCACCTATGCCGGCTGCTACTTAGCCACCTATGCCGGCTGCTATGTGGCCTCCTATACTTTCAGCTGCGCGGCCAAGCTCTGCCGTCAGCTGAGTGTCCACCTATGCCGGCTGCTATGTGGCCTGCTGTACTTTCAGCTGCGCGGCCAAGCTCTGCCGTCAGCTGAGTGGCCGCCTATACCGGCAGCTGGACGGCCGCCTATGCCGGCTGCTGGGCGGCCGCCTTTGCCGGCTGCTGGGCGGCCGCCTATGCCGGCTGCTGGGTGGCCTCCTATGATGGCTGCTATGTGGCCACCTATGCTGGCTGCTATGTGGCCTGCTTTACTTTCAGCTGCGCGGCCAAGCTCTGAATGGCGGCTGCTGGGTGGCCGCCTATGCCAGCTGCTGAGACGCCGCCTATGCCGGCTGCTGAGTGGTCGCCTATGCCGGCTGCTGGGCGGCCTCCTATGCCGGCTGCTATGTGGCCATCTATGCTGGCTGCTATGTGGCCTGCTGTACTTTCAGCTGCGCGGCCAAGCTCTGCCGTCAGCTGAGTGGCCGCCTATGCCGGCTGCTGAGTGGCCGCCTATGCCGGCCGCTGGGTGGCTGCCTTTGCCGGCTGCTGGGTGGCCACCAATGCCGGTTGCTTGGTGGCCGCCTATGCCGGCTGCTTGGTGGCCGCCTATGCCGGCTGCTGAGGAGTCACCTATGCCGGCTACTAAATGGCCGCCTATGCCGGCTGCTGAGCGGCCGCCTATGCCAGCTGCTGGGTGGCCGCCTATGCCGGCTGCTGGGTGGCCACCAATGCCGGTTGCTTGGTGGCCGCCTATGCCGGCTGCTTGGTGGCCGCCTATGCCGGCTGCTGGGTGGCCGCCTATGCCGGGTGCTGAGGGTCAGCCTTTGCTGGCTGCTGAGTTGCCGCCTATGCCGGCTGCTTGGTGGCCGCCTATGCCGGCTGCTGGGTGGCCGACTATGCTGGGTGCTAAGGGTCTGCCTTTGCCGGCTGCTGAGTTGCCGCCTATGCCGGCTGCTGGGTGGCCGCCTATGCCGGCTGCTGGGTGGCCGCCTATGCCGGCTGCTGAGTCACCACCTATGCCGGCTGCTGAGGCACCACCTATGCCGGCTGCTGAGTGGCCGCCTATGCCGGCTGCTGGGTGGCCGCCTATGCCGGCTGCTGGGTGGCCGCCTATGCCGGCTGCTGGGTGGCCACCAATGCCGGTTGCTTGGTGGCCGCCTATGCCGGCTGCTTGGTGGCCGCCTATGCCGGCTGCTTGGTGGCCGCCTATGCCGGCTGCTTGGTGGCCGCCTATGCTGGCTGCTGGGTGGCCGCCTATGCCGGGTGCTGAGGGTCAGTCTTTGCCTGCTGCTGAGTTGCCGCCTATGCCGGCTGCTTGGTGGCCGCCTATGCCGGCTGCTGGGTGGCCGACTATGCCGAGTGCTAAGGGTCTGCCTTTGCCGGCTGCTGAGTTGCCGCCTATGCCGGCTGCAGGGTGGCCGCCTATGCCGGCTGCTGGGTGGCCGCCTATGCCGGCTGCTGGGTGGCCGCCTATGCCGGCTGCTGCTTGGCCGCCTATACCGGCTGCTGCACCGCCGCCTATACCGGCTGCTGAGCGGCCGCCTATACCGGCTGCTGGGTGGCCACCTATGCCGGCTGCTGGGTGGCCGCCTATGCCGGCTGCTGGGTTGCCGCCTATGCCGGCTGCTGGGTGGCTGCCTATGCCGGCTGCTGAGGAATCGCCTATGCCGGCTGCTTAGCGGCCGCCTATGCTGGCTGCTACGTGGCCCCCTATGCCGGCTGCTATGTAGCCTGCTATACTTTCAGCTGCGCGGCCAAGCTCTGCCGGCTGCTGGGTGGCCGCCTATGCCGGCTGCTGGGTGGCCGCCTATGCCGGCTGCTTGGTGGCCGCCTATGCCGGCTGCTTGGTGGCCGCCTATGCCGGCTGCTGAGTTGCCGCCTATGCCGGCTGCTGGGAGGCCGCCTATGCTGGCTGCTGGGTGGCCGCCTATGCCGGCTGCTGGGTGGCCGCCTATGCCGGCTGGATGGTGGCCGCCTATGCCGGCTGCTGGATGGCCGCCTATGCCGGCTGCTGGGTGGCCCCCTATGCCGGCTGCTACGTGTCCACCTATGCCGGCTGCTACTTAGCCACCTATGCCGGCTGCTATGTGGCCTCCTATACTTTCAGCTGCGCGGCCAAGCTCTGCCGTCAGCTGAGTGTCCACCTATGCCGGCTGCTATGTGGCCTGCTGTACTTTCAGCTGCGCGGCCAATCTCTGCCGTCAGCTGAGTGGCCGCCTATACCGGCAGCTGGACGGCCGCCTATGCCGGCTGCTGGGCGGCCGCCTTTGCCGGCTGCTGGGCGGCCGCCTATGCCGGCTGCTGGGTGGCCTCCTATGATGGCTGCTATGTGGCCACCTATGCTGGCTGCTATGTGGCCTGCTTTACTTTCAGCTGCGCGGCCAAGCTCTGAATGGCGGCTGCTGGGTGGCCGCCTATGCCAGCTGCTGAGACGCCGCCTATGCCGGCTGCTGAGTGGTCGCCTATGCCGGCTGCTGGGCGGCCTCCTATGCCGGCTGCTATGTGGCCATCTATGCTGGCTGCTATGTGGCCTGCTGTACTTTCAGCTGCGCGGCCAAGCTCTGCCGTCAGCTGAGTGGCCGCCTATGCCGGCTGCTGAGTGGCCGCCTATGCCGGCCGCTGGGTGGCTGCCTTTGCCGGCTGCTGGGTGGCCACCAATGCCGGTTGCTTGGTGGCCGCCTATGCCGGCTGCTTGGTGGCCGCCTATGCCGGCTGCTGAGGAGTCACCTATGCCGGCTACTAAATGGCCGCCTATGCCGGCTGCTGAGCGGCCGCCTATGCCAGCTGCTGGGTGGCCGCCTATGCCGGCTGCTGGGTGGCCACCAATGCCGGTTGCTTGGTGGCCGCCTATGCCGGCTGCTTGGTGGCCGCCTATGCCGGCTGCTGGGTGGCCGCCTATGCCGGGTGCTGAGGGTCAGCCTTTGCTGGCTGCTGAGTTGCCGCCTATGCCGGCTGCTTGGTGGCCGCCTATGCCGGCTGCTGGGTGGCCGACTATGCTGGGTGCTAAGGGTCTGCCTTTGCCGGCTGCTGAGTTGCCGCCTATGCCGGCTGCTGGGTGGCCGCCTATGCCGGCTGCTGGGTGGCCGCCTATGCCGGCTGCTGAGTCACCACCTATGCCGGCTGCTGAGGCACCACCTATGCCGGCTGCTGAGTGGCCGCCTATGCCGGCTGCTGGGTGGCCGCCTATGCCGGCTGCTGGGTGGCCGCCTATGCCGGCTGCTGGGTGGCCACCAATGCCGGTTGCTTGGTGGCCGCCTATGCCGGCTGCTTGGTGGCCGCCTATGCCGGCTGCTTGGTGGCCGCCTATGCCGGCTGCTTGGTGGCCGCCTATGCTGGCTGCTGGGTGGCCGCCTATGCCGGGTGCTGAGGGTCAGTCTTTGCCTGCTGCTGCGTTGCCGCCTATGCCGGCTGCTTGGTGGCCGCCTATGCCGGCTGCTGGGTGGCCGACTATGCCGAGTGCTAAGGGTCTGCCTTTGCCGGCTGCTGAGTTGCCGCCTATGCCGGCTGCAGGGTGGCCGCCTATGCCGGCTGCTGGGTGGCCGCCTATGCCGGCTGCTGGGTGGCCGCCTATGCCGGCTGCTGGGTGGCCGCCTATGCCGGCTGCTGCTTGGCCGCCTATACCGGCTGCTGCACCGCCGCCTATACCGGCTGCTGAGCGGCCGCCTATACCGGCTGCTGGGTGGCCACCTATGCCGGCTGCTGGGTGGCCGCCTATGCCGGCTGCTGGGTGGCCGCCTATGCCGGCTGCTGGGTGGCCGCCTATGCCGTCTGCTGAGGCACCGCCTATGCTGGCTGCTGAGGCACCACCTATGCCGGCTGCTGAGTGGCCGCCTATGCCGGCTGCTGGGTGGCCGCCTATGCCGGCTGCTGGGTGGCCGCCTTTACCGGCTGCTGCACCGACGCCTATGCTGGCTGCTGGGCGGCCTCCTATGCCGGTTGCTGGGCGGCCTCCTATGCCGGCTGCTGGGTGGCCACCTATGCCGACTGCTTGGTGGCTGCCTATGCCGGCTGCTGGGTGGCCGCCTATGCCGGCTGCTGAGGAGTCGCCTATGCCGGCTGCTAAATGGCCGCCTATGCCGGCTGCTGAGCGGCCGCCTATGCCGGCTGCTGGGTGGCCGCCTATGCCCGCTGCTAGGTGGCCGCTTATTCCTGGCTGCTGGGTGGCCAACTATGCCGGCTGCTGAGTGGCCACCTATGCCGGTTGCTGGTCGGCCTCCTATGCCGGTTGCTGGGCGGCCTCCTATGCCGGCTGCTATGTTGCCTGCTGTACTTTCAGCTGCGCGGCCAAGCTCTGCCGTCTGCTGAGGAGCCGCCTATGCCGGCTGCTGAGTGGCCGCCTATGCCGGCTGCTGAGACGCCGCCTATGCCGTCTGCTGATGAGCCGCCTATGCCGGCTGCTGGTTGGCCGCCTACCCGGGCGGCTGGGTGGCCGCCTATGCCGGCAGCTGAGGAGCCGCCTATGCCAGCTGCTGAGAGGCCGCCTATGCCGGCTGCTGAGGCACCACCTATGCTGGCTGCTGAGTGGCCGCCTATGCCGGCTGCTGGGTGGCCGTCTATGCCGGCTGCTGGGTGGCCGCCTATGCCGGCTGCTGCTTGGCCACCTATACCGGCTGCTGCACCGCCGCCTATACCGGCTGCTGAGCGGCCGTCTATACCGGCTGCTGGGTGGCCGCCTATGCCGGCTACTGGGCGGCCTCCTATGCCGGCTGCTATGTGGCCATCTATGCTGGCTGCTATGTGGCCTGCTGTACTTTCAGCTGCGCGGCCAAGCTCTGCCGTCAGCTGAGTGGCCGCCTATGCCGGCTGCTGAGTGGCCGCCTATGCCGGCCGCTGGGTGGCTGCCTTTGCCGGCCGCTGGGTGGCCGCCTTTGCCGGCTGCTGGGTGGCCGCCTATGCCGGCTGCTGGGTGGCCGCCTATGCCGGCTGCTGGGTGGCCGCCAATGCCGGCTGCTTGGTTGCCGCCTATGCCGGCTGCAGGGTGGCCGCCTATGCCGGCTGCTGAGGAGTCGCCTATGCCAGCTGCTGAGTGGCCGCCTATGCCGACTGCTGAGCGGCCGCCTATGCTGGCTGTTACGTGTCCCCCTATGCCGGCTGCTATGTAGCCTGCTATACTTTCAGCTGCGCGGCCAAGCTCTGCCGGCTGCTGGGTGGCCGCCTATGCCGGCTGCTGGGTAGCCGCCTATGCCGGCTGCTGGGAGGCCGCCTATGCCGGCTGCTGGGTGGCCACCTATGCCGGCTGCTGGGTGGCCGCCTATGCCGACAGCTGCTGGGTGGCCGCCTATGCCAGCTGCTGGGTGGCCGCCTATGCCGGCTGCTGGGTGGCCGCCTATGCCGGCTGTTGAGGCACCACCTATGCCGGCTGCTGCTTGGCCGCCTATGCCGGCTGCTGCACCGCCGCCTATACCGGCTGCTGAGCGGCCGCCTATACCGGCTGCTGGGCGGCCGCCTATGACGGCTGCTGGGTGGCCGCCTATACCGGCTGCTGCACCGCCGCCTATACCGGCTGCTGGGCGGCCTCCTATGCCGGTTGCTGGGCGGCCTCCTATGCCGGCTGCTGGGTGGCCGCCTATGCCGGCTGCTGAGTGGCCGCCGATGTTGGCTGCTGGGCGGCCTTCTATGCCGGCTGCTATGTGGCCACCTATGCTGGCTGCTATGTGGCCTGCTTTACTTTCAGCTGCACGGCCAAGCTCTGAATGGCGGCTGCTGGGTGGCCGCCTATGCCGGGTGCTGAGGGTCTGCCTTTGCCGGCTGCTGAGTGGCCGCCTATGCCGGCTGCTGAGTGGTCGCCTATGCCGGCTGCTGGGCGGCCTCCTATGCCGGCTGCTTTGTGGCCGCCTATGCCGGCCGCTGGGTGGCCGCCTATGCCGGCTGCTGGGCGGCCTCCTATGCCGGCTGCTGGGTGGCCGCCTATGAAGGCTGCTGAGCTGCCGCCTATGCCGGCCGCTGGGCGGCCGCCTATGCCGGCCGCTGGGTGGCCTCCTATGCCGGCTGCTATGTGGCCATCTATGCTGGCTGCTATGTGGCCTGCTGTACTTTCAGCTGCGCGGCCAAGCTCTGCCGTCAGCTGAGTGGCCGCCTATGAAGGCTGCTGAGCTGCCGCCTATGCCGGCCGCTGGGCGGCCGCCTATGCCGGCTGCTGGGTGGCCGCCTATGCCGGCTGCTGGGTGGCCGCCTATGCCGGCTGCTGGGTGGCCGCCTATGCCGGCTGCTGGGTGACCTCCTATGCCGGCTGCTGAGGAGTCGCCTATGCCGGCTGCTGAGTAGCCGCCTATGCCGGCTGCTTAGCGGCCGCCTATGCTGGCTGCTACGTGGCCCCCTATGCCGGCTGCTATGTCGCCTGCTATACTTTCAGCTGCGCGGCCAAGCTCTGCCGGCTGCTGGGTGGCCGCCTATGCCGGCTGCTTGGTGGCCGCCTATGCCGGCTGCTGGGTGGCCGCCTATGCCGGCTGCTGGGTGGCCGCCTATGCCGGCTGCTGGGTGGTCGCCTATGCCGGCTGATGGGTGGCCGCCTATGCCGGCTGCTGGGTGGCCGCCTATGCCGGCTGCTTGGTGGCCGCCTATGCCGGCTGCTTGGTGGCCGCCTATGCCGGCTGCTGAGTTGCCGCCTATGCCGGCTGCTGGGAGGCCGCCTATGCTGGCTGCTGGGTGGCCGCCTATGCCGCCTGCTGGGTGGCCGCCTATGCCGGGTGCTGAGGGTCAGCCTTTGCCGGCTGCTGAGTTGCCGTCTATGCCGGCTGCTGAGTGGCCGCCGATGTTGGCTGCTGGGCGGCCTCCTATGCCGGCTGCTTGGTGGCCGCCTATGCCGGCTGCTGGGTGGCCGCCTATGCCGGCTGCTGAGTTGCCGCCTATGCCGGCTGCTGGGAGGCCGCTTATGCTGGCTGCTGGGTGGCCGCCTATGCCGGCTGGTGGGTGGCCGCCTATGCCGGCTGGTGGGTGGCCGCCTATGCCGGCTGGTGGGTGGCCGCCTATGCCGGCTGGTGGGTGGCCGCCTATTCCGGCTGCTGAGGGGTCACCTATGCCGGCAGCTGAGCAGCCCCCTATGCCGGCTGCTGAGCGGCCCCCTATGCCGGCTGCTACGTGGACACCTATGCCGGCTGCCACGTGGCCACCTATGCCGGCTGCTATGTGGCCTGCTGTACTTTCAGCTGCGCGGCCAATCTCTGCCGTCAGCTGAGTGTCCACCTATGCCGGCTGCTATGTGGCCTGCTGTGCTTTCAGCTGCGCGGCCAAGCTCTGCCGTCAGCTGAGTGGCCGCCTATGCCGGCAGCTGGACGGCCGCCTATGCCGGCTGCTGGGCGGCCGCCTATGCCGGCTGCTGGGTGGCCTCCTATGCCGGCTGCTATGTGGCCACCTATGCTGGCTGCTATGTGGCCTGCTTTACTTTCAGCTGCGCGGCCAAGCTCTGAATGGCGGCTGCTGGGTGGCCGCCTATGCCGGCTGCTGAGGCGCCGCCTATGCCGGCTGCTGAGTGGTCGCCTATGCCGGCCGCTGGGTGGCCGCCTATGCCGGCTGCTGAGTGGCCGCCTATGCCGGCTGCTGGGCGGCCTCCTATGCCGGCTGCTATGTGGCCATCTATGCTGGCTGCTATGTGGCCTGCTGTACTTTCAGCTGCGCGGCCAAGCTCTGCCGTCAGCTGAGTGGCCGCCTATGCCGGCTGCTGAGTGGCCGCCTATGCCGGCCGCTGGGTGGCTTCCAATGCCGGCCGCTGGGCGACCGCCTATGCCGGCCGCTGGGTGGCCGCCTTTGCCGGCTGCTGGGTGGCCGCCTATGCCGGCTGCTTGGTGGCCGCCTATGCCGGCTGCTGGGTGGCCGCCTATGCCGGCTGCTGAGGAGTCGCCTATGCCGGCTGCTGAGTTTTCGCCTATGCCGACTGCTGAGCGGCCGCCTATGCTGGCTGCTACGTGTCCCCCTATGCCGGCTGCTATGTAGCCTCCTATACTTTCAGCTGCGCGGCCAAGCTCTGCCGGCTGCTGGGTGGCCGCCTATGCCGGCTGCTGGGTAGCCGCCTATGCCGGCTGCTTGGTGGCTGCCTATGCCGGCTGCTGGGTGGCCGCCTATGCCGGGTGATGAGGGTCTGCCTTTGCCGACTGCTGAGTTGCCGCCTATGCCGGCTGCTGGGTGGCCACCTATGCTGGCTGCTGGGTGGCCGCCTATGCCGGCTGGTGGGTGGCCGCCTATGCCGGCTGCTTGGTGGCCGCCTATGCCGGCTGCTGGGTGGCCGCCTATGCCGGGTGCTGAGGGTCAGCCTTTGCCGGCTGCTGAGTTGCCGCCTATGCCGGCTGCTTGGTGGCCGCCTATGCCGGCTGCTGGGTGGCCGCCTATGCCGGGTGCTGGGTGGCCGCCTATGCCGGGTGCTGAGGGTCCGCCTTTGCCGGCTGCTGAGTTGCCGCCTATGCCGGCTGCTGGGTGGCCGCCTATGCCGGCTGCTGGGTGGCCGCCTATGCCGGCTGCTGGGTGGCCGCCTATGGCGGCTGCTGGGTGGCCGCCTATGCCGGATGCTAGGTGGCCGCCTATGCCAGCTGCTGGGTAGCCGCCTATGCCGGCTGCTTGGTGGCCGCCTTTGCCGGCTGCTTGGTGGCTGCCTATGCCGGCTGCTGGGTGGCCGCCTATGCCGGGTGCTGAGGGTCAGCCTTTGCCGGCTGCTGAGTTGCCGCCTATGCCGGCTGCTTGGTGGCCGCCTATGCCGGGTGCTGGGTGGCCGCCTATGCCGGGTGCTGAGGGTTCGCCTTTGCCGGCTGCTGAGTTGCCGCCTATGCCGGCTGCTGGGTGGCCGCCTATGCCGGCTGCTGGGTGGCCGCCTATGCCGGCTGCTGGGTGGCCGCCTAAGCCGGCTGCTGGGTAGCCGCCTATGCCGGCTGCTTGGTGGCCGCCTTTGCCGGCTGCTTGGTGGCTGCCTATGCCGGCTGCTGGGTGGCCGCCTATGCCGGGTGCTGCGGGTCGGCCTTTGCTGACTGCTGAGTTGCCGCCTATGCCGGCTGCTGGGTGGCCGCCTATGCCGGCTGGTGGGTGGCCGCCTGTGCCGGCTGCTTGGTGGCCGCCTATGCCGGCAGCTTGGTGGCCGCCTATGCCGGCTGCTGGGTGGCCGCCTATGCCGGGTGCTGAGGGTCAGCCTTTGCCGGCTGCTGAGTTGCCGCCTATGCCGGCTGCTTGGTGGCCGCCTATGCCGGCTGCTGAGTGGCCGACTATGCCGGGTGCTAAGGGTCTGCCTTTGCCGGCTGCTGAGTTGCCGCCTATGCCGGCTGCTGGGTGGCCGCCTATGCCGGCAGCTGGGTGGCCGCCTATGCCGGCTGCTGGGTGGACGCCTATGCCGGCTGCTGGGTGGCCGCCTATGCCGGCTGCTGAGTGGCTGCCTATGCCGGCTGCTGGGTGGCCGCCTATGCTGGCTGCTGGGTGGCCGCCTATGCTGGCTGCTGGGTGGCCGCCTATGCCGGCTGCTGCACCGCCGCCTATACCGGCTGCTGAGCGGCCGCCTATACCGGCTGCTGGGTGGCCGCCTATGCCGGCTGCTGGGTGGCCGCCTATGCCGGCTGCTGAGGCACCACCTATGCCGGCTTCTGAGGCACCACCTATGCCGGCTGCTGAGTGGCCGCCTATGCCGGCTGCTGGGTTGCCGCCTATGCCGGCTGCTGGGTGGCCGCCTATGCCGGCTGCTTGGTGGCCGCCTATGCCGGCTGCTGGGAGGCCGCCTATGCCGGCTGCTGGGTGGCCACCTATGCCGGCTGCTGGGTGGCCGCCTATGCCGACAGCTGCTGGGTGGCCGCCTATGCCGGCTGCTGGGTGGCCGCCTATGCCGGCTGCTGGGTGGCCGCCTATGCCGGCTGCTGGGTGGCCGCCTATGCCGGCTGCTGAGGCACCACCTATACCGGCTGCTGAGGCACCACCTATGCCGGCTGCTGCTTGGCCGCCTATGCCGGCAGCTGCACCGCCGCCTATACCGGCTGCTGAGCGGCCGCCTATACCGGCTGCTGGGCGGCCGCCTATGACGGCTGCTGGGTGGCCGCCTATACCGGCTGCTGCACCGCCGCCTATACCGACTGCTGGGCGGCCTCCTATGCCGGTTGCTGGGCGGCCTCCTATGCCGGCTGCTGGGTGGCCGCCTATGCCGGCTGCTGAGTGGCCGCCGATGTTGGCTGCTGGGCGGCCTTCTATGCCGGCTGCTATGTGGCCACCTATGCTGGCTGCTATGTGGCCTGCTTTACTTTCAGCTGCGCGGCCAAGCTCTGAATGGCGGCTGCTGGGTGGCCGCCTATGCCGGGTGCTGAGGGTCTGCCTTTGCCGGCTACTGAGTGGCCGCCTATGCCGGCTGCTGAGTGGTCGCCTATGCAGGCTGCTGGGCGGCCTCCTATGCCGGCTGCTTTGTGGCCGCCTATGCCGGCCGCTGGGTGGCCGCCTATGCCGGCTGCTGGGCGGCCTCCTATGCCGGCTGCTGGGCGGCCTCCTATGCCGGCTGCTATGTGGCCATTTATGCTGGCTGCTATGTGGCCTGCTGTACTTTCAGCTGCGCGGCCAAGCTCTGCCGTCAGCTGAGTGGCCTCCTATGCCGGCTGCTGAGTGGCCGCCTATGCCGGCCGCTGGGTGGCTTCCAATGCCGGCCGCTGGGCGGCCGCCTATGCCGGCCGCTGGGTGACCGCCTTTGCCGGCTGCTAGGTGGCCGCCTATGCCGGCTGGTGGGTGGCCGCCTATGCCGGGTGCTGAGGGTCAGCCTTTGCCGGCTGCTGAGTTGCCGCCTATGCCGGCTGCTTGGTGGCCGCCTATGCCGGCTGCTGGGTGGCCGACTATGCCGGGTGCTGGGTGGCCGCCTATGCCGGCTGCTGAGGGTCCGCCTTTGCCGGCTGCTGAGTTGCCGCCTATGCCGGCTGCTGGGTGGCCGCCTATGCCGGCTGCTGGGTGGCCGCCTATGCCGGCTGCTGGGTGGCCGCCTATGCCGGCTGCTGGGTGGCCGCCTATGCCGGATGCTAGGTGGCCGCCTATGCCGGCTGCTGGGTAGCCGCCTATGCCGGCTGCTTGGTGGCCGCCTTTGCCGGCTGCTTGGTGGCTGCCTATGCCGGCTGCTGGGTGGCCGCCTATGCCGGGTGCTGCGGGTCGGCCTTTGCTGACTGCTGAGTTGCCGCCTATGCCGGCTGCTGGGTGGCCGCCTATGCCGGCAGCTTGGTGGCCGCCTATGCCGGCTGCTGGGTGGCCGCCTATGCCGGGTGCTGAGGGTCAGCCTTTGCCGGCTGCTGGGTGGCCGCCTATGCCGGCTGCTTGGTGGCCGCCTATGCCGGCTGCTGGGTGGCCGCCTATGCCGGGTGCTGAGGGTCAGCCTTTGCCGGCTGCTGAGTTGCCGCCTATGCCGGCTGCTGAGTGGCCGCCGATGTTGGCTGCTGGGCGGCCTCCTATGCCGGCTGCTATGTGGCCATTTATGCTGGCTGCTATGTGGCCTGCTGTACTTTCAGCTGCGCGGCCAAGCTCTGACGTCAGCTGAGTGGCCTCCTATGCCGGCTGCTGAGTGGCCGCCTATGCCGGCCGCTGGGTGGCTTCCAATGCCGGCCGCTGGGCGGCCGCCTATGCCGGCCGCTGGGTGACCGCCTTTGCCGGCTGCTAGGTGGCCGCCTATGCCGGCTGCTGGGTGGCCGCCTATGCCGGCTGCTGGGTTGCCGCCTATGCCGGCTGCTGGGTGGCTGCCTATGCCGGCTGCTGAGGAATCGCCTATGCCGGCTGCTTAGCAGCCGCCTATGCTGGCTGCTACGTGGCCCCCTATGCCGGCTGCTATGTAGCCTGCTATACTTTCAGCTGCGCGGCCAAGCTCTGCCGGCTGCTGAGTGGCCACCTATGCCGGTTGCTGGTCGGCCACCTATGCCGGCTGCTGAGGCACCACCTATGCCGGCTGCTGAGTGGCCGCCTATGCCGGCTGCTGGGTGGCCGCCTATGCCGGCTGCTGGGTGTCCGCGTATGCCGACTGCTGCTTGGCCGCCTATACCGGCTGCTGCACCGCCGCCTATACCGGCTGCTGAGCGGCCGCCTATACCGGCTGCTGGGTGGCCGCCCATGCCGGCTGCTGGGTGGCCGCCTATGCCGGCTGCTGGGTGGCCGCCTATGCCGGCTGCTGGGTGGCCGCCTATGCCGGCTGCTGGGTGGCCGCTTTTGCCGGCTGCTGAGGCACCACCTATGCCGGCTGCTGAGTGGCCGCCTATGCCGGCTGCTGGGTGGCCGCCTATGCCGGCTGCTGGGTGGCCGCCTATACCGGCTGCTGCACCGACGCCTATGCTGGCTGCTGGGCGGCCTCCTATGCCGGTTGCTGGGCGGCCTCCTATGCCAGCTGCTGGGTGGCCACCTATGCCGGCTGCTTGGTGGCTGCCTATGCCGGCTGCTGGGTGGCCGCCTATGCCGGCTGCTGAGGAGTCGCCTATGCCGGCTGCTAAATGGCCGCCTATGCCGGCTGCTGGGTGGCCGCCTATGTCGGCTGCTAGGTGGCCGCTTATTCCTGGCTGCTGGGTGGCCAACTATGCCGGCTGCTGAGTGGCCACCTATGCCGGTTGCTGGTCGGCCTCCTATGCCGGTTGCTGGGCGGCCTCCTATGCCGGCTGCTATGTGGCCTGCTGTACTTTCAGCTGCGCGGCCAAGCTCTGCCGTCAGCTGAGTGGCCGCCTATGCCGTCTGCTGAGGAGCCGCCTATGCCTGCTGCTGGTTGGCCGCCTACCCGGGCGGCTGGGTGGCCGCCTATGCCGGCAGCTGAGGAGCCGCCTATGCCAGCTGCTGAGAGGCCGCCTTTGCCAGCTGCTGAGTGGCCGCCTATGCCGACTGCTGAGCGGCCGCCTATGCTGGCTGTTACGTGTCCCCCTATGCCGGCTGCTATGTAGCCTGCTATACTTTCAGCTGCGCGGCCAAGCTCTGCCGGCTGCTGGGTGGCCGCCTATGCCGGCTGCTGGGTAGCCGCCTATGCCGGCTGCTTGGTGGCCGCCTATGCCGGCTGCTTGGTGGCTGCCTTTGCCGACTGAGTTGCCGCCTATGCCGGCTGGTGGGTGGCCACCTATGCCGGCTGCTGGGTGGCCGCCTATGCCGGCTGCTGGGTGGCCGCCTATGCCGGGTGCTGAGGGTCAGCCTTTGCCGGCTGCTGAGTTGCCGCCTATGCCGGCTGCTGAGTGGCCGCCGATGTTGGCTGCTGGGCGGCCTCCTATGCCGGCTGCTATGTGGCCACCTATGCTGGCTGCTATGTAGCCTGCTTTACTTTCAGCTACGCGGCCAAGCTCTGAATGGCGGCTGCTGGGTGGCCACCTATGCCGGGTGCTGAGGGTCTGCCTTTGCCGGCTGCTGAGTGGCCGCCTATGCCGGCTGCTGATGAGCCGCCTATGCCGGCTGCTGGTTGGCCGCCTACCCGGGCGGCTGGGTGGCCGCCTATGCCGGCAGCTGAGGAGCCGCCTATGCCAGCTGCTGAGAGGCCGCCTTTGCCAGCTGCTGGGCGGCCTCCTATGCCAGCTGCTGGGCGGCCTCCTATGCCAGTTGCTGGTCGACCTCCTATGCCGGTTGCTGGGCGGCCTCCTATGCCGGCTGCTATGTGGCCTGCTGTACTTTCAGCTGAGCGGCCAAGCTCTGCCGTCAGCTTAGTGGCCACCTATGCCAGCTGCTATGTGGCCTGCTGTACTTTCAGCTGCGCGGCCAAGCTCTGCCGTCAGCTGAGTGGCCGCCTATGCCGGCTGCTGAGTGGCCGCCTATGCCGGCTACTGAGTGGCCGCCTATGCCGACTGCTGGGTGGCCGCCTATGTTGGCTGCAGGGTGGCCGCCTCTGCCGGATGCTGGGTGGCCGCCTATGCCGGCTGCTATGTGGCCTGCTGTACTTTCAGCTGCGCGGCCAAGCTCTGCTGTTAGCTGAGTGGCCTCCTATGCCAGCTGCTGGGTGCCCGCCTATGCCGGCTGCTGGGTGGCCGCCTATGCCGGCTGCTATGTGGCCACCTATGCTGGCTGCTATGTGGCCTGCTGTACTTTCAGCTGCACGGCCAAGCTCTGCCGTCAGCTGAGCGGCCGCCTATGCCGGCTGGTGGGTGGCCGTCTATGCCGGCGGCTGGGTGGCCGCCTATGCCGGCTGCTGAGGATCCGCCTATGCCGGCTGCTGAGCTTCCGCCTATGCCGGTTGCTGGGCGGCCTCCTATGCCAGTTGCTGGGCGGCCTCCTATGCCGGCTGGTTTGTGACCTGCTGTACTTTCAGCTGCGCGGTCAAGCTCTGCCGTCAGCTGAGTGGCCGCCTATGCCAGCTGCTGAGTGGCCGCCTATGCCGGCTGCTGAGTGGCTGCCTATGCCGACTGCTGGGTGGCCGCCTATGCCGGCTGCTGGGTTGCCGCCTATGCCGGCTGCTGGGTGGCCGCCTATGCCGGCTGCAGGGTGGCCGCCTATGCCGGCTGCTGGGTAGCCACCTATGCCGGCTGCTTGGTGGCCGCCTTTGCCGGCTGCTTTGTGGCTGCCTATGCCGGTTGCTGGGTGGCCGCCTATGCCGGGTGCTGAGGGTCGGCCTTTGCCGACTGCTGAGTTGCCGCCTATGCCGGCTGCTGGGTGGCCGCCTATGCCGGCTGGTGGGTGGCCGCCTATGCCGGCTGCTTGGTGGCCGCCTATGCCGGCCGCTTGGTGGCCGCCTATGCCGGCTGCTGGGTGGCCGCCTATGCCGGCTGGTGGGTGGCCCCTATGCCGGCTGGTGGGTGGTCGCCTATTCCGGCTGCTGGGCGGCCTCATATGCCGGCTGCTATGTGGCCACCTATGCTGGCTGCTATGTGGCCTGCTGTACTTTCAGCTGCGCGGCCAAGCTCTGCCGGCTGCTGAGTGGCCGCCTATGCCGGCTGCTGAATGGCCGCCTATGCCGGCTGCTGAGTGGCCGCCTATGCTGGCTGCTGGGTGGCCGCCTATGCTGGCTGCTGGGTGGCCGCCTATTCCTGGCTGCTGGGTGGCCGCCTATGCCGGCTGCTGGGTGGCCGCCTATGCTGGCTGCTGAGCGGCCGCCTGCTGAGCGGCCGCCTATGCCGGTTGCTGGGTGGCCTCCTATGCCGGCTTCTATGTGGCCTGCTGTACTTTCAGCTGCGCGGCCAAGCTCTGCCGTCAGATGAGTGGCCGCCTATGCCGGCAGCTGGGTGGCCTCCTATGCCGTCTGCTGAGTAGCCGCCTATGTTGGCTGCTGAGTGGCCGCCTATGCCGGCTGCTGAGACGCCGCCTATGCCGGCTGCTGAGACGCCGCCTATGCCGTCTGCTGAGGAGCCGCCTATGCCGGCTGCTGGGTGACCGCCTATGCCGGCTGCTGGGTGGACGCCTATGCCGGCGGCTGGGTGGCCACCTATGCCGACTGCTGAGGAGCCGCCTATGCCGGCTGCTGAGAGGCCGCCTTTGCCAGTTGCTGGTCGACCTCCTATGCCGATGCTGGGCGGCCTCCTATGCCGGCTGCTATGTGGCCTGCTGTACTTTCAGCTGCGCGGCCAAGCTCTGCCGTCAGCCTAATGGCCACCTATGCCGGTTGCTTTGTGGCCTGCTGTACTTTCAGCTGCGCGGTCAAGCTCTGCCGTCAGCTGAGTGGCCGCCTATGCCAGCTGCTGAGTGGCCGCCTATGCCGGCTGCTGAGTGGCTGCCTATGCCGACTGCTGGGTGGCCGCCTATGCCGGCTGCTGGGTTGCCGCCTATGCCGGCTGCTGGGTGGCCGCCTATGCCGGCTGCAGGGTGGCCGCCTATGCCGGCTGCTGGGCGGCCTCCTATGCTGGCTGCTACGTGTCCCCCTATGCCGGCTGCTATGTAGCCTGCTATACTGTCAGCTGCGCGGCCAAGCTCTGCCGGCTGCTGAGTGGCCGCCTATGCCGGCTGCTGGGTGGCCGCCTATGCCGGCTGCTTGGTGGCCGCCTTTGCCGGCTGCTTGGTGGCTGCCTATGCCGGCTGCTGGGTGGCCGCCTATGCCGGGTGCTGAGGGTCGGCCTTTGCCGACTGCTGAGTTGCCGCCTATGCCGGCTGCTGGGTGGCCGCCTATGCCGGCTGGTGGGTGGCCGCCTATGCCGGCTGCTTGGTGGCCGCCTATGCCGGCTGCTTGGTGGCCGCCTATGCCGGCTGCTGGGTGGCCGACTATGCCGGGTGCTAAGGGTCTGCCTTTGCCGGCTGCTGAGTTGCCGCCTATGCCGGCTGCTGGGTGGCCGCCTATGCCGGCTGCTGGGTGGCCGCCTATGCCGGCTGCTGGGTGGCCGCCTATGCCGGCTGCTGGGTGGCCGCCTATGCCGGCTCCTGGGTGGCCGCCTATGCCGGCTCCTGGGTGGCCGCCTATGCCGGCTGCTGGGTGGCCGCCTATGCTGGCTGCTGGGTGGCCGCCTATGCCGGCTGCTTAGGCACCACCTATACCGGCTGCAGAGGCACCACCTATGCCGGCTGCTGGGTGGCCGCCTATGCCGGCTGCTGGGTGGCCGCCTATGCCGGCTGCTGGGCGGCCGCCTATGCCGGCTGCTGCACCGCCGCCTATACCGGCTGCTGAGCGGCCTCCTCTACCGGCTGCTGAGCGGCCGCCTATGCCGGCTGCTGGGTGGCCGCCTATGCCAGCTGCTGGGTGGCCGCCTATGCCGGCTGCTGAGGCACCACCTATGCTGGCTGCTGAGGCACCACCTATGCCGGCTGCTGAGTGGCCACCTATGCCGGCTGCTGCGTGGCCGCCTATACCGGCTGCTGCACCGACGCCTATGCCGGCTGCTGGGCGGCCTCCTATGCCGGTTGCTGGGCGGCCTCCTATGCTGGCTGCTGGGTGGCCGCCTATGCCGGCTGCTGGGTGGCCGCCTATGCCGGCTGCTTGGTGGCCGCCTATGCCGGCTGCTGGGTGGCCGCCTATGCCAGCTGCTGGGTGGCCGCCTATGCCGGCCGCTGGGTTGACGCCTATGCCGCCTGCTGAGGGGCCGCCTATGCCAGCTGCTGGGTGGCCGCCTATGTCGGCTGCTGGGTGGCCGCCTATGACGGCTGGTGGGTGGCCGCCTATGCTGGCTGCTGAGGGGTCGCCTATGCCGGCTGCTGAGCGGCCGCCTATGCCAGCTGCTGAGCGGCCGCCTATGCCGGCTGCTGGTTGGCCGCCTATGCCGGCTGCTGAGGAGCCGCCTATGCCGGCTGCTGAGCTGCCACCCATGCCGGTTTCTGGGCGGCCTCCTATGCCGGTTGCTGGTCGGCCTCCTATGCCGGTTGCTGGGCGGCCTCCTATGCCGGCTGCTAAGTGGTCTGCTGTACTTTCAGCTGCGCGGCCAAGCTCTGCCGTCGGCTTAGTGGCCGCCTATGCCGTCAGCTGAGTGGCCACCTATGCCGGCTGCTATGTGGCCTGCTGTACTATCAGCTGCGCGGCCAAGCTCTGCCGTCAGCTGGGCGGCCGCCTTTGCCGGCTGCTGGGCGGCCGCCTATGCCGGCTGGTGAGCGGCCGCCTTTGCCGGCTGCTGGGCAACCGCCTATGCCGGCTGCAGGGTGGCCGCCTATGCCGGTTGCTTGCCGGCCTCCTATGCCGGCCGCTATGTGGCCACATATGCTGGCCGCTGAGTGGCCACCTTTGCCAGGCCTCTGAGTGGCCGCTGGCCGCCTATGCCGGCCGCTGGGTGGACGCCTATGCCGCCTGCTGAGGGGCCGCCTATGCCAGCTGCTGGGTGGCCGCCTATGTCGGCTGCTGGGTGGCCGCCTATGACGGCTGGTGGGTGGCCGCCTATGCCGGCTGCTGAGGGGTCGCCTATGCCGGCTGCTGAGCGGCCGCCTATGCCAGCTGCTGAGCGGCCGCCTATGCCGTCAGCTGAGTGTCCACCTATGCCGGCTGCTATGTGGCCTGCTGTACTTTCAGCTGCGCGGCCAAGCTCTGCCGTCAGCTGAGTGGCCGCCTATGCCGGTAGCTGGACGGCCGCCTATGATGGCTGCTGGGTGGCCGCCTATGCCGGCTGCTATGTGGCCACCTATGCTGGCTGCTATGTGGCCTGCTGTACTTTCAGCTGCACGGCCAAGCTCTGCGGCCACCTCTGCCGGCTGCTGAGGCGCCGCCTATGCCGGCTGCTGGGCGGCCGCCTATGCCGGCTGCTGGGCAGCCGCCTATGCCGGCTGCTGGGCGGCCGCGTATGCCGGCTGCTGGGCGGCCGCCTATGCCGGCTGCTGGACGCCCGCCTATGCCGGCTTCTGGGTGGACGCCTATGCCGGCTTCTGGGTGGACGCCTATGCCGGCTTCTGGGTGGACTCCTATGCCGGCTGCTTGGTGGCCGCCTATGCCGGCTGCTTGGTGGCCGCCTTTGCCGGCTGCTATGTGGCCACCTATGCTGGCTGCTATGTGGCCTGCTGTACTTTCAGCTGCACGGCCAAGCTCTGCGGCCGCCTATGCCGGCTGCTGGGCAACCGCCTATGCCGGCTGCTGGTCGGCCACCTATGCCGGCTGCTGAGGCGCCGCCTATGCCGGCTGCTGGGCGGCCGCCTATGCCGGCTGCTGGTCGGCCACCTATGCCGGCTGCTGAGGCGCCGCCTATGCCGGCTGCTGGGCAACCGCCTATGCCGGCTGCTGGTCGGCCACCTATGCCGGCTGCTGAGGCGCCGCCTATGCCGGCTGCTGGGCGGCCGCCTATGCCGGCTGCTGGGCGGCCGCCTATGCCGGCTGCTGGGCGGCCGCCTATGCCGGCTGCTGGACGGCCGCCTATGCCGGCTGCTGAGGAGCCGCCTATGCCGGCTGCTGAGCTGCCACCCATGCCGGTTGCTGGGCGGCCTCCTATGCCGGTTGCTGGTCGGCCTCCTATGCCGGTTGCTGGGCGGCCTCCTATGCCGGCTGCTAAGTGGTCTGCTGTACTTTCAGCTGCGCGGCCAAGCTCTGCCGTCAGCTGGGCGGCCGCCTTTGCCGGCTGCTGGGCGGCAGCCTATGCCGGCTGGTGAGCGGCCGCCTTTGCCGGCTGCTGGGCAACCGCCTATGCCGGCTGCAGGGTGGCCGCCTATGCCGGTTGCTTGCCGGCCTCCTATGCCGGCCGCTATGTGGCCACATATGCTGGCCGCTGAGTGGCCACCTTTGCCAGGCCTCTGAGTGGCCGCTGGCCGCCTATGCCGGCCGCTGGGTGGACGCCTATGCCGCCTGCTGAGGGGCCGCCTATGCCAGCTGCTGGGTGGCCGCCTATGTCGGCTGCTGGGTGGCCGCCTATGACGGCTGGTGGGTGGCCGCCTATGCCGGCTGCTGAGGGGTCGCCTATGCCGGCTGCTGAGCGGCCGCCTATGCCAGCTGCTGAGCGGCCGCCTATGCCGTCAGCTGAGTGTCCACCTATGCCGGCTGCTATGTGGCCTGCTGTACTTTCAGCTGCGCGGCCAAGCTCTGCCGTCAGCTGAGTGGCCGCCTATGCCGGTAGCTGGACGGCCGCCTATGATGGCTGCTGGGTGGCCGCCTATGCCGGCTGCTATGTGGCCACCTATGCTGGCTGCTATGTGGCCTGCTGTACTTTCAGCTGCACGGCCAAGCTCTGCGGCCGCCTATGCCGGCTGCTGGGCAACCGCCTATGCCGGCTGCTGGGCGGCCACCTGTGCCGGCTGCTGAGGCGCCGCCTATGCCGGCTGCTGGGCGGCCGCCTATGCCGGCTGCTGGGCGGCCGCCTATGCCGGCTGCTGGGCGGCCGCCTATGCCGGCTGCTGGACGCCCGCCTATGCCGGCTTCTGGGTGGACGCCTATGCCGGCTTCTGGGTGGACGCCTATGCCGGCTTCTGGGTGGACGCCTATGCCGGCTGCTTGGTGGCCGCCTATGCCGGCTGCTGGGTGGCCGCCTATGCCGGCTGCTGGGTGGCCGCCTATGCCGGCTGCTGGGTGGCCGCCTATGCCGGGTGCTGAGGGTCCGCCTATGCCGGCTGCTGAGTGGCCGCTTATGTCGGCTGCTGGGTGGCCGCCTATTCCGGCTTCTGGGTGGCCGCCTATGCCGGCTTCTGGGTGGCCGCCTATGCCGGCTTCTGGGTGGCCGCCTATGCCGGCTGCTGGGTGGACGCCTATGCCGGCAGCTGGGTGGACGCCTATGCCGGCCGCTGAGGGGGTCGCCTATGCCGGCTGCTGAGCGGTCGCCTTTGCCGGCTGCTGAGCGGCCGCCTATGCCGGCTGCTTGGTGGCCGCCTTTGCCGGCTGCTTGGTGGCTGCCTATGCCGGCTGCTGGGTGGCCGCCTATGCCGGGTGCTGAGGGTCGGCCTTTGCCGACTGCTGAGTTGCCGCCTATGCCGGCTGCTGGGTGGCCGCCTATGCCGGCTGGTGGGTGGCCGCCTATGCCGGCTGCTTGGTGGCCGCCTATGCCGGCCGCTTGGTGGCCGCCTATGCCGGCCGCTGGGTGGCCGCCTATGCCGGGTGCTGAGGGTCAGCCTTTGCCGGCTGCTGAGTTGCCGCCTATGCCGGCTTCTTGGTGGCCGCCTATGCCCGCTGCTGGGTGGCCGACTATGCCGGGTGCTAAGGGTCTGCCTTTGCCGGCTGCTGAGTTGCCGCCTATGCCGGCTGCTGGGTGGCCGCCTATGCCGGCTGCTGGGTGGCCGCCTATGCCGGCTGCTGGGTGGCCGCCTATGCCGGCTGCTGGGTGGCCGCCTATGCCGGCTGCTGGGTGGCCGCCTATGCCGGCTGCTGAGGCACCCCCTATGCCGGCTGCAGAGGCACCACCTATGCCGGCTGCTGAGTGGCCGCCTATGCCGGCTGCTGGGCGGCCGCCTATGCCGGCTGCTGCTCGGCCGCCTATGCCGGCTGCTGCTCGGCCGCCTATACCGGCTGCTGCACCGCCGCCTATACCGGCTGCTGAGCGGCCGCCTATACCGGCTGCTGAGCGGCCGCCTATGCCGGCTGCTGGGTGGCCGCCTATGCCGGCTGCTGGGTGGCCGCCTATGCCTGCTGCTGGGTGGCCGCCTATGCCAGCTGCTGGGTGGCCGCCTATGCCGGCTGCTGAGGCACCACCTATGCTGGCTGCTGAGGCACCACCTATGCCGGCTGCTGAGTGGCCGCCTATGCCGGCTGCTGGGTTGCCTCCTATGCCGGCGGCTGGGTGGCCGCGTATGCCGGCTGCTGAGGGGCCGCCTATGCCGGCTGCTGAGTGGCCGCCTATGTCGGCCTCCTATGCCGGTTGCTGGTCGGCCTCCTATGCCGGTTGCTGGGCGGCCTCCTATGCCGGCTGCTATGTGGCCTGCTGTACTTTCAGCTGCGCGGCTAAGCTCTGCCGTCAGCTGAGTGGCCGCCTATGCCGGCTGCTGGGTGGCTGCCGCCTATGCCGGCTGCTGGACGGCCGCCTATGCCGGCTGCTGAACGGCCGCCTATACCGGCTGCTGGGCGGCCGCCGATGCCGGCTGCTGGGCGGCCGCCGATGCCGGCTGCTGGGCGGCCGCCTATGCCAGCTGCTGGGTGGCCGCCTATGCCGGCTGCTGAGACGCCGCCTATGCTGTCTGCTTTGGAGCCGCCTATGCTGTCTGCTTTGGAGCCGCCTATGCCGGCTGCTGGGTGGCCGCCTATGCCGGCAGCTGGGTGGCCGCCTATGCCGGCTGCTGAGGAGCCGCCTAAGCCGGCTGCTGAGCTGCTGCCTAAGCCGGCTGCTGGGCGGCCTCCTATGCCGGTTGCTTGTCGGCCTCCTATGCCGGGTGCTGGGCGGCTTCCTATGCCGGCTGTTATGTGGCCACCTATGCCGGCTGTTATGTGGCCTGCTGTACTTTCAGCTGCGCGGCCAAGCTCTGCCGTCAGCTGAGTGGCCACCTATGCCGGCTGCTATGTGGCCTGCTGTACTTTCAGCTGCGCGGCCAAGCTCTGCCGTCAGCTGAGCGGCCGCTTATGCCGGCTGCTGGGTGGCCGTCTATGCCGGCGGCTGGGTGGCCGCCTATGCCGGCTGCTGAGCTGCCGCCTATGCCGCCTGCTGAGCTGCCACCTTTGCCGGTTGATGGGTGGCCTCCTATGCCGGTTGCTGGTCGGCCTCCTATGCCGGCTGCTGGGCGGCCTCCTATGCCGGCTGCTGGGCGGCCTCCTATGCCGGCTGCTATGTGGCCACCTATGCTGGCTGCTATGTGGCCTGCTGTACTTTCAGCTGCGTGGCCAAGCTCTGCCATCGGCTTAGTGGCCGCCTATGCCGGGTGCTGAAGGTCCGCCTATGCCGGCTGCTGGGTGGCCGCCTATGCCGGCTGCTGGGTGGCCGCCTATGCCGGCTGGTGGGTGGCCGCCTATGCCGGCTGCTGAGCGGCCTCCTATGCCGGCTGCTGAGCGGCCTCCTATGCTGGCTGCTACGTGGACACCTATGCCGGCTGCTGGGCGGCCGCCTTTGCCGGGTGCTGGGCGGCCGCCTATGCCGGCTGCTGGGTGGCCGCCTATGCCGGCTGCTGGGCGGCCTCCTATGCCGGCTGCTATGTGGCCACCTATGCTGGCTGCTATGTGGCCTGCTGTACTTTCAGCTGCGCGGCCAAGCTTGCGCGGCCAAGCTCTGCCGTCAGCTGAGTGGCCGCTGATGCCGGCTGCTGGGCGGCCGCCTATGCCGGCTGCTGGGCGGCCGCCTATGCCGGCTGCTGGGCGGCCGCCTATGCCGGCTGCTGGGTGGCCTCCTATGCCGGCTGCTATGTGGCCACCTATGCTGGCTGCTATGTGGCCTGTTTTACTTTCAGCTGCGCGGCCAAGCTCTGAATGGCGGCTGCTGGGTGGCCGCCTATGCCAGCTGCTGAGGCGCCGCCTATGCCGGCTGCTGAGTGGTCGCCTATGCCGGCTGCTGGGCGGCCTCCTATGCCGGCTGCTATGTGGCCACCTATGCTGGCTGCTATGTGGCCTGCTTTACTTTCAGCTGCGCGGCCAAGCTCTGAATGGCGGCTGCTTGGTGGCCGCCTATGCCGGCTGCTGAGGCGCCGCCTATGCCGGCTGCTGGGCGGCCTCCTATGCCGGCTGCTATGTGGCCACCTATGCTGGCTGCTATGTGGCCTGCTTTACTTTCAGCTGCGCGGCCAAGCTCTGAATGGCAGCTGCTGGGTGGCCGCCTATGCCGGCTGCTTAGTAGCCGCCTATGCCGGCTGCTGAGTGGCCGCCTATGCCGGCTGCTGGGTGGCCGCCTATGCCGGCTGCTGGGTGGCCGCCTATGCCGGCTGCTGGGCGGCCGCCTATGCCGGCTGCTGGGCGGCCTCCTATGCCGGCTGCTGGGCAGCCTCCTATGCCGGCTGCTATGTGGCCACCTATGCTGGCTGCTATGTGGCCAAGCTCTGCCGTCAGCTGAGTGGCCGCTTATGCCGGTCTGGTACGAAAGAGATGTCAATCATAAAGTAACATGTTCAGTAGGTGTAGAGCTACAGTATGCATGGCAGAGCTAATGGGTAGACCGACCATAGAAAAAGAACGGAGAAAAAGTGGAGAAAAAGTGGAGCATAAGAGGAGAAAAAGTGGAGAAAAAAGTGGAGAAAAAGTGGAGCATAAGAGGAGAAAAAGTGGAGCATAAGAGGAGAAAAAGTGGAGAAAAAAGTGGAGAAAAAGTGGAGCATAAGAGGAGAAAAATTGGAGAAAAAAGTGGAGAAAAAGTGGAGATTAAGAGGAGAAAAAGTGGAGCATAAGAGGAGAAAAAGTGGAGAAAAATTGGAGCATAAGAGGAGAAAAAGTGGAGAAAAAGTGGAGCATAAGAGGAGAAAAAAAGTGGAGAAAAAGTGGAGCATAAGAGGAGAAAAAGTGGAGAAAAAGTGGAGCATAAGTGGAGAAAAAAGTGGAGAAAAAGTGGAACATAAGAGGAGAAAAAAGTGGAGAAAAAGTGGAGAAAAAGTGGAGATTAAGAGGAGAAAAAGTGGAGAAAAAGTGGAGCATAAGAGGAGAAAAAGTGGAGCATAAGAGGAGAAAAAGTGGAGAAA
Organism: Anomaloglossus baeobatrachus; assembly: GCF_048569485.1. NCBI lineage: Eukaryota > Metazoa > Chordata > Amphibia > Anura > Aromobatidae > Anomaloglossus > Anomaloglossus baeobatrachus. Next base: position 254,355,324 of record NC_134353.1, on the reverse strand, counting down.
AAGTGGAGCATAAGAGGAGAAAAAGTGGAGATTAAGAGGAGAAAAAGTGGAGCATAAGAGGAGAAAAAGTGGAGAAAAAGTGGAGCATAAGAGGAGAAAAAGTGGAGAAAAAGTGGAGAAAAAGTGGAGCATAAGAGGAGAAAAAGTGGAGAAAAAGTGGAGAAAAAGTGGAGCATAAGAGGAGAAAAAGTGGAGAAAAAAGTGGAGAAAAAGTGGAGATTAAGAGGAGAAAAAGTGGAGAAAAAGTGGAAAAAAAGTGGAGAAAAAGTGGAGATTAAGAGGAGAAAAAGTGGAGCATAAGAGGAGAAAAAGTGGAGCATAAGAGGAGAAAAAAGTGGAGAAAAAGTGGAGCATAAGAGGAGAAAAAGTGGAGAAAAAAGTGGAGAAAAAGTGGAGGAAAAAGTGGAGGAAAAAGTGGAGAAAAAAGTGGAGAAAAAGTGGAGAAAAAGTGGAGCATAAGAGGAGAAAAAGTGGAGAAAAAGTGGAGAAAAAGTGGAGCATAAGAGGAGAAAAAGTGGAGCATAAGAGGAGAAAAAGTGGAGAAAAAGTGGAGCATAAGAGGAGAAAAAGTGGAGAAAAAAAGTGGAGAAAAAAGTGGAGAAAAAAAATGGAGAAAAAGTGGAGCACCCTTTGGTACCTTTCATGTGGCACTAAGGGGTGCTTAGCTTTGTATTTAGCCAAAAAAATGAAAAAAAAATGACGTAGGGTTCCCCCTAGTTTTGTAGCCAGCTAGGGTAAAGCAGACGGCTGCAGCCTGCAGACCACAGCTGGCAACCTCACCTTGGCTGGTAATCCAAAACTGAGGGCACCCCACGCTGTTATTTTAAATTAAATAAAAAATTAAAAAAAAAAACACGTAGGGGTCCCCCAAAATTGGATCACCAGCCAAGGTAAAGCAGACAGCTGGGGCCTGATATTCTCAGACTAGGGAGGTCCATGGTTATTGGAATCTCCCCAGCCTAAAAATAGCAGGCCGCAGCCGCCCCAGAAGTGGCGCATCCATTAGATGCGCCAATCCTGGTGCTTCGCCCCAGCTCATCCCGCGCCCTGGTGCGGTGGCAAACGGGGTAATATATGGGGTTAATACCAGATGTGTAATGTCACCTGGCATCAAGCCCTGGGGTTGGTGAGGTCAGGCGTCTATCAGATACCCGACATCACCAACCCAGTCAGTAATAAAATAAAATAGACGACAAACACATTTTTATTTGAAAAAACACTCCCCAAAACATTCCCTCTTTAACCAATTTATTAGATTGAAAAACAAATCCAGGTCTGCTGTAATCCAAGGGGTTGCCATGACGATCCACACTGTCCCAGTCAATGAAGAGCAGGATGTTCCCCATTGGCTGGGAGAGCAATGCAGTGACCTGAGCTAACATCAATGGGTCAGCCCAGGTCACTGCAGGGGGGTGACAAGTGCTGCTGTCAGCGAGGTACATTACCTGCGCTGATCTCCAGCACACTGACAGCCCCTGTCACTGAGGTCAATGACCGGCGCCTTCACATCAAGTATCGCGAGAGGTCCGTGACGTCACCGCCAGTGTCAGTCTCGGGTCGGAAGCGATAGGTGATGTGACAAGCGGCGGCCATGGAGGACAGTGACAGCGCTGAGGTCGGGATGGCGGGACTTTATCACCGCAGGTAAGCCGAGCGGGGGGGGGGGGGTGTGTGAGAGTGTGTGTGTGTGTATATGTATGTATACATGCCGTGGGCAGGAGGGGGCGGAGCGAGCTGAGCGGGAAGTGTGGGCTTCCTGCACGTAACTAAGATAAACATCGGGTTACTAACCAAAGCGCTTTGCTTGGATACCCGATGTTTATCTTGGTTACCAGCTTGTGGCAGGCTGCCAGCGATGGCTCCTGCACACTGTAGCTGTAAAAAGCCCTGCTTTTTGCTGCTAGAACCGTTCTCGAACGTATCTAGAACTATCGAGCTTTTGCAAAGAGTTCTAGTTCGATCCCCAAAAACAGCCCCAAAACTCACTCGAGCTTAGAACTGGAGAACCTCGAACCGCGAACCGCGCTCAACTCTAGAAGAGACCCCAAAAATGGTCTTAGAAAGAATAAGAGTGGAGAAGGAAACTGATCCATTCGTTGAGGGAATTCATCATGAAAATACATTTTTAAGTCAGTTTTGATGCTTTCATTTATTCCAAAGGTATCAAAGTGTTGCACATTGTTTTCTAAAACAATCTGAAAAATGTTGTGTATCTTTAGAGTAGTTTTTGTTTACTGTTTACACTAGTTCCCTAGAAGAATGAGATTTTATTTGTCTTTGGGACTTTTAAACAGTTGCAATTTATAAATCTGCCTGGCAAATCATTTGCTTTGCGTACCTTCATACATCAGTGATTCCGGTACGTATGACGCTGTTTTTATTCGTAACAGAATTCATATGTATCATGATTCCAGTCAGGGCCGAATTATAGGCGGGGCTTCAGCCTCGGGGCCCCCACCAAAAGAGCTTCTAAGGGGGCCCTCACCACCACGGCCATACTTGCCACTAGGCACCTGTCAGCATTTTTTTTTTTCTTCTTCACCCCCTCTCCCCCTCCGTAAAGACAGTCTAATAAATCAGCTGTGTTTTCGGGGGAGGGGGGGGGGGGGCGCACCGCTATTTATTTGTATCTGCGTCTTTAAAACGCAAAAACAAACTGCGGGCACAGGACTCTGATTAACCCCGGAAGTACCAGCTCTTGCACTTCCGGGGTCAGAGTTGTGCCAGTGAGCTCCCTGTTATGTGCTACGGCCGTCATGGGCGTACCCAGCAGGGGCACGGTGTAGTGGGCCGGTGTATCTGCTGTCCCCGCTGCGCTCCTCCGCAGTGTGTACATGCCAGGCACACTAGCAGGAGGCAGCGCGCTGTGCTGTGTGGGCTGTGCTGTGTGCCCGGCATGCACCCAGTGCAGAGGAGCGCAGCAGAGCCGGTGACCGCCGTAGCTTCCTCCTTCAGTTCGTATTCAAATGTATTTGCGTCTTTCAGACGTAAATACATTTGAACAGCGCGCCGGGACTGAGCCCCGCCCCCGACATGCAGCAACGTGATGAGATCAGCACCTTGCTGATGCTGACGTCATCACAGTGCTGCGGGGGCGCGCCACACAGGGGACATCAGGAAGCGAGTGCTCCATGAAGGAGCTGAAGAGACAGGTTAAATTAATGGGGATGAGTGGGGAGGGGCTGAGGACACATAACGGGGAACATTTGTCAAGGAACACAGCTTTGTGACAGGCAGAGGAGGAGCACTGTATTCCGGGCGGGGGGGGGGCAGGAGGGTGTAGTGATGGGGCAGTGTAAGTTGTGTGTGTAGGGGTTGATGAGGGTTGCATTGCATTGTGTGTGGGGGGGAGGGGTAATGGAGGGTGCATTGTATTCTGTGTGTGGGGAGGGGTAATGGAGGGTGCATTCTATTGTGTGTGTGGGGAGAGGTAATGGAGGGTGCATTGTATTTGTGTGTGTGTGTAAGAAGCAGTACTGTATGTGGGTATATATGAATTAGAGCAGTCTGTGCGGCCCCCCCAGAACTATATGGGTCCCCCAGAGCGCTATGTCACCCATCTCAGTAATGAGTACACCACCAGAGCTGTTTGCCACTCCAGTAACGTCTATGCCCCCAGCCCCTCCTGTGATGTATATACAGTGTGCAGTCATGTCTGTTAGTGATGGCGATCGTGAAACACAGCCACATGTCCTGAAGGAGCTGGATGGAAACAAGCGGGAGAGGTGAGTGAGGCTGCTGGCGACTTCCCCATATTAATACCTGTAAGGGCACGTAACTGCTGAATATTCTGCAGCGATTTGACAGCACATGTGCGCGTCAAATCGCTGCAGAAACACTGCATAATGGAGGCAGTTTTTCTGTACAAAAAAAGCCGATTTCATGCGCTATGGCTGCTGCCCCCACCATAGACAGAGTGGGAGATGCATCCATAGCACACCGAATAATTGACATAATCATTTTATGGACGCACAGATTTGGGTCAACATTTTAGCACCCAAATCGCTGCGTTCATAAAAGCATCGTGCGCAAGTATCATGCACAATCTTCATAGATTGTGCAGGGGACGCATGACGCATGCATTTACACTGCAGTGTTATACGCAGCGTAAATGCATGGAATTACGCAACGTGCGCACGAGCCCTAATGCGTCTGTATGTATGTCAGTGTATATGACTGTGCATATATTTGTCTGTTTATATGTATTTTTCTGAATTTGTCTTTAAATATGTATATGAACGTATGCCTGTATGTGTATGTGCGTGTCTGTGTGTGAATGGGGTCCACTGAGACTCTTTCACCCGGAGGCCACAAAAACCGGGAGCCGGCCCTGGCTACCTTAACATTGGGATCAATAAAAAATGTGAGTAAAGTGCGCTTTACACGCTACAATATATGTAACGATGTGTCGGCGGGGTCACGTCGTAAGTGACGCACATCCGGTATCGTTGGTGATATTGTTGCGTGTGACAGCTACGTGCGACCCTGATTGTGCGTTAAAACGTTGATCACATGCACGTCATTCAATTTCTAAAAATTGAACGTCCGGTTGTTCAATGTTCCCGAGGCAGCACACATCGCTCCGTGTGACACCCTGGGAACGATGAACACAGCTTACCTGCGTCCCGCCGGCAATGCGGGAGGAAGGAGGTGGGTGGGATGTTTACATCCCGCTCATCTCCGCCCCTCCGCTTCTATTGGCCGGCCGCTGTGTGACGTCACTGTGACGCCGAACGTCCCTCCCACTTCAGGAAGTGGATTTTCGCTGCCCACAGCGAGGTCGTTTGGAAGATAAGTACGTGTGACGGGGGTTAATCGTTTGTGCAACACGGGCAACAAATTGCCCGTTCCACACATATGATGGGGGCGTGTGCGATCGCATACGAGATCGCATATAAAATTGAAACGTGTAAAGCAGCCTTAACTCTACTTTCTGTGTATAATTGACGGCTGTGAGTGATCCTGGACTGTGTCTTTATTGCACTGTGTGTATAAGTGACGGCTGTGAGTGATCCTGGACTCTATCTGTATTATAGTACTGTAAATCTGAATGTGGCAGAACAGGATAAGATAAATACTCATTGGATTTATATCTAAATGCTACAGTTCGTGCTCTACTGTTATGGCTAAAAATGTTAACGTTATGGGGCCCCCACCAGATTTTCTGCCCAGGGGCCCCCACCAACCTTAATCTGGCCCTGATTCTGGTAATGGAATCACAAACATACACAGAGACATTAAAATGAATGTTTTTTCACGGACAAGTGTCTGTGTTGTGCACATGCGTGTCTTTGTGTTCTGCATGGAGACAAATCCATTTTTCTCCGTCTGTTAATGGGGCGGTTGGAGGCCTCGTTACTCGTGGCAGAGCCTGCTGTTTGGATGTAGCGCAAACCAGTGTTCTTCCTATCCACCTCAACTGCCACTTTAGTTCACTACAGTAATAAGCATACTTTTTCTTCATGCGTCACAAGAACTGACACTGTCACAGGTTCTTTCAACCAAACTTGTTTACTTGTCAACTTCAAAAACAGTTTTTTATCTTGCCATATGCGGGCACATTCTTGTTCCCTGAAAGGGTAACTGTTTTGCCGGTCAACTGCTTCCCTGGTACTCGGGCTCCCATTGGGTTCCTTAAGCTCCTCATCCTCTCCTTCAAATTCACTGTTCACAGCAGAAACAACAGTCTTTCCCGTCCATCTTCTCTCAAGGCCCCACTGACCTTCCACTGACTGAGGGAATTCGTTAGGTATCCGCCAGGGAATGGCCACCACCCGGGCTGCACTACGTGTTCAGCATCCAGATTCGACCCAGAGGGTCACTCCAAATTAAAGATATTGGTGTTTCCTCCACCACGTCTTTCACAGACATAGTCTCTTACTCTCCCTCAGGGACTCTCCTCCCACCAACTGACTTCTTAACCATTGTTTTTCAAACTAAGTCCCTCCCCTTGACTAACTCCCTCTAGCCCAGGAGAACCATGGAAGCAGCTTACACATTGTGGCCACCTAGTGGCCATTTAAACACATTACACACTGTGGATTTGCAGGTCAGGGGTGGCCAACACTTACACCCCCTTACACAGCAGCACTGATGTCACACGGCCCGCACACTGATGCAATCCATATGACATCAGTGTGACACGTACCGGGAAAACACGTGTCGTTGAAAAAAAATATTTTCTATACTCTGCTGTCTTCTGCAATGCTCTCACTTGCTTCCAGGCCCGCTCTTTATGCTCATGCATATTCACTGCACTATGAACCTGGAAGCAGCAGTGCAGGAGACATCAGCACCAGAGACAGCAGCGTCCGTGACAGGTAATAGGTTCCTGCTCTCCATGTGCTATCACAGATAGCACACGGGGAACACTAGTGTGCCAAAACACACCTTTTACATGGTCTGTGAAAAACACGTGCGTGATTGACAGACATGTGAAAGAGGCCTAACACAACTACTAACTCATCAACTTTTCAAAACTGACAAGAGGAGTGTAAAATTGAAAAAAGCACAACTTTTTTTGCACCTAAACAATTTGCAACATAATTTACAACGTTCTGACTGCAGAAAAGTAGATAAAAAGCAAAGGTCATTTCCCCCTTTTAATGCTGTTCGTAATGTGATACAGAGTTAGGGCTCATGTGCACGTTGCATAATTACATGCATTTACGCGGCGTTTAGCACTGCAGCGTAAATTCATGCGTCCTGCAACCCCTGCACAATCTATGAAGATTGTGCATGAGATGTGCGCACGATCTTTTTATGAACGCAGCGATTTGGATGCTAAAATTTTGACCCAAATCCGTGCGTTCATAAAATGAGCAAGTCAATTATTCCATGCGCTATAGATGCAGCTCCCACTTTGTCTATGGTGGGGACAGCAGCCATAGTGCATGAAATCGGCTTTTTTTTGTACAGAAAAACTGCATCCATTATGCAGTGTTTCTGCAGCGATTTATGATTGATTGCTCTCAGTGAGAGAAACAAAATTAAAATTTTGTAGCTGTGATACCTTTTAATGGCTAACTAAAAATAAAATATGATGTTATAAAGCAAGCTTTCGAGACATCTCAGGTCTCTTCCTCAGGCATGGTATGACAAAATATCTGAAGAAACACAAATATATACACAAAACAGGGCAGAGCGATGCATAGTAAAAGGACATTTAAATAAACACTGAGCTTGGAAAGTGAATCCTTAATTAGCTTTGATTAGTGGTGTGAGTTTTATTGTCCCAATATCCATGTAGGATCAGAGGCATGGTGCCCTAGCAGTCTCTGGAGCTGACCTCTCAGATTTTGTAATGGGTCATAAATCCTCCTGAGAGGTTGAGTCCTGTGTCCACAGAGTTAAACATTGTGATGAATTTGTATTCCCAGACCCTGCAATGGCTCTGTGATCTGAAGTTGTCTTTTAATATGACAACTTTCATGTGGTTTATGTTGTGTCTTGGAGCACAGAAATGTTTGGCCACAGGTAAATGGATTTTTTTGTCTGTAATTGAGTGCCGGTGAGATCTCATCCTTGCTCTCGGTCTCTGTCCTGTTTCTCCAACCTAGCGGCCCCCAAAAGGACATATAGTGCACAGGATTAAGTACACCACGTTGGAAGAAGAGCATGTGAATGTCCCAGGAATCTTATAGTCCTTCTGTGTGTTAGGGATCTGTATCCGGTCTTTGGTCTCTACATGAGTGCAGGTTTTGCAGCTCTTTACATTGCAAGGATAAGTTCCTCTTGGTGTGTCTGAGGGCATAGAACTTCGGATCATGATGCTCCTTAAATTAGGAGGTTGCCTGTAGCACAGCAATGGAGGATCTTTGAATATTGTTTTTAACCGGTGTAGAATGTGGTGAAGTTTCTTGGCCGTACTTCTCAGTACCTCAACCTGTGGGTTGTAGGTCACCACCAGAGGTACTCGACTATTTTCCTCTTTTTGTTTGTATTGAAGCAGTTCACTTCAAGGGGTCCTTGTAGCTCTAATGATCTGATCATCAATGGAGGTGGGGTGGTAGCCTTGGTTTAAAAATGTCTTTTTAAGATGGGTTAAGTGTTCATCCCTGTCTGCTGGCCTGGAACAGATACGATTATATCTGAGGGCCTGGCTGTAGACAATGGACTTTTTAATGTGTTTGGGATGGAAACTGTCCCATCTGAGGTATGTGGGACGGTCAATAGGCTTCCGATACACTGATGTCTGGATTGAGCCATTTTGAATTTTTATGGTGGAATCCAAGAAGTTAATTTCTGTTTTTGAATGGTCCAATGTCAAGTTTATGGTTGGATGAAATGCATTGAATTTTTCATGGAATTTTAGAAGCTCTTGCTCAGATTCAGTCCAGATTATTAAGATGTCATCGATGAAACAGAAATAGGCCAATGATTTGAGGTTGCAGGATGCTAAAAAGTTATTTTCCAGTTTAGCCATGAAAAGGTTGGCATACTGTGGTGCCATTTTGCTTCCCACAGCAGTTCCTGTGCATTGTAAATATAGCTCCTCACCAAAAGAGAAAAAGTTGTGCGAGTCTTAATACAGACTCAGAAGGGATCCCATTAGCTTCAAGAAACATTTGGCAGGAGGTTAGTCCATCTTCATGTGGGATGTTAGAGTGTAAGGATTCCACATCCATGGTGGCTAAGATGGTACTCTTGGGTAGAGGACCTATTGTAGATAGCTTTTTTAAAAGGTCAAGTGGTGTCCTGTATATAGCTGGTGGTCTTCCTTACAGTGGCTTAAAGACATTTTCTACCTACCCAGAGATTTTTTTCACTGAGCGTTCCCACCCCTGAGATGATCGGCCTCCCTGGGTTATCTGGTTTATGAATCTTGGGTAGCATATAGAAAACTCCCATCCTTGGATTCTCAGGTATTAGGTCCAGAAGGTTTGTGGAATCTGTACCCAGATATCTGATGACTTTTTTTCAACTCCTTCATATATTTTGGGGTTGGGTCATCATCCAGTCTGGTGTAGTACTGTATTTCCGTCAGTTGTCTGTGTGCTTCTTTAATGTTGTCCGTTGTATTTAGGAGAACTATGGCGCCCCCTTTATTTGCTGGCTTAATAGTGATCTCCTTGTTTTTCTTCAGGCTGTGAATTGCCCTTCTCTCCTGCACACTGGTATTAGATGTTTCTTTTGCTTTTTTGTCCAATATCGTGGACTGTACTGAATATCTAAATGAGTCAATATACTGGTCCAAAATGGTGTTGCGGCCAGGAGGAGGTGTCCAGTCAGACGTTTTCTTGTTCTCTGTTTTGATTTGTGTTTGGCTGTTTAGAAGCTTCAAGTCTTCTTTAGCATCAAAAAACTCCTTCAGTCTCAGTCTCCTGAAGTATTTATTGTTCCATGTCACTACAAAGCTCTGTTTTGTCTAGAGGTTTTGTAGGATAAAATGTGAGACCTCTGGAAAGCACACTGAGTTCTAGATTAGTGGGTTTGTGGGATGACAAATTAATAACACAGCTGACTGTACCTGTGTCCCTCTGGCAGTTTTGCTTCATGCTGCTGTGTTTAGAAGGAACTTGGCTGGTGCTTGAGAAGAATCCTGCTTTCATCCGAAGTCTGTGGAGTTTTTTTCTTGTTGGCTATTAGGTATGACTGCAGTGTTGTATAGAAATTTTAACTGAAAATGCAGCGATTTGACGCGCACATGTGCTGTCAAATAGCTGCAGAATATTCAGCAGTTACGTGCGCATGAGCCCTTAGGCTTGGTGTAGAGGACGATGTATTATCTCATCCTAAAGAATCGGGTCAATTATGCAAATCACACAGTGATCAAATTCTGAGTGTGAGTAAAGTGTTATCCGATTCTCACAGTTGAGATGGAGAAAAAAAATTCTCCTTCTTGTCCATTATGTCAATCCATTATATTCGGATTTGCACTCAGATGTCATACGAGTGCAGTCAGTGATTTGCACGGACTCACTGACTTGCATGGTCAAGTACAATCCGATAATCGGATGCAGAAATGTTTTATTGTTTAATGTTATTCTATGAGCAAGGCCCGATAGAATAACATTAGTTCGTGAACAATCTGATATTTCGTCAAATCACACTCGGACCGAAAATACAGTTTTGTGAGCGAGATCTTATTAAAAATAAATAAGTGGCTATAGTTGAATTTAATAAAAATCGCTGACCAAACTTGAATACTCTATTGTATAGAAGAGAATGTACATAAAGGGCTCATTCAGACATTTGGGGGGGTTTTTTTTACATACGAGAAAAACTGTCCTAGTTTGATCAACGATTTTGTTCAGTTTCATCAGATTTTAATCCTAGTTTCATTTAAGTTTGATCCAAGCTTCATCACTTTTTCATGGGGGAGAAAAAAAATGTTTGTCTATCTAGCAGTCCATGAAAAATGGAATACATCCCTATCATGTCTGATTTTTTCCTAGACCCATAGTCTTTCATTGTTGATTTTGATGTGGCTCATGGATTAATATCACCCATGGCTGCACAATTGTGGTCTGTCCAAAAAAAATTATACTTGTGAACAGGGCCGGCTCCAGGTTTTTGTGGGCCCTGGGCGAAAGAGTCTCAGTGGGCCCCATCCACACAGACATGCACAGATACATACACATACAGGCACACGTACACATACTTATTTAAAGAGAAATTCACAAAAACACATAAATAGACATAAATCTAGACACAGTCAAATACACTGACATACATAGATACACATCATACATACACACACACATTATTTTTTTATATTTATCCTGTATATATATTTCTAATATTGGGAAGCCGGCAACAGCCTCATTCACTTCCCGGCTTGTCTAACAGACATGGCCGCACATAGGGCACACTAACACTGCTGTATATACATCACAAGAGAGGCTGGGGACAAACACAATACTGGGGGGAATACATATTACTGAGGAAAGGGGTATACAGCTCTGGAGGAGGGCAGTGACTGAGGTGGGAGGACAGCTGTGAGGTGGGGGGTTGACATGCAGCTCTGGGTGTATACAGCTCTGGGGTGGGGGGGGACATACAGCACCTGGGTGGAGGGGACATACAACTCTGGGGGTATAGTAGTATGCAGCCCCATATTGTGTTATGAAGCCCCCATTGTCCTCCATATAGTATTATGTAGCCCCCATATGCACTATGCAGCCCCCATATAGCACAATGCAGACCCAGATAGCATTAGGCACCTTCATGTAGTATACAGCACACATATAGCACAATGCAGACCCAGATAGCAATAGGCACCCTCATGTAGTACACAGCCCCTAAATACCACAGTGCAGAGCCAGATAGCATTAGGCACCCTCATGTAGTACACAGCACCTATATAGCACAGTGCAGAGCCAGATAGCATTAGGTATCCTCATGTAGTACACAGACCTATATAGTACAGTGCAGACCCAGACAGCACAGTGGAAACCCAGATAGCATTAGGCACTCTCATGTAGCATACAGCTTGTATATAGCATAGCCTGTATATAGCACAGTGCAGAGCCAGATAGCAGTAGGCACTCTCATGTAGAATACAGTGATTAATACTCAGTGGCGTAACTAGAGTTTGATGGGCCCTGGTGCAAAATTTGGACCGGGGCCCCCCTCCACATACACCGACACTTAGGGTGCGGGATAATGACACTGACACTCTGGGTACAGGATAATGATGCTGACACTTGGCTCTTACCCTCAGCACCCAGGTTTCCCATGATCTGAAATCCCTCTATCAGTACTCTGCTTTCCCATGTTCTGATATCCATCTTTCCCTCAGCACCCAGCTTTCCCATAACAGAGTAAAGCTGGGTGCTGAGAGATGTATAGCAGAGCATGGGAAAGCTGGGTGCTGAGTGAAAGAGCCTTTTTCCCTCAGCACAAAACATTCCCATCCCATACTTGTATCTTTGTCCTCCTTGTATATAGATCTCCAAATACTATAATGGCCCCCACATAGCCTTCCATATAATATAAAGGGTCCCACATAACCCGTCATATATTATAATGCACCCACATAGTTCTCCATGTATTATAATTCACCCCATAGTACTCCATATATTATACTGCACCACAGTCCTCCATGTTTTATAACGCACACCCATGTGTGACCATGTGTAAGGTAGCCTCCATATTTCTCCATTTATTATAATGTAGCCCCGATAGTGCTATATGTATTATAATGTAGCGCCATAAATCATCATATTGTATTATGCAGCCCCATACTCCTCCATGTATAATGCACCCCTAGTCCATGTATAAGGTGTCCTTCATTTTGTATTATGCAGCCCCATACTCCTCCATGTATAATGCACCCCTAGTCCATGTATAAGGTGTCCTTCATGTTTATTATGCAGTCCCATAGACCTCCATGTATCATGCAGCCAGCAAAATAAAAAAACAAGTACCTCTCTTCTCCTTCCGACCCCTGCGACTGCGGTAGTTACGCCCCTGCCCCCAAATGTCACACACCCTGCACCCCCATATCACACACACTACACCCCCATATCTCACACACCCTGCTTCCCATACAGCCTGCACCCCCATATCACACACAATACACCCCCATATCACACACACTACATCCCCATATCTCTCACACTCTGCTTCCCATACAGCCTGCACCCCCATATCACACACACTACACCCCCATATCTCTCACACCCTGCTTCCCATACAGCCTACACCCCCATATCACACACACTACACCCCCATATCACACACACTACACCCCCATATCTCTCACACCCTGCTTCCCATACAGCCTGCACCCCCCATATCCCACACACACTGCTCCCCATACAGCCTGCACCCCCCATATCCCACACACACTGCTTCCCATACAGCCTGCACCCCCCCAGATCTCACACACTACACCCCCATATGTCACATACCCTGCTCCCCATACAGCCTGCACCCCCCATATCACACACAATACACCCCCATATCACACACACACCCTGCCCACATATCTCACCCTGCCTGTACCCCAACTTACCCCTCTCAAACACTGTGCACCCCTTCACATCCTTCTGTCAGTCTGCAGCCCTCATATGTCACTCACCCTGCAGCCCCCCTCACCCTCATGTCCCCTCTTTTCTTATTACCAGTCATCATGTGTCCATTATCTCCTTCAGGATTCAGTATCTTGCTTTCTGCCCGGCATCCTGTGTCTCCTCCCACACAGTCACATGGGCGTGACATCATCGCAGGTCCTGCAGGATGGAGATCCCGTCTGCTGTGCAGGTCAGGACTAGCACTCCTGCAGCTCAGACACGGCTGGTGGGCCTCTCCAGGTCAGGGGCCCCTCTACTGACACTGGGCTCCCCTGACTCACAGGTCGGCCACTACACAGCGGCACTACACATAGGGGCCCGGCAGCCGGCTCTGCAGAGCGGCTGCCGGGCCCCTATGTGTACTAGTGCCGCTGTGTAGTGGCCGGCCTGTGAGTCAGGGGAGCCCAGTGTCAGTAGAGGGGCGGCTCACGTCTCCTCGTTCCCCCACTGATCCGGTCTCCTCGGCGCGTCGTCCATTGCTGTTGCTCGCTCTGACCTCTCAGCAGGCGCGCAGTGATGACGTCACCGCGGTCCTCTGTAGAGCTGTCAGAAGAACGCCGACAGTCTCAGCGGGGAGAATGATAAGAGAGGGAGCGCGCCGCTCACTCTCTCATCATTGCTCTCAATTGTATCGGCACCTGCGATGCCGATGCAATTGAAAGCTCGATCCTCGGCGGGGGGCGGTGACAGCGCGGCCACCGGGCCCCCCTGAGTAGCGGTGCGCCACTCCTGCCACCGCGAGTGGGCGCCCCCGGCAGCTCAGGGCCCCGGCATTTGACCGGGTTTGCCGGGTGCTGGCGCCGGCCCTGCTTGTGAACAGCCATAGATTATACTAGATATGAGTTCTATCCATGAAAAAAAGGATAGAGCTCACATGTGAAAAATTTGATATCGGAGTGAAACTTAACACAGTAATTTTCTGATGGGCTACTTGCACAGTAAAGTTCAACAACAAACCAATTTTTCCATTGTACAAAATAATCATGTCAATTATGTAAAATTGTGAATTGCAATTTTATATTTGAAAAGTAAATAGCTTCATTATATAGAAGAGTGTAATCACTTGCAGGAATTAGAGGGGGCTGCTGCTGGCAAAACTATGCATGGTCATGTAGGGACATTACCAATAAGGAGGCATATCCAAGTTATGTCATGTTGTTACAGCACATCTACCAGCAGGCTCTGTCTGCAGCAGATGGTATTGTCATTGTTTGAATAAACTGCACGATGAATATATGTTTTTGGGTTAAAGCTTCTTTTCTCAAAAAAACATTATGAAAGCCACATGAGAAGCTACTTTATCACATGCTCATGGAGTTAATTATAACAAAGTAAATGATTTTTTAGTTCTTTGTGCATTTTACTTCTTGCAATCATAAGACTCCGCTCTAAAATCAATAAGAATCTATTGACTTACCTGACAATTGCTAAAGGTTGGGAGTTTAGAGTCAGCTTCATACATTTCTGTTTCCTATACCACAGGAATGTGTTAAAATCCCTATTAAACGGTTTTCAGGAGATTTGATGTTAATGAGCAACTAACCATTTTTTTAATTTAATTATTGATCAGCTTTGCCAAATTAAAAATATTTGTAGAAAAGCATATTTTTCAGATTAAAATATGCACTTTTTCACCCAAAAAATTGGGGTGCAAATAGGGGTGCATCTTATAAGCCAAATGTAGCTGACCGGGGGGTTCGGGGGTGGTGAAGGAGGCTTTCGGCGGCATGAGTGGGGTCTGGGCTCTGATGAGGGTGTGTATTTGCGGTGCAAGGCTGACGCGGTTAATCTCTCAGCGACAGACGTAATGGACTTCAGGAAAACGGTGCCGTAAGTGGCACATGCACAAAATGAGATGTTGGCTGATATTGTAGTCTGCACTAACGCCGCCTACGGCACCGTTTTTCTGAAGTCTACTGCCAGGAAATTATGGGGCCTGCCTTGCACCGCCAGTATACTCCCTCCTCACAGCCAAGGGCCCACAGCATCAGCCCACTTGTGCCACCGCCAGTTTCCTTACATAACATCAGATAAACTCACCTCAAGTGAACTGATTGAACTCAGTGACCTCACCTCGGGTGAACTGAGTTCAATCAGACCAAACCACACGTTTTTTGACAAGAAATGCAGATTTGGTGCTGAAATTTATATACCAAATTCTTGCACCAAATTTGTATCTCCTGACAAAAGCTTGCATCAATACCGCATCAAAACCACATCATGTTTAGATGCGTTATTTTGCCAGAAGATGCACATTTGGTTTTGAAATCTGGTACAGACATGTGATATTGGTGCAACTTTTTGTCCAGCTGATGATTAACCACATAACGACCTACATTTCAAAAAGAAAGGACCCTAAGAGCTTACACTGACCATAGGAGCTTACACTCTAAAGAATAGAGAGAGAGGACCCTGCTGACCATAAGAGCATACACAGCATATGAGAAAGAGAGAAGAGTCACTGATCATGAAAGCTTGTACACTACAGGAGAGAGAGGCAGAGAAAGCGGATCATGCGGACTATAAGAGCTGACACTCTAAAGAAGATAGACGACCCTAAGAGTTTCCACTGAATATAAAACCTTACACTCTACAGAAGAGACCATAAGAGCTTACACACTACATAAAAGAGAGAGGAACCACTGATCATGAAAGCTTATATTCTACAGGCAAGAGGCAAATAGTAAGAGCTTACACCCTAAAAAAGACAGAGGAACCTAAGAGCTTATAATGACTTTAGAAGCTTACACCCTACAGTAGAAAGAGAAGACACTATGAGGTTAGGCAAAAATAAATTAGTCCACTTTCTAAGATTTCAGCAGTGTGGGAAATGGTGCTGGGCAAGTTCTGTTTTCTCTGAATCATCAATCTAATTTTGAATTTGCATGAAACCGTGAATTTCAGAAAATTCAACTACAACTCATTCCTCTATGGATCAATCCGCTCATCTCAAGTTGAGAGGTATGAACATACACAAACCAGTTGTTCACACACCTAACACTACATCAAAATGAATTCAAAAACTACATTTCAGGAAAGAGGGATAGAGAACTAAGCAAGTTATATGGACCCATTATAACATTTTAAATTTGTGCACAGGACAGAAAACCTGTTGTTTCATTATTGTCCAGACAGCCTTATTGCTTAAGTTTGTAATGTGACTTGTTTTGCAGTGTATGTAACTATAAAGCTGATAGAAGCTAGCTTAAAAAACAATCCTCTATGAAGTGAAAGGTCTTTCAATGACTCAAATTATGGCGATCCCATGAGCTAGTTTGACGCCAGATTGTCATAGTATTCTTATCCCTTTCAATGTTAAATTTAATATTGTTCTATATTAATGCTGTGATTAAAGGGAACCCGACTCCAGATTTTTCCCATATAAACAGCTACCAACGCCACTAAGTCCTTATATACAGAATTCTAAAATACTGTATATAAGTTCCCAAGCCAATCTGTATAACGTAAAAAAGACCTTTTATTATACTCACCTAGGGGGTGGTCTGGTTCGATGAACATCGCTGATCTTGATCCACCATCTCCTGTCTACTTGCGATCGGCGCCAACTTTCCTTGATTTGTGTGGATGATGCATCCTACGTTATCCACACAGTGTTCTACATTGTGCTTCTGCGCAAGCACAGTTTTCTCTGCTCTACCAAGGGCAGAGAAGAGTATTGTAGTGTGCATGCATTAGGGTTCTTTGACCTTTCCCCGCACTTGCACTTTAGCGTCCTTTGTTCTGCCCCCAGCAGGGCAGAGAGTAGTGTGCATGCGCAGGAGCAGATTGGAGGACTGAGTGTGGATGATGTACGGCACATTATCCAGAATAAGCAGGGGAGGAGGATAGTGATCAAAAGAAGTGAGAAGACGCGGGATCAAGATCAGCGACACCAATCCGACTGACTACCCCACAGGTCAGTATATTAAAAGGTTTTTTTTATGTTATACAGATCGGCTTGTAGACGTTTATACAGTATTCCATAATGCTGTATATAAGGATTTACTGATGGTGGCCGCAGTTTATATGGAAAAAAACTGGTGACAGGTTCCCTTTAATATACTTGCCAGTGGAAAAGAAAAGTAGAATTTGGAGAAGCCAAACAATTAATGCAATGTTCTATATAGAACTTACCTGCACATTATCATACCTCAGAACAGGAGCATTGCTAGGGTCTGAAAAGATCTCGGGCCCGAGCAAAGTACATGTCTCCACATATAACCTATACGCCTGTAATTACAGTATATCATTGGGGCTAACACTAGAACACACTATACAAAGACCAATATTGCCAAATTTACTACTATACAACCTAAAATAATACCGCTACACAATGTCCACTACCATTACCACTACATATTGAATACATAATATTATAATATTACCTCTACAAAACAAGACACATTATACAAAGACAAATAATACCACCATATACCTACTACTACATAATGACTGAAATGCACTAAGTCATCACTAAACTTAACAAAAAAAAAGTGCTATTAAAAAGACTAATATTACCATCATATGGTGACCATATAGTGTTAGATACCAGTACTGCCAACTATACTACAGAGATTGCAGTACAGTATATACAGTATAGTGACTTACAGCTGACATTCTTTCTGGTGTAGTCATTCACTCTTCTCGACTTTTTCTTCTCCTCTGACATGACATCATCTTCAAGCCAGGTCTCATCTGCAGAGATTTCAACAGACACATCTGATTCTCACTGTCACAGGTGTGTCACGTGTGACAGATGGTCATGTGGTTTCTGACTGTAGAAGGTCACAGTGTCTGGCTGCGCAGAATGCTTCCTGACTTTCCATTGTTTCTGGTGTTAGTATTCATTGATATAAGTAGCTTTTCTCCTGGATTAATTTCTCTCCTTTTTTGACCCACCAGGATCTCGACTTCCTCCCAGCTGTTGATTATCAGTATTCCCTTGGTGTTTAAATATTCCATCCTTCCTTTGGCTGTGCTGGAGATATTTTCAGTTCCTTCAAGCCAAGGTTGGAAGCAGGTGGTTTGTACTCCTCTGTGGAATCGTTGCTAGAATCTTTGCTGAACTTCTACCTGAGTTATCTAATAATAAGTGATTCATGCTTTGCCCCCTGTTTCCCCCTTTAGTTGTTTAGTGGGTTTGACGAAGAGCTACCTATTTAGGGCCCATCACTAAGCATACCTATTGTCAGGTATCTGGCTTGGTGAATAGGTGCAGAACCTATCTAAGGTGGTGAGGGACCCCAGGGACCAGCAGTAGATTCGGTCAGGGGTCACCATCTTCCCTCTCCCTAGACACAGGGCTTCCCTTCCCTTTCGCCATATGCTTGGTACTTCCCCATACCTAGCGTGACACTCACATTACCAGCACCGTCCTCATTGATTCCAACCTGCACAAACTTCTCACCTTTCCCCAGTGTGCCATCACGTGCCTATGCCTTTACTAAACCTGGACTTATCCTGACTAGGATGTTGACCAGTGGTACACTAGTGCTACTACTACAAAAAACAACACAACAAAAAGTACTCCTTTGTTTCTTCACCAGGAAACTTCACAGCTGCAATTGAAACAACACCACAGTTATACAGAGACGAGCTACTTCAATATAGTCAGTATAGAGAACATCTATTACAAGCATGCGGTAAATCCAGGATTGGGTACATACAGCGGAAACATGTGATGACAAAATGCTGCAGCTTTTGCACTCTGAGCTGATATTATTACTAATAAGATTTTGAGATAGCTATGATGTTTTTACTGCACCTTATTGCAACGTTGTGGCAGCCAAAAAATGTAATTCTAGCGTTTTGGTTTTTTTCTCATTACGTTGTTTACCAATCAAATTAATGGATTTTATATTTTCATAGATCGGACATTTATGGACACAGCAATACCAAATATATGTATTTTTTTTAATAATTATATTTTTAATGGGGTAAAAGCAGGGGTGTTTTTGAACTTTTGTGATGCTATATGAAATATACTTTGAAAAATGAAGGTTTTTGATAAAATCCTATCATATTTCATGCCTTTCCTGGACTAAAAGTCTACAAATATATGGGCAGGTGGCATCTGACACTAACTAAAACCTGTGTTCTTTTGTTTGTGTTTTGTGTAGTTATAGCAGCTGACACCTGTTCACACTTGCTATGCTCTATTTGGAGATGCAAGTTTTTTTTTTATTATTTGCAGTATATATTGGAGGCACGGACAGCCTTCATTTCTGACTTTGCTTCCTCCTATCAGCAACATATTGGTTTTAATTATTGTCAGATCCCACACATACCCATATATTTGGAGACATTTAATCCACGAGAGGCATGAAATAGGATAGGGTCCCATCAAAGAATCACCTTGCTGCGATTGATGGGCTCACAAGAAGAACTAAGTACTTTCATTTTTCTAACTATATTTCATATAGCATTAATGCATTTTAAATATCATATATTCTATGTTTGTGTGACGCCCTGGGCAAGCCAGGGGTCACAGGTCATAACACCACCACACCCTACACCCCAGTTAGGAACACCAAGGCTAACCTAAAATCCTTGTTGCCTTCCTCCAGGGGCTGATGTCCACACCAGGGGGTGGGCCAGGCGGTTGGCTCCGCCCACCGAGGAGTTCACAGCCCTGGAGGCGGGAGAACCAGGCAGTGGAAGCCAGACTAGAGTCTGAGGAGGGGTGCAAGCTAGGGGAGTGAAGTAGAAGGAAGTAGTAGTGGAGCTAAGGAGAAAAGCTGAAGTGACAGAAAAAGCGAGAGTAGTAAAGCCTGAAGTTGTTCCGGGTGTGTGCCCCGGACAGTGACAGCAAGGTCAGCAGACGGCGGTGATAGTCCGCAGGGGTGACTGGTTGGAGGTTGCTGGAAGGACCGCGGACGGGTGGTGGCCCGGCGGTCTGGAGCAGTATACGAAGAACAGTCAGCACCAGGGCAGGGGCTTTTCGGATCCCGGCAAGGCTAGGAGTCGCCATAATTTGCCAAATCCGTCAGTGAAGGGGACGTCTGTCCCCTAACAACCAAGTCCCGATTGAAGGCAACAGTCCAACCGTAACAGAGAGACACCGCCACCGCCAGGGCCTCAGTTTCTCAGGGCCAGCGCCTGCGGGCAAAGTAGGGCTCCTCCGGCCCATATCCAAGCCGGGGAGCGGGTTACCGGTGGGAACCCATCGCAACCATCATCATCTTAGGTGCAGGAAAAAGGGACCGTCACCGTCACCTACTGGGGAAAGCAAGTGCAGCCGTCCGTGGGAACCGTCTTTCCAGCCGTGTGTTTTACCGAGAACTGTGTCATCGTCTCAGGCTGAGTGAGTACCACAGTGCCGCAAGGCACAGAGCTGCCCCCGCGTCCCTGCACCCCACCTAGTCCTGCATCACCCACCTCATCACTGGGCCCCGGGACAACCAACCCCCCTACCCACGGAGGGGAGGACTCACATCTAGCTGCTCCATACCACCACTCCCGGGATCCCCATACAGAGCAGCGGTGGTATCAACAAATCACCACAACCGTGGGTGGCGTCATGGACAATAAACTATCCCAAAACACCAATTCCCCTTTCACTCACGGGCGAGGAACGCCGCTCGAGCCCCCGGGATCCGGCCCATCGCTCAAGCCACCGAGCAGCGGCAGCAGCGGGCCGCAGCAGCCGGACCCGAGCAGTAGGGAGGGCGCGGCGTCCCCTCCTCCGCCCGCGACATTTGCATATATCTTAGCACTTGCAGAATACTGCTGTGTTCTTTTGCTTGTGTTTTCTGTAGTTATAGCAGCTGACACCTGTTCACACTTGCTATGTACTATAAAGAGATGCAGGTTTTTGTTTTTCTTTCCCTTTATATAGTATGATGGCCCCCACAACCTCTTAAACACTTTATTATCGCTCCCCATTCAACCTATATAGTCTGAAGGTCCCCAAAAATAGAGATGAGTGAACATGAGGTTTGATGTTTGAATTTCGGGTTCAGAAACTGACTTCCAAAAAAACAAGGTTCAGGTTCAAAGTTCTAGTGAGTTAAGAGTGCAAACCACTGAAGCGAGCAGCTTGAGTATGAGTGATGCTCAGCTCTGTGCAAGCCGCATGTAGTGTTTGAACGGTTGGCTCTTTGGGTAAAATTAGTGTGATCAGATATAGTGTGCACACACTTAAAAAAAATAAATATTGAAAATAAGTGTTCTGCTTATTTCTGGCTGCATATGGGTGGAGCCATGAAATGCCTAATACTGACTTCCATTGAGGTTCGTATCCAGTCAGGGTAAAAAAACAAACTTTTTTAAGGTTTGAATGTACCTGGGGAATCGAACTTCCAAAGGTTCTCTCGTCTCTACCTACAAACTTATCATATGAAAAAAACTGAATTTTTTTTTTATAATCACTTAATCCTGATGCCCAGCAACACAGCCTCCATCTTCTCTTCTTTGGTGGGCCTGCCTGAGTGGCCACTCTGACATCTGGTGAGTGGCATGCCAGCAGTCTGTGGCTCAGGAGTTGGACAGTTATAGAGCATGGAGCAAATACTCCATACTCTATCACGGGACTGAACGATGTCGGTGTCATGGTGATGCTGAGACTGTTCAATATGGCAGTCGAAGGAGATTCGAGGCTTTTGACAAGAAGTCTTGGGATCGGAGCTCCAGATCTTTGATGCTAGTGTCGCGGGCGGAGGGGCCGCGCTCGCTACACTCGGGTCCGCGGCTGCTGCTCGGTGGCTCGAGCGGTGGGCCGAACCCGGGGACTCGAGCAGCGCTCCTCGCCCACGAGTGAAAAGGGGGTGGTTTGTTTTGGGAGATAGTTCGTGACGCCACCCACGGGTCGTGGTGATGATGGGCACCACCGCTGCTGGTGACGAGGTTCCCGGGAGCGATGGCAGGGAGCAGCTAGGATGTTGTCCCCTCCGTGGGTAGGGGTTGGTGATCCCGGGGCCCGGTTGTGGAACGGGGAGGCTGGATGGCTGGGGTGCAGGGTTGTAGGGGCAGCGCGGCGCGGTGCTGGATGGCACTGTGGTACTCACTCAGACACAGATGCAGTCAGTGTGTCTCTGGTAAACCAAACGGCTGGATGGACGGGTCCCGCAGCCGGCCACAGTGTTTGTGCTCTTTCCGGACAGTGTGATGGTGGCTGTCTTTCCCTGCACCTTGTTAGAATGTTCTGACTCCTGTGATTGCCCACCGGTAGTCCGCTCCCCGGCGTATAGGTACCAGAGGAGCCCATTTTGCCCGCAGGCGCTGGCCCTTGGATCTCTAGCCTATGGCGGTGGCTGTGTATCCTCACGGTGTAGACTGTTGCCTTTTGTTGGTTCTTGGTTGTTAGGAAACCCCTGGGGTTCCGGTGACTTTCGGATTTGACCGTTGTAGGTGGCTCCAAGCCTAGTCGGGGTCCGATGGCCCTGCCTGTGTGCTTAGCTTAACTCTGCTCCCCGGTTCGGTACCGGCGGGCCACCGCCCGACCCTGATCCTACGGTTCCACAGAGATCCACTAACTCCTGCAGATGGCCACCACCGTCTGCCAACCTTGCTGTTTGTGTCTGGGCCCCTACCCAGACACCGACAGTTTTTGACCTCTCACTTTCACCTCCAAACTCAATCTGTCTCTTTTCCCGCCTCCAGACCTGTGAACTCCTCGGTGGGTGGGGCCAACCATCTGGCTCCGCCCCACCTGGTGTGGACATCAGACCCTGGAAGGAGGCAACAAGGGTTTTTGTTTGACTGGTGTGAACTATCCAGGGGAGTGGGTGTGTGTGTTGTTATGTCTGTGACTACCTGGCTAGTCCAGGCCGTCACACTAGCGACGCCCCTGCCTCAGAATAGTAACTTTATTCTTTACATATCAAGTTCTTTAAAAGTTTTTAATGCTTACTTTATTGGCATGTAAAATTACATATGCCTTTTCTTATGCCAAGATATGCAAAATTCAGCATAAAAGACATTAGTGGGATATACTGTATGTTTATCAGTAACAAAATTATCTTATTTAGATTACTATACTGCAGGGAATTGTGGAAGGATACTGTATATTGTTAAGGCCACGTCTTACTAAGCAACATCGCTAGCAACATCGCTGCTGAGGCACGACTTTTGTGATGCAACAGCGATGTTGCTAGCGATGTTGTTGTGTGTGACATCCAGCAACAACCTGGCCCCTGCTGTGAGGTCGCTGGTTGTTGCTGAATGTCCTGGACCATTTTTTAGTTGTTGCTCTCCCGCTGTGAAGCACACATCGCTGTGTGTGACAGCGAGAGAGGAACAACTGAATGTGCAGTGAGCAGGGAGCCGGCTTCTGCGGACGCTGGTAACCAATGTAAATATCGGGTAACCAGTAACCAAGAAGCCCTTTCCTTGGTTACCCGATATTTACCTTCGTTACCAGCGTCCGCCGCTCTCATGCTGCCAGTGCCTGCTCCCTGCACACATAGCCAGACTACACATCGGGTAATTAACCCGATGTGTACTCTGGCTAGGAGTGCAAGGAGCCAGCGCTAAGCGGTGTGCGCTGGTAACCAAGGTAAATATCAGGTTGGTTACCCGATATTTACCTTAGTTACCAAGCGCAGCATTGCTTCCACGCGTCGCTGCTGGCTGGGGGCTGGTCACTGGTTGCTGGTGAGATCTGCCTGTTTGACAGCTCACCAGCAACCCGAGTAGCGACGCTCCAGCGATCCCTGCCAAGTCAGGTTGCTGGTGGGATCGCTGGAGCATCGCTTAGTGTGACTGTACCTTTAGTCTAATTGTGATTATCACCTGAATCTGTAATGAGTGGCCCTTCTGGAATAGCTGTCCATACTGTGGCTAAAGCAAACAGAAGCTGTAAAAAGGCAATTTTACCCTTATTAGGCTCAAGCTGAAACTTACCCTGCAGTAAACTGTAGAGTTTTATTGTACAGTAATATATAAAGTATAATATAGAAGTACAAAATTATTGTTCTGTGGTCTCTGATGGGTTGAAATCCAGTGCTTCACTTGTTTTTTTAATCAGTTTACTCATTTGTGATAAGAATATTCCTCATATACTTTATAAAAAAAAACCTTGTTCTAAACATGGGAGTAACATGGGAAATGTATGTATGCAATGTTTAAATACATTGTTCATATTGTGCAGCTAGAATCCAGTTTGAAGTGCAAACTTTGCTATACTTTTTTACAACATGCAAGAACAATTACTATTAAAATAATTAATAACCCAAAAGTGGCACTTTTTTTCTTTTGCTATGTTATAAATTGCTGTAAAATAAACAATTATTTACACTGTATACAGAATTATTAGCCAAATGAGTATTCAGATCTCATGATAATTTTTATACATGTTGTCCTACTGCAAGCTGTATAGGCTTGAGAGCCAACTACAAATTAAGTAAATCAGGTGATGTGCATCTCTGTAATGAGGAGGGGTGTGGTGTAATGACATCAACACCCTATATAAGGTGTGCTTAATTATTAGGCAACTTCCTTTCCTTTAGCAAAATGGGTCAGAAAAAAGATTTGACGGGCTCTGAAAAGTCCAAAATTGTGAGATGTCTTGCAGAGGGATGCAGCAGTCTTGAAATTGCTAAACGTTTGAAGCTTGATCACCGAACAATCAAGTGTTTCATGGCAAATAGCCAACAGGGTCGCAAGAAGCGTGTTGGGCAAAAAAGGCGCAAAATAACTGTCCATGAATTGAGGAAAATCAAGCGTGAAGCTGCCAAAATGCCATTTGCCACCAGTTTGGCCATATTCCAGAGCTGCAACGTTACTGGAGTATCAAAAAACACAAGGTGGGTGGGGCGTGGCTTGCTGATGGCCGAGTGAGCTGCACTTGCTGGGAGCTCTGTCCTGAACTTCCCCCATTAGCCTCTATTAGAGCACATTAACATCTCCCTGCTTATGGGCAGATCCAGGAAAGTCACCCGACACCGAGGTGAGATAAAGGAGACATTGAGCAGCATGGATCGTTTCCTCAGCCAGAGCACCTCAGCAGCCGTCAGGAACACTAGATCAATGATGGCGTCTGCCTCCCTCATGGAAAACTCACAGCCCCGGGAAAGTCAAACACAGACACAGCAGGAGCTGGGGAAATCACAGCAGGACTTTTCCAGCGAGGAGGACAATGAGGGAGATCTGCCTAATCTACATGAGATAAGTAAATCTATCAAGGCTTTGCCTACAAAAAAAGATCTGGACAGATTTGCTAGCAGGCTTGAGAATACTTATAAGAAAGAGCTGCAGGCACTGAAATCTGAATTCACATACAGGGTAGAGGAGGTGGAGAAGTCCCAGGAAGCCATCACTGCTGAGTTGTCCCTACAAAGGAAAATATTACTTAGCCACTCAGCAAAGATTGATGAGCTCACTTCAGGGCAAGAGGACTTAGAGAACCGCAATCGGCGAAATAATGTCCGTATCCGTGGCATCCCTGAAAGTATTGGCACGCCTGAACTGGAGGCCATGGCACAGAAGCTCTTTGCTCAAATTCTGGGAGAATAAAGCTCTGGGCCGATTGAGTTAGACCACATACATAGGGCCCTGGGTCCCAAATCCCCTCCAGATTCACGTCCAAGGGACATAATATGTAGAGTCCACTTTTATAAGGTAAAGGACTCCATCATGTCCGCGGTGCGGCAGGCAGGATCCATCAACTACCAGGGGTCCCAGGTCCAGATATTACCGGATCTGGCTAGACGCACTCTGCAGCTGCGAAGAGCATTAAAACCCCTGCTCCAACACCTCCAGGACAGAAACATTCCATATAGATGGGGTTTCCCCTTCCAGCTGACAGCGCATAAGGATGGGAAATCAGCAATCTTTCGCAAACTCGGAGATCTGGCTAAGTTCTTGGGGACTTTCGAGCTTCCTATGGTAGCACTGCCGGATTGGCCCTCAGGCCCCCAACTCCCTGTGGAACCCCCAGTATGGCAGCCAGTCCGTCGCCATGGGAGACAAAGAGGTCCTGACAAGAGCAATCCGACAGGGTAGCGGTCCTGTGTAGCACCCCTGTTTCCTACTGGGGATAACCTTCATGGGCCCTTCCGGCATGATAGCCAATTATCCCTGGAGCCACAGGGGAGGGCCTTACCATGAAACTGCATCAAAGGCATCGTTGCAATTTACTGTGATTTGTTGAAAGTCTTTCTCCTGTCACCTAATATTGCTTCTTTCCAGACTAGCATTGTGTTATTTCACAGGTGTTATCAGAGGTTCTGACATTGGGTCAAGTACTACTTAAACCTCATAGGAGGAAGCAGTAAACTGTTTGTGTTATAGATCCACTTGGACCCTCCACCTGGTGGACCTGGTTGGGAGTGTCTTCCCCTAGCCTTTACTGACTGGACCCTGTGGGGCTGGACCGTCTAGAGGCGAAGATTTGGGCCTTTTGAGAAATAAGCCCGGGAGACCCATGTGATTTTCTTGTTTTTTTACAATTACTAGAATCTTGTCCCTGATCTGAACACTTTGCTTACCTACCGGGAATGCTGATTGGGGTCAATGCCTAGAATAATAGCCTGTTATGATGTTTACTTTTCTTTAGATGATAAAGTTTTAGCGGGAGCATATAGTTAGTGCGCTTTATAATGATATATCATATTGTATTAGAGGCGGGGGGTAAGGAACGGACTCGCTGCCGTTCTTGGCTTCCTCTAACCCCCCTTAGTGCAAATGGCAATCCATTGCCATGGAAATTTTGCACCACTTAATACTAGGGTTCCTTACCCACCTTTTAGGTCCCTTGACCTAAACCTTGCTCTTTCTTTTCTCTGTCTTTCTTTCTTCTCTATCCTTCCCTCTCACCTGACTGGACCAGCCCCCAGATACCACATCATGCTTCCAGCTGACCTGCATTATGGATAGTGTCAAGTTTTGCTCCTTCAACGTTAAAGGTTTGAATGTCCCTGAAAAAAGAAAACAGATAGCATATTCCTGTCATAAGCAACGGGTGGCCATCTTGATGCTTCAGGAAACTCACTTTAGGTCAGATGCAATTCCTAAGTGTTCCTCGGCTTACTACCCGATTTGGCACCATAGCTCGAATCCTGATGCTAAGTCTAAGGGGGTTTCCGTGGCATTTCATAGGTCCTTCATACCAGAGGTGTTAGACTCCTGTATCGACCCCAAGGGAAGATATATTTTCTTAAAGCTTTCTTGGAAAACCAATATCTTTGTTATTGCTAACATGTACTTTCCTAACCAGGGGCAGGACAGATTCTGTGCAGACGGGAGGAAAATTCTGGAAGATTTTGCGGACTCCTCTCCGGTGATATTAGGAGGCGATTTTAATCTACCAATGAACCCGGCCCTCGATGTGTCCTCGGGTAAGTCGTCCTATCCGGCCTCAGTCATACAAAGGGTCAAAAAGCACATGCATGGTCTGAGATTGGTGGACATATGGAGGATTCTTCATCCGGACACCAAAGATTACAGCTTCTATTCCTCGGTCCATTCTGTCTATAGCAGAATTGACTCCTTCCACATTTCTCATACCCTCCTAGACATGACAGTAGAAGCGACCATAGGTAATATAATATGGTCAGACCACGCTCCCATTTACTTATCGATTCAGTTAGGGCCTCGTGTCAAATCAAATTTCACCTGGCGACTGAATGAAAACCTATTACAGGATCAGTTATGCAAAGCGGACCTTACCCAGTCAATTCATAACTTTATTAGAGATCATGAATGTGATACCACTTCTCCTGCAATCCAGTGGGAATCACTGAAATGTGTATTAAGGGGCATTTTGATCTCACATGGTACCCGCCTGAAAAAAGAAAGAGCCATTGAAATAACGCAGTTATCTAACCAGATTGCCTCACTAGAAAGCAAACACAAACAGGACTCATCTCCTACAACCTACGCACAACTCTCTACAACCAGACATAAATTACTAGAGGTATTAGACCAGAAATCCAGGGGCTTAAGAGAACGTCTCAAAAGCCGCTTTTATCAACTGGGAAATAGAAGTGGGAAGCTTCTTGCAAGGGCCCTCCATCCCCGCTCCATGAATACTTACATCCCTTTCATAAAAGACCCAGGAAGTGATGGTCATTTGCATAGCAACCAGGACATTTTAGCAGGCTTCCGCACATACTACAAGGCGCTTTATGATATTAGGGGACAATCGGGACACACAGCGACATATGGGACTCAAGATGATGTTAAAGCTTACCTGAAATCCCATAATCTCCCTTCCATCTCAAATGATACCTTACTGGAGCTGGAAGAGGACTTCTCCCTGGAGGAGGTCAATGCGGTAGTCTCAGATTTGAAGTCAGGGAAAAGCCCAGGTCCAGACGGGTTCTCAGCGGGTTTCTATAAACAATTTTCAGAACTTCTAAATCCTCTGTTCCTATCGGTCTGTAGATATATATCTGCAGGGGGTGCGTTCCCTCCCCAGGCGTTGATGGCCCACATCACAGTTATACCAAAACCAGGGAAGGACGCATCTCTTTGCTGCAACTATAGACCGATCTCGCTCATAAATCTAGATATCAAGCTTTATTCTAAAATGATATCAAATAGGTTACGAGACCTTCTTCCCAGACTGGTAAATCCAGACCAGGTGGGTTTCGTGCCCAGAAGAGAAGCCAGGGACAACACCCTGAGGACCATCTCCCTGATTGACGGCGCAAGACGTCACAGGATCCCCATGTGCATCCTGTCGATAGATGCAGAGAAGGCGTTTGACAGGGTGCACTGGGGTTTCATGTTTCAGGTCCTTAAAAACATAGGGTTGGGAGAGCACATGATGAACAGAGTTACAGCACTCTACTCTTCGCCCACAGCACAAATCAAAATAAATGGCTCCCTCTCAGATTCCTTTACAATATGTAATGGAACAAGACAAGGGTGCCCCCTTTCCCCATTATTATATATTCTGACCATGGAACATCTGGCGGTGGCATTGAGGAGCAATATATCAATTAAAGGGGTTACATTTCACAAACAGGACCATAAATTAGCTTTATTCGCAGATGATCTGCTCCTGTACGTTACCTCTCCACTCATTAGTCTACCCAACATAATGGCTGAATTGCGGAGGTTCGGATCTCTGAGTAATTTTAAAATAAATACTCATAAATCCGAAATACTGAATATATCTCTTCCTCCAATGCTGGTGACTCAGCTCAAAGCCTCTCTCCCCTTCAAATGGCAGGTGGATTCATTGACATACCTAGGAATTAAACTGACGGCAGATCCCCTTGACCTCTTTAAATCAAATCACCGCCACATTTCCAGGAAGTTAGAATTAGACCTCAATAACTGGAACAAACTCCAGCTTTCATGGTTTGGGAGGATAAATGCGATCAAAATGGACCTGTTACCGAAGCTGCTTTATTACTTCCAAACCATCCCCTTAGTATTGCCGGCCTCTTTTTTCTCACGTCTGAAATCTAGCATAACCAAATTTGTCTGGGCACATAAACGCCCACGTATTTCCCACAAAATATTGAGTAGATCAAGGGATATGGGAGGAACTGGACTCCCTAATCTCCTTTTGTATAGCTACGCCTCTTTAGGGACGTGCGTTCTGGATCTATTTAACTCAGGTGAAACGAAAAGATGGGTGGAAGCCGAAAGCGCGCAATCTGATGTTGATCCGAAGATAGTTATTTGGACCAGAGCACCACCCAGCTCCAGCTCTATCTCAGTACCCTTTATCACAAAGCAATTGCGGAATTTTATGTCCCGAGGTAATAAATATCTTGACTTGTCCTCCATTCCAGGCCCATTGACACCGGTCCATAGTAATTCAGATTTTCAGGCGGGTTTCCATAGATCAACATTCCTCCATAAAAGGAAGAGTGACCATCCTATTATTCGTGACTTTATCTCAGACACAGGTATTAAACCCCTAGATAATTACTCTTCAGATATCACCAAATCTCAAGATATGTGGTTCTTCTTCGAACAGCTGAAAAGCTTTATAGTGTCTATGGCTAGGAGGGTAGACATCTATAGGGCACTCACACCCTTTGAGGCCCTTTGCCTAGAGAAGGATCCTCCAGGCCATACCATTTCGACCTTGTATGACTTGTTTCTCAGATGCAGAGGTGCGAGGGACGGCTTGCCTGGGTACTTTGGGAAATGGGAGAGAGAGTGGGGGAGGTCATTCTCGGCTGAGGAGCGGACCAAAATCCTTCTCTTTATTGGTAAAACTTCGCTGAATGTGATATCACAGGAGAGGTGCTACAAGATCCTATCTAGGTGGTATAGGTGTCCTGTGAGTATCCATGCTGCCTTTCCATCAGCCTCTGATGTGTGCTGGAGATGCCAAAAGGAGAGGGGAACCCTCACTCATATCTGGTGGTCATGTCCCCCGGTGAGATCATTCTGGGAGAGCATTTTCCAGTTACTCAATAAACTTTCCTTGAGGCAGATCCGGCCCACAAAAGAGTTAGCTCTCCTGTCCCTCGGGAATGTTTCTGCTTCAGGGTTTAGGAAAGGTTTATTAAGACATTTTTTAACAGCTGCCAGAAACCTAATTCCAAGATATTGGAAGCAAACTAGAATCCCATCACGAGATGAATTCATAGCAGAGTGCAACGAGATCTTCAGGATGGAGACCTTGATAGGTCAGACACTCGGCAACAAGGACAAAGTTGATGCTACGTGGGCCCCGTGGATCATGTTCAGGGACTCGCCGGATATGGGTCTATGGATTCACGGGAGGGCAGGTATGTAGGTAATTTTCCATTCTCTTATTTCTGTACCTAGAAGGTTAGCCTTGAAAATGTGGTTTTGATGTAGGAGGGCGCGTCCACTCGGGTGGGAACTCTTTGTACCCTTCCCCTTTCATCTTACTTTCCCACGTTTCTGTTGTCTTTACTGTCTCTAAATTCTTCTTCCACCTCCTCTTCTTTATCTCTTTTTTTTCAACTTGTTCTTCCTATTTCAAACACATACGAATTGTACTTGTTATTTTTGGTCGCCAGTGGCGCAGGTGTAGTCAAAGAACTGTTGTGTTTTTAGCAGCTAGCTTGGATATATACCCTCTGCCTGCACGCTGTGCAATTGTTTGATTATCTTCTTCTATTCTAATAAACTTTGATTTGAACAAAAAACACAAGGTGTGCCATACTCAGGGACATGGCCAAGGTAAGGAAGGCTGAAAAACGACCACCTTTGAACAAGAAACATAAGATAAAACGTCAAGACTGGGCCAAGAAATATCTTAAGACTGATTTTTCAAAGGTTTTATGGACTGATGAAATGAGAGTGACGATTGATGGGCCAGATGGATGGGCCAGAGGCTGTATCTGTAAAGGGCAGAGAGCTCCTCTCCGATTCAGATGCCAGCAAGGTGGAGGTGGGGGGCTGGCATCTGAACTTGTGGGACCTTTTCGGGTTGAGGATAGAGTGAAGCTTAACTCCCAGACGTACTGCCAGTTTCTGGAAGACAACTTCTTCAAGCTGTGGTACAGGAAGAAGTCGGTATCGTTCAAGAAAAACATGATTTTCATGCAGAACAATGCTCCATCACATGCATGCAACTACTCCACAGCGTGGCTGGCCAGTAATGGTCTAAACGATGAAAAAATAATGACATGGTCCCCTTGTTCACCTGATCTGAACCCTATAGAGAACCTGTGGTCCCTCAAAATGTGAGATATACAGGGAGGGAAAACAGTACACCTCTCGGAACAGTGTCTGGAAGGCTGTGGTGGTTGCTGCATGCAATGTTGATCGTAAACAGATCAAGCAACTGACAGAATCTATGGATGGTAGGCTGTTGAGAGTTATCATAAAGAAAGGTGGCTATATTGGTCACTAATTTTTTTGGGTTTTGTTTTTGCATGTCAGAAATGTTTGTAGTTCTAAATTTTGTGCAGTTATATTTTTTCACATGGTGAAAATAAACAAGTGAGATGGGAATATATTTGGTTTTTATTAAGTTGCCTAATAATTCTGCACACAGAACATCTGAAATACAACTTGCCTAATAATTCTGCACACAGTGTATTGTAAAAAACATGACTAGGAATGAGCAAACTGTAAAGTTCGGGGTCCGTACCGGACACCTTCTGTCTGATGCTGAACTCCAAACACAGACTTTTGACCAAACATCCGATTCCTGTTCAGGTTTGTCACCCAAATAAAGCTTGTTGAAAGGTTGCAGAACTGCCAATCAGCAAGCTTTTAAGGCTGCTTTACACCAGACAATCTATCGTGCGATAGATCGTCGGGGTCACGGTTTTTGTGACGCACATCCGGCATCGCTGGCGATGCCGGCCTGTGTGACACCTCCTAGCGACGCAGTATCGCTCACAAATCGTGAGTCGTGTACTGCTCGCTAGGTTCCATAATATCGGTCCTGAAATCGGGCTACGGTTGTTCATCGTTCCCGTGGCATCACACGTCGCTCCGTGTGACACCACGGGAGCGATTAACATCGCGTACCTGCCTCCCGCGTCAGCTGCCGGCTCCAGGTGGGCGAAGGAGGTGGGCGAGATGTTTACATCCTGCTCATCTCCGCCCCTCCGTTTCTATTGGCCAGCGGACGTGTGACGTCGCTGTGATGCCGAACGTCCCTCCCACTCCAGGAAGTGGACGTTCGCCGCCCACAGCGAGGTCGCACGAGAGAGGTAAGTATGTGTGACTGGGGTTACCGACTTTGTGCGCCACGGGCAGCGATTTGCCCGTGACGCAAAAAGGACGGGGGCGGGTACGATCGATTGTGAAATCGCACAATCGGTCGTACCATGTAAAGCAGCCTTTAGGCTTTGGGCACTTCGGGAACCATTGCTGCCATGCCAATGATTGGCATGATGGTGATTGGCCAGGGAAATCACTGTCTAAAAAAAG
Organism: Anomaloglossus baeobatrachus; assembly: GCF_048569485.1. Classification (NCBI taxonomy): domain Eukaryota; kingdom Metazoa; phylum Chordata; class Amphibia; order Anura; family Aromobatidae; genus Anomaloglossus; species Anomaloglossus baeobatrachus. The sequence continues at coordinate 254,322,538 of NC_134353.1, read as the reverse complement.
GAAGCAAACTGGTTAAAGGTGGACATTCTTGACCAGTCTTTGTGGCATGGTTGCAACACTGCTTCTGAGTTCGCTTATTACATCTCATGAATTTTCACTGCTTCCCCTGCCCACTGTCTGTGATTGGCTGCTGTCAGACTACCAGCATGTTGGCATCTCTGATTGGATTCCCTCAAAGAGGCTGTCTCTGTCCTAGCAAAAAAAACATAAATAAATAAATTGATATAGGGTACCCAGCGCAGATAAGGCATACAGCTACAGGCTGCAACCCCTAGCTGTGCACGATATATTGACTGTCTATCAAAATATGAAGGGCCCCATGTGGCTTTTTTAAAATTATTTAAGTAGATAATTTTAAAAAACAGCATGCAGTCTCCCCCAATTTTGATACCCAGCCAAGATAAAGAAGACAGCTGTGGGCTGTATTCTCAGCCTGTTGAGGCACATGGTTATTGGGCCCCTCACAGCCTAATAATAGCAGCCCGCAGCCACCCAGAATTGTCGCATCCATTAGATCCTTGGTGTGGTGGCAATTAGGGTATTATAAGGGGTTAATGACAGCTGTGATTTATAAGCTGTCATTAAGCCCTTGATTAGTAATGGGGAAGGGCCTATGAAAAGAAATAAACACAAACACACAAAGAAAAATCCTTTATTTAAAAAAAAACAAAACAAAAAAACCTTGCAGGTCCGACGCAATTCACATGAGGTCCCACGACCATCCCGGCTTTGCAACATTTAAGGTCGCAGATGCCCAGCCACTTCTGGTCACATTGGTATGACCTCACCACAGGTCCTGGAAGAGAAAAGTTGCATTGATTGTATAATACTTATGCTAATTCTAACAGGGGGAGGGGATAACATGAATACCCCGCCAGATATTATATGCTCCTCAGCTGCTGTCACTCAAGCAGCTGCCGAATTTATAAACTTTACTTTCTTGGATTTCAAAACATATACTGTACATCCTATCTACCCACTAAAGGTATGTAGAGAATCAGCCTGATAGTGGCAGTATAGCACTGGCTTTAGGTTATATACAAAAATCCTGGTGTTTGGTTCCCCATAATTTTCTGGAACAATTTCAAAGGTGCCAACTACTAATAAGCAAGCATTAAAATGCTTGAGTTCTGTTTACTCAAATCGAGCAGGTCGGACACTTGGATGGGCTTCAATCGAGTAATGGGTAAATTGAGTATTTTTCCACAAGATCCTAAGAGGAGGGATGTGGGGGCAGGGGAATTGCTGAAATTGATGGAATCAGTATGGGATGATGCCTTCACTCCCAGGTTGCTGCTGGGAATTAAAAGAAGTAAATTAATAAAAAGAAATTACTTGGAATCTCCCCCATTTATGATAACTAGCCAAGCTGGGGCTTGTATTATTAGGGTGGGAGAGTCCATGGTAATTTGGTCCATCCCTGCATGAAAATAGCAACCTACTGCTGCCTCAGAAATGGCACATCCATTAGATGCACCAAATCTGATGCTTTGCCCGGCTTTTCCAAATCGGGTCTTCAGGTCCCTCGGGTTGCACTGAGCACAGTGCTGAACTGGCGGCTCTGATGAGAGTTCATTCACTACCTGGCGACTATGAATAGCTGTACTTTACTGCTATTTACAGTCACCGGAGCTTTGTGGGAACATTTTTTGATAATAAATTGGTGAATGAGGGATACTGTGGATTCAAATAAACTATTTTTTCCTGTGTGTCTTTTTTTTTCTTTTTACTTACTGGGTTAGTAATTTGGGTGTCTGATAGTCAGCTCTCTATTGCTAAAACAATGGCTTTATGCGAGCTGACATTACACAGTTGACATCAACCACAAAACATATTACCCCGATTGCCACTGCACCATGGTAATTGGAAGAGCCATGCAAAGTGCAAGAATTAGTACATCTAATGGATGCGCCAATTTTTGGGAAGCTGTGAGCTTGTATTTTTAGGCTGGAAAGGTGCCAATATCCGTCAACCTGCCTTACATTTACTGGTTATCAAAAATAGGAGAACCCCATGTTGATGTTTTAATTATTTATGTCTTAGACTAAACAAGGCTACACTAAAAGGAGTTTTTAGCCTTGTTTAACCTAATAAAGTCCTGATAGACACCTCTCCATTACTAACCCCTAGGCTTCATGCTAATCGACGTTACACAACTGACATCCACCCTAAAAAAATATTACCCCAATTGCCACTGCACCAGGTCAAACGGTAAGTGCTAGAATTGGTGCATCCAATGTGATTCGCCAATTATGGGGTGGCTGTGTGCTGAGATTTTTAGGCTGGGAAGGGACCAATAACCATGGGTCTTCCCAGCCTGATAACACCAACCCGCAGCTGTCTGCTTTACCTCAGCTAGTTGTCAAAAAAAGATGTATCCAGACGCTGTTTTTTTTAATCATTTACTTATTTATAATGTTAAGACTGAAAACACCCTTTTGTGCCATATGAAAGGCACTAAACCATGCAAGTGTACAAACCCTACTGATATCTAAGCTCTACCTTAATTACACCTGAACTGCTTATAGAAGACTGTTTGCTGAACATCATGCCCCTGGGTCATGTATAAGACTCGATAACGTGATGCGGTCAGCCAATCATGGTAATGCCAGTAGCCAACATAGCCGTGGCATTACCGTCTATGGAGGCAATCCCCACATGTTTATTGCCTGTATGATGGCTGCAAAACATGTGGGGTGGGGACTAGAGCGTGGCTCACAAGCACCCGCAATAGTCCATCAAGTAATAAGTGTCTCGAGCACCCCAATGCTTGATTGAGTATCGAGCAGCGCTGAGTACAGTCACTCATTAATACTGCCAACACTTTTGTCCATGACTATATGTGGGAGCCTAAAATCCAGAATCCACTTGACAAGCTGATATCCGCTTACTAGCAAGATGAAAATATGGTACAGCACCGAAACAGCATGGTTCCATTCACTGTGTGGTGGCTGTTCCTGAGTACTGCAGGTAAGCTCTTATTGAAGTGAATAGGCACTGATCTATTCCAGCTTTTTGTATTGTTTCCAACTGACTACAGCTGATTACAGCTAATTGATGAAGTGCTGGGTTTCCGATTTCCAGAGATTTGATATTGATGATCTGAATAGACCTGACAATCCCTGAACAGCACTTGTGAATTGAGAAAATATTTTGTGAATAACTAGTGTGTACTACAGAATTATTTTTTAATGTACAGTACTGTGCAAATGTTTTAGGCAGGTATATAAAAAAATGAAAAGTGAGCAATAGAATAAACTAAATCAAACCAATATTTGGTGTGACCACTTTTGGCCTTCAGACATCAGTTCGTCTAAGTAGACTTGGGCGATGAAGAGGCGATGAAAGGGTTAAATGCCACACTGCTGTGCATAAAGACAATCCAGGTAAAACCAGACAGTGATTTAGTGTGAACTTGTTTTCAGAGATTCGGTCTCCTTCATCAGACACAATCACAAAATTGGTATGTGGTTGTGCCTGATGAAGGAGACGGAAACTCTGAAATGCGTTCATAGTAAATCACTCTGGTTTTACCTGTATTGTCTTTATGCATGGCAGAGCAGCATTAACCCTTTCATCACCTCTTCATCTGTAACTAAACATAAGGCTGCGGCAGCCATGCTTTCATGCTGAAACAGTTGGTTGTCAATCAAAATGACAGCTGGAACACCATTGTAAATGTGAACAGGGTGCTAGACAAAAAATGCAACAGTTGGTTGTGACTCGCACAACCCCTCAAGGTGAGTAGACCCTATTTGCACTCCTTGTCTTCCAGCTTTTTCTAAGTATGCAAGGAAAAAAAGACGCCGGTCTAATGGAGCGCCATTTCTGATTAAAGGAAACCAGGGAATGTTTTTTAGAGATATTTAAAAAAAAAAAATCTCTAAAAAAACATTCCCTGGTTTCCTTTTAATCAGGAATAGCGCTCCATCAGACCACCGTCTTTTTTTCCTTGCATATAACTATTCCCATGTGGGAAGCCTGGCAAGAGCAGCTTAGATTAAGGGAGATCGTAAATCTAACCAGCACTATACACGTCGGACACCGGACGTGTACTACGAGACGAGAGGATCACACTGCGTTTGGTTGCATGGAGTCTGGACGTTAGCATACTACAGATATAATACTAACCTGCGGTCCGAGGAGGGACTCTGCTACTAATTGTTTTTTATACGCAGTTGATAAATCTTAATGACATTGACTATATTCAATCAGATGCCTGCCTGATGTTATTGCATGATTGATAAATATCTGCCAGAATTTCTCAGTATTGAGGATACCATTAATCCTGACCAAATCCTCAATTACATTTGCCAAAATGCAACCATAAACTTGCAAGGAACGTCCATCTTGCTTCATTGTGACCTGTAAATGACACACCCCTGTGCCTGTGGGGGACTCGGTCCCAGGCCCTGAATCACAGGGATGTGTCACGGTTGGCTGGTGCCCGGTTCCATGACCCTAGGGGTCCCTTAAAAACAAAAAGGAAATAAAAGGAAAATAAAAATATGTTTTTCATGACGCCACTTGCATTATGCGGCTAGGTGGGGAAAGCCATCGCTGCAAAGTCTCTCACTGCTGGGGCTGGTGGTATTGAGCAGCTTGGATGTTATGGCCCTCCGCAAGTAGAGCTAATCCCCAGTGGAGAATGATGGTGGTTGTAGTATGGTGAAAGTTGGTGATACAGAGGTGCAGGAAGAATTCAGACAACACAGGGGCTGCGGTTTAACTTGTTCTTTACTTACTGGTTCTATGAAGCTGCAACCCGGCTGGTGCTGGTCTCTGCCAATCTGGGCCTCAGGTAATCCGGTATTCCCTTGATCCCAGTGCCACTGTGGTGAGCTGGTAAGCTTTACTTCCATGCACCCGCCTGTAATTGGTGGGTCCCCGTTTCCTAAAGCGTTCTGCGGCCCCCTTCTGTTGTCACAGTCCTGGCCCGTATGGCAGGCAGCTTGAACCTCTCTTGGGTTTGACCTCTGTCCCAGTTCCCAGGTTCCCTCTTTTCTGCCATGCCCCGGGACACTAACGTTGGTGAGGAACCCTGATGATTCCCTCACCGGGCAGATTTATCAGGTGAACTTGAAGTGTCTTCCTGAACTAGGGCTCTGCACCCTACCGATGCCTGGTCCCATGAGTACTCACACATACTTTAGCCCAACAAGTCATTTCACACTCTCAGCCTGAACGCCAACTTCTGACCGACTGTGAAGATGTTTGTCCACTGTCAACTGCACTGAGTAGCCCCTCCTCCTCCCGGGTTTCTGACTAGTGGATTGGATAAGTTCCGACCAATAGGTGGCCATCCATCAGATCCGTCTCTAGCCTGTTGCCCAGTCTGGGAAAAAAGGCAGAACTGTGTGTGTTTGAATGGTATTTACCTGCCCTGGTCATCCAGTAACCCGGGGTTAGCCCCGCACCTATTACTGGATGCAATACCCTGTGGCACATGACGCCTCAGGGGTGCCACATAAACACCACTCATCAGCCCCTCAATGAACAGATTGCTTTTTTTTTCAAACAAATACAGTGAAACCTTGGATTACGAGCATAATTGGTTCCGGGAGTGTTCTCTTAAACCAAGTTACTCTTATATCAAAGTGAATTTTCCCATAGGAAATAATTGAAACGCACACAATTTGTTCCAGAAGCGAAAAATATTTACTGTATTTATAGAAATTTATTACAGAAATACAAAATAATGTACTGTATTCATATAAAATTATTATAGTACACTAATACAAAATACTGTTCAGTATAGAAAAAAACATAAAACAAATTAAACTGCACGTTAGTTTACAATAGAATTGTTGGTGTGCAGGAGGTACGCTATAGAGAGAAAAAATGATGTACAGTTAGGTCCAGAAATATTTGGACAGTGACACAAGTTTTGTTATTTTAGCTGTTTACAAAAACATGTTCAGAAATACAATTATATATATAATATGGGCTGAAAGTGCACACTCCCAGCTGCAATATGAGAGTTTTCACATCCAAATCGGAGAAAGGGTTTAGGAATCATAGCTCTGTAATGCATAGCCTCCTCTTTTTCAAGGGACCAAAAGTAATTGGACAAGGGACTCTAAGGGCTGCAATTAACTCTGAAGGCGTCTCCCTCTTTAACCTGTAATCAATGAAGTAGTTAAAAGGTCTGGGGTTGATTACAGGTGTGTGGTTTTGCATTTGGAAGCTGTTGCTGTGACCAGACAACATGCGGTCTAAGGAACTCTCAATTGAGGTGAAGCAGAACATCCTGAGGCTGAAAAAAAAGAAAAAATCCATCAGAGAGATAGCAGACATGACACGAGTAGCAATATCAACAGTCGGGTACATTCTGAGAAAAAAGGAATTGACTGGTGAGCTTGGGAACTCAAATAGGCCTGGGCGTCCACGGATGACAACAGTGGTGGATGATCGCCGCATAGTTTCTTTGGTGAAGAAGAACCCGTTCACAACATCAACTGAAGTCCAGAACACTCTCAGTGAAGTAGGTGTATCTGTCTCTAAGTCAACAGTAAAGAGAAGACTCCATGAAAGTAAATACAAAGGGTTCACATCTAGATGCAAACCATTCATCAATTCCAAAAATAGACAGGCCAGAGTTAAGTTTGCTGAAAAACACCTCATGAAGCCAGCTCAGTTCTGGAAAAGTATTCTATGGACAGATGAGACAAAGATCAACCTGTACCAGAATGATGGGAAGAAAAAAGTTTGGAGAAGAAAGGGAACGGCACATGATCCAAGGCACACCACATCCTCTGTAAAACATGGTGGAGGCAACGTGATGGCATGGGCATGCATGGCTTTCAATGGCACTGGGTCACTTGTGTTTATTGATGACATAACAGCAGACAAGAGTAGCCGGATGAATTCTTAAATGTACCGGGATATACTTTCAGCCCAGATTCAGCCAAATGCCGCAAAGTTGATCGGACGGCGCTTCATAGTACAGATGGACAATGACCCCAAGCATACAGCCAAAGCTACCCAGGAGTTCATGAGTGCAAAAAATTGGAACATTCTGCAATGGCCAAGTCAATCACCAGATCTTAACCCAATTGAGCATGCATTTCACTTGCTCAAATCCAGACTTAAGACGGAAAGACCCACAAACAAGCAAGACCTGAAGGCTGCGGCTGTAAAGGCCTGGCAAAGCATTAAGAAGGAGGAAACCCAGCATTTGGTGATGTCCATGGGTTCCAGACTTAAGGCAGTGATTGCCTCCAAAGGATTCGCAACAAAATATTGAAAATAAAAATATTTTGTTTGGGTTTGGTTTATTTGTCCAATTACTTTTGACCTCCTAAAATGTGGAGTGTTTGTAAAGAAATGTGTACAATTCCTACAGTTTCTATCAGATATTTTTGTTCAAACCTTAAAATTAAACGTTACAATCTGCACTTGAATTCTGTTGTAGAGGTTTCATTTCAAATCCAATGTGGTGGCATGCAGAGCCCAACTGGCGAAAATTGTGTCACTGTCCAAATATTTCTGGACCTAACTGTATGTAAGATTTATGTTATGACAACCAAATAGTTTTGCTATGAAATGAACCAAGACGTTAGATTTGTAAATATAGCGGCAATGTGGAACGGCAGCATCAGTCATCTATAAGATAACATTTATGAGTTCTGTTATATTCATCTTTAGCAGGTTTCAGTCCAGAGTTTTTTATGGATAGTAAATTTAAGGTGCCATGTTCTGCCAATAGGAACTGAATGTTCTGGGCACAGATACGAGAGAAAAATATTAACTTTCCAAAGCTCCTTGTATCCATATGAAAACTGCTATACTCAGGGGTTAAATTAAGAGATGCAAGGGCCCTGGGCTGTTTAGAAGGTGAGGCCACCCCCACTCTCAGATATATTGTGACAAGTTACATGACCTTATCCCTTTTGACAGATTATGTGATAGGTCACGAGATTAACACACAGGTGCACATCTGCAAATGCAAAATTAGAAAGACAGCGGTATATGTAGACCGTCACACAAACTTTTTCCTTAATGTACACACATATACATAACATAGCCCTAAAAACAATAGAGAAGGTGTGAGAAATTAATTGGGGCCACATGGGAGACTGTTTCTGTTGGGGAGAGCCGAGCCAATAGGCAGAAATTAATTCTGCTCAATTTTATTATTAACGTATGATTTATAACACAGGTTTGCATGCTTTGACCCCTTTGTGTGACCTTTGGTGCATGATTTTAGTGGCATTAGATTGGTTAGAAATTAATGGACGCTGTGCTATGATTGGCTGCTGTGGGCATAGAATATTTTCCTAACCCAGCTTCCAAATAATATTGTATTGTCCATAGTGTCCAATCATAGCATATCTTTTTTTTTTACCTCAGCATTATAAGAAATTAAAGCTGAGCTGTGATTGGTTGGTATGGACTGTAACACTAGTTCTAATGAGCCACAGCTTTTTTTCACAGCTCAAATTACATAATTTAGTCAGTGATTTGGACTTTCCTAAACATTCTACGTAAATACGTTTAAAAATGAAAAAGTATTCTAGGAGTGAGACCTTTATTGGCTAACCAGAAAAAATATATTTGCAAGCTTTCAAAGCACAAAGTCTCATTCGTTAGGCTGCTTCACAAAATAATTTCTGAGACAAACTAACAACATATAAGAGATGTTACAACAGGACAATTGCACATGGGAAAGATGGGGGATGCCTCCTAAAGATAAGGTAGGGATATCAAATTAAGGTTTTTGTTACAAATGGAGATGCGGTGGAAGTGATGTTTTAAGGTACCTTCACACATAGCGAGATCGCTTGCGAGATCACTGCTGTCACCGATTCTGTGATGCAACAATGAACTCGCCAGTGATCCCGCTATGTTTGACATAGATCGTGTCGAGATGACTGATCGTGTCGAAATGGCCTGGACCAGTTTGTGATCGTCGAGGTCCTGCTAGGCAGGATGCATTGGTGTGTTTGACGCCTTACCAATGCCCTCGTTGACAACTCAAAGCTCAGAAATATACAGCCACGTAGGTGTGCAACACCACCGAGATCATTATACAGGTCGCTATGGTCGCTGTATCGTTGCCGCATTGTTGGGAGGATCTGACTGGCATCTCACCAGTGACCACTTAGCAACTTACCAGCGATCTCTATCAGGTCGTATCGTTTTTGGGATCGCTGGAAAGTTGTTAAATGTGACAGGGGATTTAGTGATCTGCAGTCAGTCTGATTGAGGTGTGAAGTGTGTCCATGTAGTGAGTCATAAACCCAAGTATTAGATTGAGTCCTTTTGTCAAAGACTGGAAGAGTTCCCCCCACAGAGTAGCAATTTTAAGAGTGCCCTTACAGAACCTATTTTCAGAGTTCATCCACACAGTCAAAATTGGAAGAATTCTCCCATAGAGCAACAGTAATAAAAATGGAACTACAGAGCCAGTTTTCACAGTTGCACCATAGAGCCAATATTTCAGCTCCAGTAGTGTTCACTAGTGCTGGAGCAGTTAAAAATCTCCTAGTTGGATTTGGGATCAAGCTAGTGGTCCGCTGTGATGCTTGCTACTGCCAGTCCCAGCCTCTCTGCTTTGGTGCACCTCCCCAACACTGCTGACTGAGTGTCATAGATGAGCCCCAGAGAAGAGAAAAAAGTGTCAACTGAGGAAAAATGAGAGAATCCTCAGGCAACAAAATTGCTTAGACCTGAGAGTCAGAAATGACAGAAATTCACATTGACGCTCTCCTCTTGTCTGAGGTAGGACAGAGATGAAAATACAACTTATATGAAGAAAGAAAGTGGAAAACTTACTTTAGTCCCCATCAAAATATTCTTGTGGATTTACCTTAGGCTTAGAAAACAGTTTGGGGTGAAGTAAATACTTTGTAACAACAGATGATGATTATACATGCTGTTGTTGCTGCTTAACGTCTGCCACCTCCAAGGACAAGGACCGTCCACTGGGTTCATGAGGGTGTCTGAGCAAACAAAAATGGAGTGGGCTGGTGATAATGTTATGTTCGTTCAATAAGGGGTACTTCACACACAGCGAGATCGCTGCTGAGTCACGTTTTTTGTGACCTCATTAGCGATCTCGCTGCGTGTGACACTGAGCAGTGATCTGGCCCCTGCTGTGAGATCGCTGCTCGTTACACACAGCCCTGGTTCGTTTTTTTATTGTTGCTCTCCCGCTGATAAGCACACATCGCTGTGTGAGACAGCGAGAGAGCAACAATCCTGAATGTGAAGGGAGCAGGAGCCGGCGTCTGACAGCCTGCGGTAAGCTGTAACCAAGGTAAACATCGGGTAACCAAGGTGGTTACCCGATATTTACCTTCATTACCAGCCTCCGCAGCTCTCACACTGCCAGTGCCGGCTCCTGCTCCCTGCACACGCTAAGTTAAGCGGTGTGAGCTGGTAACTAAGGTAAACATCGGGTAACCATACCCGATGTTTACCTTAGTTACCAGTGTCCGCAGCTTCCAGACGCCGGCTCCGTGCAAGCGCAGCGTCGCTTGGACGTCGCTGCTGGCTGGGGGCTGGTCACTGGTCGCTGGTGAGATCTGCCTGTTTGACAGCTCACCAGCGACCATGTAGCGATGCAGCAGCGATCCTGACCAGGTCAGATCGCTGGTCGGATCGCTGCTGCATCGCTAAAGTGTGAAGGTATCCTAACTCCCAAAGTGGTAACGGTAAACACTCAAAACTGAAACTGACTAACGATTCCGGTACAGTTTAGAGATCCCAACCTTGCAGTCCCTAATAGTTCCTGCTGGAGTTGTAATAGCCCTGCCACAGTATAAACCTAGAAACCATCAAGCACTTCACGTGCCTCCTGAGGAACTGGAGGGTAGAGCACAGGAGAAATTACCTACAGAAGGGAAGGTGTGCTGAGGTAGGAAGTGATCCCAGAGGAAGTAAGACACACAACAAAGTACTAAATGCCAGAGAAAGTGAATATTGCTAAAGAATATGCCACCTACTTACTGACAAAAAACATAACATAGGTGCAGAGAGGAGAACAAAAACACCAGCTAGAGAAATCCTGGCTGGTCTTCCATTGACTGGCAAAAACTATCAGCAATATGGCTGGACTGCAAAATGAGCATATCAACAGCAGAAAATACCAGTATTAGAAACATAATTAAAACAACACCTAAAAAGCGATTCAGCAGGCAAATGAGTAGCACAAATGACCTGAAAATGAAGCATAGTTCATGAGAGAATGTGGCATAACTTACATTGTGAATCTACACTAGCCATCTAAGCTGTATATTTGGGCTCTTGGCAGATGCACAGCTTACTTTCTATTACGGCTGCTGAAAAGCACACTTGTCTTAAAGAGGTTGTCCAAGTTTAACATGAAACCCTGCAATATTGAGATTCATTAAAGGGGATGTCCCAGTCTGGCATGAAAATCTACACACTCTGAGACTAGAGACTTATCAATTCTCACAACACACCCACATTGCATGCTGTCCAGATTGTCCAATGCCGGTGACGAGAATGACCATCATGTGACTGCCAGCATGCGATATGCATACTCTCTGCCACATTCCAATTTGATGTGTGTGGCCTTACTCAAGAGAAGTGAATTGTGCAAGGCCACACATATCTAGTCATAATGTAGGAGGGAGTATGCATATCCCATGATTGAAGTCACATGACCAGCCAGTTTCGCTGCCAACAATGGAGAATCCTGACAGCATACAATGTGCGCTCACTCTTAGGATTCAAAAGTGTGAATATTTTCATACCAGACTTGGACAACCCTTTAATAAATTTTCATTTGTAGAGCACTGCCACGCTCCAGGCCCATGGGATACTCTGTTCCGGGTGGCGGATAATGGGGATCACTGTCACAGGTGGCCATACCCGGTTCCGTGACCTGGGAGGCGCTCGGTAACAGGGTTATTTTGTATGTCACTTGTGACGCCACTGGCGGGTTGCGGTAATCAGATGTGCCGCCGCTGCTGTGATTTTAGGGACAGATGGTATAGCAGCAAAGTGTGTTCACGCCCTCCGCCAGTAGGGGCTTAAGTCCCATGTAGGTGTGCTGTGCCTTGTGGTGCGCCAGTAATAAACATGAGACAGTTCTTGCAGATTAACTGGTATTTACTCACTGGATGTTGCAAGTGCAGTTTGGTAGGGCTGGTCAACCGACTTTCCTTTGTCCCGGTGCTGACTTTAGACCCAATTGAGCCCTCCATGCACATGCAGAGCTGATGGTCCCCTTGCCTGAAGCTGTGCGCCCCGCTCCTTTGTTTATATGTATAACAGGCCTCGCGGTCCCTTGTAGGGTAGGTTACTTCTCGGTGCCCTCTCCCGGGTCCTATATATGAGGCTGTGTCCCTGAGCCTATGGGTGGTGTGGTACCCTGGAAGTCACCACACATGGCTGGATCAGCAGACCGCCTGGAGCTGTTGTCTACTCTGGGGTCCAGTACCCTGCCATGCATAGTACCTGGGATCTGTCTACCCTCAGGCTACTACCTCCTAGTTGCCTTTTGGGGTCTCCTCACAATCCTCATACCCCTCTCACTCACTGGCTCCTTTCAACTGTCACTCCTTCAACTGTCGTTTTTCCTCTCTCTACTCTGCCTAGCAACCCCTGTCACTTCCCACTAGCCACGCTCCTTCCCCAGGCTAACAACTAAGGGTATGGTCTCACATCTGCCCACTGTTAACCCTATACCTGCTGCGCCCAGTTCTCGGGGAATATGCCCCTACCTGTGTGTGAGGTGTGGGTTGTCAGCAGAGGGCGTTCCAGAAAGCCTTAGGATCCTGCAGACCACTGGGGTAGCATACCCCAGGGTGCTGCACTTATCTATGTTACATATGCCATGTGCCAGAGAACTCCGTTCAAATATCAAACATTAACAGTATACATTAGACTATATGAGCAATGAACAGAGTGAATGCCTATCAATTTGTGTGGGTTAATGCAAATGAGAAGGCATACTGAATAAAGAAGATCATTTTAGCATCTTATTACTTATTTTTATACCTCTATTCTAATAAAAGCTCAACTAGTGTTAAAGTAGAGCAGTCTTCACAGTCTGCTAAAAGGTTTGAGACCTAAGAAAGGCCCAAGATTATCCAATTAAGTCTTTTTTTCACTTGGAACATTTTAGAGCGCTGCCTTCTTTTGTTGTTAGCAAATCAATAAATGTATAGAACATTTGGTAAAAAAAAAAAAAAAACCTCACTGTCTCTCTGCTTTAAATCCCAATCACCAAAGACTGAATAACACGCAAATCAAGGCTGCAAAGAAAACTACAGTAGTTAAAGCTTAAAAGCATCATAGAGAGAGGTTATATAGGAGTTACTTCACAGAGTTTATAAACTGCCTTGATTACTGAAAAAGCTGCATCTGAGTCTTTACTGGCTGGAAATTAAATAAGGATTGCAAAAGTAGATCTACAGGGCTAAAGGGGGCTTTACACGCAACGACATTGCTAACGAGATATTGCTGGGGTCATGGAATTCGTGACGCACATCTTGCCTCGTTAGCGACGTTGTTACACGTACGTGTGACCGCTAACAATGAAAAATAATCACCAGATTGTTGACACGTCGTCCATTTTCCAAATGTCGTTCCTTGTTCTGGACGCAGGTTTTTCATCGTTCCTGAGGCAGCACACATCGCTATGTGTGACACCCCAGGAACGACGAACAACACCGTACCTGCGTTCCCCGTCAACGAGGTGGGCGTGACTTCCATGAGGCTGCTCTCCGTACCTCCGCTTTTATTGGACGCTTGCCATGTGACGTCTCTGTGACGGCGCACGAACCACGCCCTTAGAAAAGAGGCTATTCGCCGGCCAGAGCGACGTCGCTAGGAAGGTAAGTATGTGTGACGGGTACTAGCGATATTGTGCGCCACGGGCAGCGATTTGACCATGATGCACAAACTACGGGGACGGGTGCTTTCACGAGCGAGTTCGCTAGCGATGTCGCTGCGTGTAAAGCAGCCTTAGGCTATGTGCGCACTGGGAAATGAAGTTTCCTTGCGTAAATTCCGCATGCTCTCAAAGATTACCGCACCCGCGGTAAAAAACCGCGGGAAACCGCACCCGAAAGCCGCATGCGGTTTGCTGCGGTTTTACCGCGGTATTGTTAGCGATATTGCCGCGGTTTTGCCGCGTGCGGGTTGTGATGTGCTTTATTGAGTTCAATGCAATAAAGCACATTGAAGAAAGAAAAAAAAAAATACATTTAATTCTGATAGTAGATAGACAGAAGAATAGATAGAGGGATAGATAGATAGACAGACAGATAGATAGAGGACAGATCGCTGCATTTCCCACGGTCGGCAGTGAGTTCACATTACCGGCCGTGGGAAATGACCGGTAATTACCTCTGCTGTCTGCTGCTTTCATTCAGCCTGTGTCTGTGACAGTCGCGGCTGGATGGAAGCAGCGCAGGACCTGTGGATTACGCCGGAGCGGTGGATTACGCCGGAGCTTTTGTGCGGGAGGGGTTAATAAAATGGTGAACGAGGCTTGTTGTTTTATTTAAAATAAAGGATTTTTCGGTGTCTGTGTTTTTTTTCACTTTACTTGCGGGTTGATCATGTCAGCTGTCACATAGACGCTGCCATGATCAAGCCTGGAGTTAATGGCGGCGATCCACCGCCATTAACCCCTTGTATTACCTTGCTGCCACTGCTACACGGCGGCAAGAAGAGCCGAGGACACGCCGGTGCTGCCGCATATTGCATGCGACAGTCCCGGGGCAGCTGCGGCTGATATTCTCGGCTGCGGGAGGGGGAGTGAGGCGGGGGACATTATCCCTGCCCCTCTCCCTCCCCAGCCTGAGAATACCGGGCCGCCGCTGTGTGCTTACCTCGGCTGGAAGGTAAATATGCAGCGGAGCCCACGTTCTTTGTTTTCTATATTTCCGTTTTCTTTCTATGTGTGTTCTATGTGTCTGTGTCTATGTGTTATATGTCTGTGATGTCTATGTGTGTGTGATCTGTGTGTGTTTACTCTCTGCACGGCTTCCTCTTCCTGTAATGACATCACTTCCCTGCAAAACTGCAGACAGGCGATGTACATTACCGGAGGTAAACCGCGAAATACCGCAGGGAATAACGCAGCAAAACACAGTGAACCGCACAGAATTTGCTGCCTGCGTTATTCCCTGCGGGATTTCACGATTACATTGGAGTCAATGGAGTGAAATCCCGCAGCGACGTGCGGAAAGAATTGACATGCACTTGTTTTTGCTGCGGGATTCCCGCAGCAAAACATGCAGCTGAAAATTCCGCCCAGTGCGCACAGGATTTTTTTTCTCCATAGGATTTGCTGGTGATTCACTGCAGAGATGTTATGATCATTTTCTGCAGCGAAACATGCAGCAAATCCGCGGAAAATCCGCGGCAAAATCCAGTAAGTGCGCACATAGCCTTAAAGGGGACAGAATGTGTTATCATCATGACCTGAAGATCATGATTAATGCACAGTTCCCTATATTATGCTGAATTGCCTGCAATTATCTAGTTCAATAAGAAATCAGAGAAAACTCCAATGAAAACTCAACACGTGACAGCTACAAACTAAGGCCGGCTTTGCACACTACGACATCGCAGGTGCGATGTCGGTGGAGTCAAATCGAAAGTGATGCACATCCGGCGTCACTTGCGATGTCGTAGTGTGTAAAACCTTTTTGATGCGATGAACGAGCGCAAAAGCGTCGTTATCGTATCATCGGTGTAGTCTCCAACATTTCCATAATGCCGGTGCAGCGACAGGTACAATGTTGTTCCTCGTTCCTGAGGCAGCACACATCGCTGTGTGTAAAGCCACAGGAGCGAGGAACATCACCTTACCTGCGTCCCGGCTGCTATGAGAAGGAAGGAGGTGGGCGGGATGTTTACATCCTGCTCATCTCTGCCCCTTCGTTGCTATTGGCCGCCTGCCGTTTGACGTCGCTGTGACGCCGCACGGCCCGCCCCCTTAGGAAGGAGGCGGTTCGCCGGCCAGAGCGACGTTGCAGGACAGGTGAGTGCATGTGAAGCTGCCATAGCGATAATGACGGGGGCGGGGACTATCACACTCGACATCGCAGCATCGCCATGCGATGTCGTAATGTCGAAGCCGGCCTAAGGGGTACTTTGCATGCTGCGACATCGCAAGCCGATGCTGCGATGCCGAGCGCAATAGTCCCCGCCCCCGTCGCAGCTGCGATATCATTGTGATAGCTGCCGTAGCGAACATTATCGCTACGGCAGCTTCACATGCACTTACCTGACCTGCGTCGTCGCTCTGGCCGGCGACCCGCCTCCTTATTAAGGGGGCGGGTCATGCGGCATCACTGCGACGTCACACGGCAGGCGGCCAATAGGAGCTGAGGGGCGGAGATGAGCGGAATGTAAACATTCCGCCCACCTTCTTCCTTCCGCATAGCCGACGGGAGCCGCGGTGACGCAGGTAGGAGATGTTCCTCGCTCCTGCGACTTCACACACAGCTTCCCATCAGATGCTCTGGTGAAAACCCGGTATGTGCCTGTCACCGATGTGTGCTGCCGCAGGAGCGAGGAACAACATCGGACCGTCGCGTCAGCGTAATTATGGAATTTGCCGACGCTACACTGATGATACGATTACGACGCTTTTGCGATCGTTAATCGTATCATCTAGGATTTACACACTACGATATCGCCTGCGACGCCGGATGTGTGTCACTTTCAATTTGACCCCACCGACATCGCACCTGCGATGTCGTAGTGTGCAAAGCCCGCCTCAGAGTATCATGTTGCATCATGGGCTCAAGAACTAGAGATCAGTGTATCAATCTGCCGAGGATTGACTTCAAGTTAACTTTTTTGAGTTTCGCAGGTCTTTTGGAATTTGAACTTTCTGCAATTTAACATGTACAAGCAAAATGAAGTCTTTCATATTAGTAGAAAGTATTCTATTTCCAGGGAAAAAGAGTGAAACAATAATGTGATTTATTTCTATAGACAAACAATTTTCTTTGAATTAGATCTGACACTTGTTTTTGCTTCTGAATGCAAAAGTGACCCCATTTTTTTCTCAATAACAACAGGTTTTTACGCAACAGAAAACCTCTCTCTATTCTAAAACCTTACAAAATGTACATACAATGGAAAATAATGCAAAAATAACCTGAAAGTAATGTTTATTATAGCTATTTTGTTCCTACAAAGGATATATTGTTACTGTAAGTCAAAATATTTTAAAGTAGTAAAGTTAGGTAGCTGTAAAGTTAAAAATGTATGCTTATAGCTTTTTCTGAAGTGTTCAGTCTATGGACACTATCATCTGAGGCTACAACAATAGTCAGCCGTTGTAGGTACATCCAATCTACCCTGATACCTTCCCTCCATGACCTTCAAGTCTTAGTGAAATCATTCCCCTTACCTATCACTGACTCCATATCTCCAACACTCCAACACCGCTCCTGCTGCATCACTCCATAACAGCCGAGCCTGCTGTTACGGATACCCACTGCTGCATCTATCTATACCAGGCATGCTTTTCATACCCACTGATGCATCTTTCCATACCTGCCATGCCTGCCACTTTAGCTGTCCTGGCTGCATCTACCTTATCAGAGGCTGTCAGTATCTATGCCCCTGGATCCACCAATTTTCACAGAGTGGCACCTGGTTGTGAATGGCAGCCTTTCCATGCTTCCCATCAGATGCTCTGGTGAAAACCCGGTATGTGCCTGTCACACCCCTAAGCGGTAGCATGCGCTGCGGCCCAGTGGGTCTACTCCCGCTTGCATCACCAAGCTTCAAACTTGAGATTGCCTTAATTTTATAGACAATCATCATGGCTGTCTTATACATAAATTAGACTTGCAACTATTCAGCATATGATTAGTTATGCAGATTATTTTCATGTCCCCTCATTGTTACTGTTTTGCTCCTGATAGTGGAAAAAAACTTTTCTTCCTATATACTACAAATATAAATTTTAGGTTTTTTAATTTTTATTATTTTTTTAGTGTTTTATAAATCCACCTTTGACTTTCAACACTGCCTGAGTTCTTCTGGGCAGGCTCTCGAACACATTCAAGCATGTATCAAATTAAATCTCATCCCACATCTCTTTTACATATTCCCAATGTTGGTGCATACTGGTAGACTCACTTGGATTTACAGCTGTTTCTTTAACTCTACCCACAAGTGTTTGATTGGGTTAAGGTCTGGGGACTTTGGAGGCCAATCAGCACAACTACGCCATTGTCATTAAACTATTTCTTAGCCAATCTCGATGTATGCTTTAGGTCTTTGTTCTACTTCAACTCTATGTCATCCTTTTTATACCCATAATACTCAAATGTACAAAATAACTCATCTTGAAGGATATTCACTTATAGCTCAGCATTGAGACCACCATCAATCCTGGTCAAGTATCCAACGCCTTTTGCTGTGAAACAACTCCGTATTATTAGGCTTCATGAACCAAACTTGAAAGTTCCTTCAATTTCTCGATCCGTTAACACCTTTTTTCTTGTTTCTTCAAGACCCATTGATACCCATTAGAGACTATTCTATTAACTTTCGCCTCATTATTTAAAATCCCCCATTTCTTATCTTCTACTGTCCACTTTTCAAACATCTTTGCAAATTCAATGCAATGATTCTTATGACGATATTGAATATTTTCCAGGCCACCATTCCAAACTTGTGTAATATGTGTAACACTGTGATTCAATGGATGTCTGTGATCTTACCATTACAGAACATATGAGCCACCTTCACAGCCGTGTTTGTCGACCCAGAACTGATAAACTTTGTGATGAGCCGACATGTTGACTCTGATATTTTGCCTCGATGTCCACCTCTTAGGATTTGGATGAAAGGACTGGCTTAATTACTTATTCTTCCAACTGTCAAGACACTCACATGATGCAACTTTGCAATTTTCTTGTCAGAGAGTGCTATCAATGAGCTGCATGATGCTACCTTTCTTTAAGAAAAGGTGCACACTCACCCTAAGTGTACTCCCAGGAAGCCTCTGCAGCATGTGCAGGTCCAGGGAGCCAGCTGCATGGACCGGGGACAAAGAAGCCACCACTAAACAACTGGGAGGAGGAGTGAGCAAGCATCCCCACTGGGGGAGGGAGGCAGGACATTGTGGGGACACTGATTGCAGCATTAAAAGCTGTAATGAATGGTGAGCATTAGAGCCTGAAAATCAAAATTTCATAACATAGTTACCCTTTTGCTCATCAGTGTATACAGAGTCGGAATATGTTTCGCATAACTGAATAGCCTAGACAAATAATAACCTGTTGCCGATTGCTATGATCATCCTTCACTCCTCCCCACTCAAGGGTGGTTTGCTCACAGTCAATATGAGACCACCCTCAATCCAGCATAGAGTAATCGCATTAAGATAAGCTAATGTTAAAAAAACAAAAATGATAAAAGAAAACTAACTGCAGTTTTGAAATCAGTATACCTATTTTCATCTAAATCAGCAGAAAAATTGAACTCAACAAAAATTGTTAAAAATTGTTCCCCTGTTATCTGTTTTAGAAATTTACAGATTGAAAATAAATTAAGGTTTGTGTTAGATTACAACTACACTTGGAAGTGTAAGGCCGGCATCACACGCTACAATATATCGGGCGATAGGTCATCGGGGTCATGGATTCCGTGACGCACATCCTACATCATTAGAGATATCGTAGCGTGTGACAGCTACGAACAACTGTGAATGAGCAACAATACTCACCTTATCGTTGCTCATTGACACGTCGTTCATTTTCATAAAGTCGTTCCTCCTTCTGCGCGCTGGTTGTTCGTCGTTCCCGTGGCAGCACACATCGCTCTGTGTGACACCCCGGGAACGACGAACACAGCTTACCTGCATCCCACCGGCAATGCGGAAGGAAGGAGGGCGGCGGCATGTTATGTCCCGCTCATCTCCGCCCCTCCGCTTCTATTGGGTGGACGCTTTGTGACATCGCTGTGACGCCAAACATCCTTCCCTCTTCAGGAAGAGGATGTTCGCCGCCCACAGCGAGGTCGTTCGGGAGGTATGTGTGACGAGGGTAAACGACTTTGTGCGCCACGGGCAACAAATTGCCCATGATGCACAAACGACGGGGGCGGGTACGATCGCTCATGCGATCGCACGATAAAGCGCTGCGTGTAATGCCGCCCTAAAGCTATGTGCCTGTGACGCCCTGGGCAAGCCAGGGGTCACAGGTCATGACAACACCACACCCTACACCCCGGATAGGTACACCAAAGCTACATAAAAATCCTCGTTGCCTTCCTCCAGGGGCTGATGTTCACACCAGGGGGTGGGCCAGGCGGTTGGCACCACCCACCGAGGAGTTCACAGTCTTGGAGGCGGGAAAACCAGGAGTCAAGCTAGGGAAGTGAAGGAGTAAACAGGGAAGAGAGGAAGGAGAAGGAGGACAGTGAGAGTAGTGACAGAGAAAGTGACAGTTGAGAAAGCCTGAAGTTGGTCCGGGTGTGTACCCCGGACTGAGAACAGCAAGGTTAGCAGACGGCGGTGACCGTCTGCAGGAGAGGCTGCTTGGAGGTTGCCGAAAGGACCGTGGACGGGTGGTGGCCCGGCGGTACCGGAGCGGTATACGAAGAGAAGCCAGCACCATTGGCAGGGGCCTTTCGGATCCCGGCAAGGCTAGGAGTCGCCGTGAATTTGCCAAATCCGTCAGTGAAGGGGACCTCTGGGTCTCCCAACAACCAAGTCCCGATTGAAGGCAACAGTCCAACCGTTAGAGAGAGACACCGCCACCGCCAAGGCACCAGTTTCTCAGGGCCAGCGCCTGCGGGCAAAGAGGGGCTCCTCCGGCCGATATCCAAGCCGGGGAGCAGGTTACCGGTGGGAACCCATCGCTACCAACATAGACTTAGGTGCAGGAAAAAGGACCGTCACCGTCAACTACTGGGGAAAAGCAACAGCAGCCGTCCGTGGGAACCGTCTTTCCAGCCGTGTGTTTTACCGAGAACTGTGTCCCCGTCTCAGGCTGAGTGAGTACCACAGTGCCGTGAGGCACAGCGCTGCCCCGCGTCCCTGCACCCCACCAAGCCCTGCACCGGCCCCGCCATCCTTCATCCCCCAACTCATCACTGGGCCCCGGGACGACCACCCCCTACCCACGGAGGGGAGAACCACCAACTTTGCTGCTCCCTGTCATCGCTCCCGGCATCCCCATACAGAGCAGCGGTGGTGTCTATACAATCACCACAACCGTGGGTGGCGTTACGGACAATAAACTATCCCAAAAACCAAACCCCTTTCACTCACGGGCGAGGAGCGCCGCTCGAGTCCCCGGGATCCGGCCCATCGCTCGAGCCACCGAGCAGCAGGCCGCAGCAGCAGCGGCGGCCGGACCCGAGCAGTGGGAGAGCGCAGCGTCCCCTCCTCCGCCCGCGACATGCCCACGCTGTGGAAAATTTGCGGAATTTGCTGCGATTTTTTTCGCGGAAATTCCGCGGATTCTTCAAAAATCCACAGTACAGCGAGTCCCCAGCCAATTCTATGGCATTTTGGAACTGCTGTGCCCAAGCTGCGTTTCTTTTTGCAGCGGAAATAATGTGTATTTCCCTCCCGAAAAATCTGCAGCATGTCAATTATACCTGCGGATTTTTCCGCAGGGTCCCATACTTACCTGCCTTGATAGCAGACATCGGAGTCACTTCCTCTAGTGCAGAGGAGTGCGGTGGAGCCAGGAGCAGGCAGCAGGAGGTGGTGGTGCCTGCACGAGCTCCGGTCATGTGACAGCCAGAGCTAGTTCAGGCCCGCCCTCCTTCTCCTGCAAAGTGCAGACAGACACGGCCGGAGAGTGAAGTGCTGCGTGATGGAGGTAAGTATGAACTTACCGATCACTCCAGCACTTGTTCTGCATTGAGGATGCAGTGCCAAAGCCATGGTGCTGTATCCTCAATGCAGAATGACCGCAGCATATCCGCAGGACATTCCGCAGCATGAAAACAGACAAAGTTGTGCTGCAGATTTCTGGGAGCTCTTGCGGAATGTCCTGCGGATATAGCCGCAGGATTCTTTCCCCGTGGGCCCATAGCCTTAAGGTTCCACAGGGCTTGTGGCTAAACTGGGCCTTTTTACCAGAAATTAGGGACTACACATTGTTTCATTAATATGTTTGCTTTTATCAAGAATTCACAATCTGCATGACTAATCTACATGAAAGTGTTAAGAGTTGGTAAATTACTTAAAGTGCCACACAATATAGCACGTATACTGTAGGCCACTGTATGGCATAACAATGGTACTATATGGAACTTTTCAGCTTTGTGTAGTACAAAATGTAATTAAATGGCAACTGCACAACTATAAGAGACTTTTATGAGTGGAACATTTTACTTATGCACACCCATTAGAGGGATGGTATTTCCTAATGACAGTTTCATAGTAGCACAGTTTTTAAGGTAAAAGTAGACATAAGACCTTCAAATTCAACGTATAACCCAACAGGTTGGTCTAGAGGATGGAAAAAAATTATTAGGCAGATGCTAATTGCTTCATACGGCAGGAAAAATTCCTTCTTGGCTCCCCATGCGGCAATCAGACTAGTTTCCTGGATCAATATTCCATCACAGAATCTAGTACCCATAACTTCTAATATTATATTTTTCAAAAAAGGTAATAAGACCCTCCCTGAACATTTTTAATCAACTTTAAACCTTCATGAGACAGAGAGTTACATTATCTTAATGCTCTTACTGTAAAAAAATCACCGTCTTTGATGATGGTTAAACCTTCTTTCCTCTAGACATATAGGATGTTCCCTTGTCACCTTTGCGGATCTCTTAGAAATATAATTGTACTGCCCCCTTATATTTTTGTACATTGTAATAAGATGAGCATGTTTTAAACCTCTGAATAACCTCGAGTTAGATAAACTATCTTGGTATTTTAGATCTCCCATTCCCTTTGTAACCTTGGTCTCTGCCCCAGCTCTACTACATCTATGTCCTTCTTAAACACTTTAGCTCAAGATGATAAATATTGTTCTAAAATGTGACTACTTTATTAACTTGTATAGAGTCAATCCTATTTTCTCGTCATGTCCTTCTACGCCTTTTTAATGCATTCCATAAATATATTAAAAAGAAGAGGGTCAAACACTGACCCCTGTGGTAGCCAAATGTTAAAAAAGTACTTCCATGAAGATTTTTTTTAATAGAGAGTCTGAAAAGTGGTGACATTACTGAGACAAGGAGCAGAAAAGAGCTTGATACCAGAGAACGCATGGGTAGAGGAGTATAATAACACTCACACTATACTGTACATTCAAATATTTATAGAAACAAAATCCTCATGGGAGTTCTTTAACTGAGACTCAATCCAAATGTGTTCCACTAATCTCTGTTTTCCTGTCACTGAGCTAGTTGTTAATCCATTTAGACATATGTTCCCCTAGTCCCAGTGCTCTTATTTTGTGTACCAAACTTTTATGTGACACTTTATCAAATGCCTTTGAAAATTCCAGATAGAGAACATGCCTGTTGTTACCTTGGTCCACTCTGGAACCTACGCCATCATAGAAGCTGATCAGATTTGTTCTACAGGAACTGATCTCACATAAATCCATGTTGTGTTTTCCCATGGATGGGTGTCTATGAACGAGTCTTCTAACTATAGTTACTTTTTCTATTTGACCTAATGATGTTTTTCTTACAGCTTATGAGGTATTTATTTTTTGTAATACTGGATGTATTTATACCTTTTCTATATGTTACAGTGCCTACAAGTAGTATTCAACCCCCTGCAGGTTTGATAAGATGCAAATATGTTAGAGCCTGCAAACTTCAAACAAGAGCAGGATTTATTAACAGATGCATAAATCTTACAAACCAACAAGTTATGTTGCTCAGTTAAATTTTAATAAATGTTCAACATAAAAGTGTGGGTCAATTATTATTCAACCCCTAGGTTTAATATTTTGTGGAATAACCCTTGTTTGCAATTACAGCTAATAATCGTCTTTTATAAGACCTGATCAGGCCGGCACAGGTCTCTGGAGTTATCTTGGCCCACTCCTCCATGCAGATCTTCTCCAAGTTATCTAGGTTCTTTGGGTGTCTCATGTGGACTTTAATCTTGAGCTCCTTCCACAAGTTTTCAATTGGGTTAAGGTCAAGAGACTGACTAGGCCACTGCAACACCTTGATTTTTTCCCTCTGGAACCAGGCCTTGGTTTTCTTGGCTGTGTGCTTTGGGTCGTTGTCTTGTTGGAAGATGAAATGACGACCCATCTTAAGATCCTTGATGGAGGAGTGGAGGTTCCTGGCCAAAATCTCCAGGTAGGCCGTGCTATCCATCTTCCCATGGATGCGGACCAGATGGCCAGGCCCCTTGGCTGAGAAACAGCCCCACAGCATGATGCTGCCACCACCATGCTTGACTGTAGGGATGGTATTCTGGGGGTCGTATGCAGTGCCATCCAGTCTCCAAACGTCACGTGTGTGGTTGACACCAAAGATCTCGATCTTGGTCTCATCAGACCAGAGAACCTTGAACCAGTCTGTCTCACAGTCCTCCAAGTGATCATGAGCAAACTGTAGATGAGCCTTGACATGACGCTTTGAAAGTAAAGGTACCTTACGGGCTCGTCTGGAACGGAGACCATTGCGGGGGAGTACGTTACTTATGGTATTGACTGAAACCAATGTCCCCACTGCCATGAGATCTTCCTGGAGCTCCTTCCTTGTCCTTGGGTTAGCCTTGACTCTTCGGACAAGCCTGGCCTCGGCACGGGTGGAAACTTTCAAAGGCTGTCCAGGCTGTGGAAGGCTAACAGTAGTTCCATAAGCCTTCCACTTCCGGATGATGCTCCCAACAGTGGAGACAGGTAAGCCCAACTCCTTGGAAAGGGTTTTGTACCCCTTGCCAGCCTTGTGACCCTCCACGATCTTGTCTCTGATGGCCTTGGAATGCTCCTTTGTCTTTCCCATGTTGACCAAGTATGAGTGCTGTTCACAAGTTTGGGGAGGGTCTTAATTAGTCAGAAAAGGCTGGAAAAAGAGATAATTAATCCAAACATGTGAAGCTCATTGTTCTTTGTGCCTGAAATACTTCTTAATACTTTAGGGGAACCAAACAGAATTCTGGTGGTATGAGGGGTTGAATAATAAATGACCCTCTGAATAAACTTTTCACAATTTAAAAAAAAAAAAAAAAAGAAATAACATTCTTTTTTGCTGCAGTGCATTTCACACTTCCAGGCTGATCTACAGTCCAAATGTCACAATGCCAAGTTAATTCCGAATGTGTAAACCTGCTAAATCTGCAGGGGGTTGAATACTACTTGTAGGCACTGTATATTACTTGTTGGTGGTGCTTCCAATATACAGTATACTTCTGTACATATGCAGTAGTCTATCTTCAACAGCTACTTAGCTTTTTACTGGTGTATTATACTCCACATTCACAAAGGTTTTCTCCATGTCAGCCATGTGATTTAAAACCTTAAGGGGTACTTTGCACGTTGCGACATCGCACGTGCGATGTCGGTGGGGTCAAATCGAAAGCGACGCACATCCGGCGTCACTGTCGACATCACAGTATGTGAATCCTTTTACATACGATTAACGAGCGCAAAAGCGTCGTTATCGTATGATCGGTGTAGGGTCTGACATTTCCATAATTTTTCAACAGCGACGGTACAATGTTGTTCCTCGTTCCAGCAGGCAGCACACATCGCTGTGTGTGAAGCCGCAGGAGTGAGGAACATCACCTTACCTGCGTCCCGTCTGCAATGCGGAAGGAAGGAGGTGGGCGAGATGTTTATGTCCCGCTCATCTCCGCCCCTCTGCTTCAATTGGCCGCCTGCCGTGTGACGTCACTGTGATGCCGCACGACCCGCACCCTTAGGAAGGAGGCGGTTTGCCAGCCAGAGCGACGTTGCAGGGCAGGTGAGTGCATGTGAAGCTGCCGTAGCGATAATGTTCGCTACGGCAGCAATCCCAAGATATGGCTGCTGCGACGGGGGCGGGGACTATCGCGCTCGGCATCGCAAGCATCGGCTAGCGATGTCGTAGTGTGCAAAGTACCCCTAAGACTTTACCCACCCACCACCCATGGTTGTTTTCATATACCTGAAATTCCCTTGGTCTCTTTTTCTTGTTAACATGCTTTTATCTTTAATGCAATACAATTTATTAGATTTTTTTAAATTATTGCCGCTTTTTTTTTTTTTTTGTGCGTAGCCATCTTAATTAACTCCTTTGTAGTCTGCAGCAGCATAAATAATAATAAAGAAGGTGTTCAGGCAATATACATCCATTAGTTGTACATCGACAGAAAGCGGGAGGAACAAAAGCATTGCTCATGACCTATCTGACCATGTAGTGCGGCAGCCCTGAAAAACTAGATTATTATTATTATTTATTATTATGTCATTTATCCCATGGCGCTTTACAAGTGAAAGAGGGTATACGTACAACAATCATTAACAGTACAAAACAGACTGGTATAGGAGGAGAGAGGACCCTGCCCGCGAGGGCTCATAGTCTACAGGGAATGGGTGATGATACAATAGGTGAGGACAGAGCTGGTTGCGCAGTGGTCTACTGGACTGAGGGCTATTGTAGGTTGTAGGCTTGTTGGAAGAGGTGGGTCTTGAGGTTCCTCTTGAAGCTTTCCACGGTAGGTGAGAGTCTGATGTGCTGAGGTGTAGAGCATTCCAGAGTATGGGGGATGCACGGGAAAAATCTTGTACGCGATTGTGGGAAGAGGAGATAAGAGAGGAGCAGACAAGGAGATCTTGTGAGGATCTGAGGTTGCGTGCAGGTAGGTAACGGGAGACTAGGTCACAGATCTAGGGGGGAGACAGGTTGTGTATGGCTTTGTATGTCATTGTTAATGTTTTGAACTGGAGTCGTTGGGTGATGGGAAGCCAGTGAAGGGATTGGCAGAGTGGCGAGGCTGGGGAGTAGCGAGGGGAGAGGTGGATTAGGCGGGCCGCAGAGTTTAGGATAGATTGGAGGGGTGCAAGAGTGTTGGAAGGGAGGCCAAAGAGCACAGGAGATTGCAGCAGTCAAGACGGGAGATGATGAGGGCATGCACTAATGTTTTTGCTGATTCTTGGTTAAGGAAAGCACGGATCCGGGAGATATTTTTGAGTTGTAATCGGCATAGGGCTTGGATGTGTGGTTTGAAG
Source organism: Anomaloglossus baeobatrachus (assembly GCF_048569485.1). NCBI lineage: Eukaryota > Metazoa > Chordata > Amphibia > Anura > Aromobatidae > Anomaloglossus > Anomaloglossus baeobatrachus. The sequence goes on along the minus strand of NC_134353.1, from coordinate 254,295,428 downwards.
GATAGAGCAGAGTCGAGGGTTACTCCAAGGCAACGTGCTTGTGAGACTGGGGAGAGTGAGTAACCATCAAGTTTGATGGAAAGGCTTGTTGGAGGAGATGAGTGAGGAGGGGGAAAGACAATGAACTCTGCTTTGTCCATGTTAAGTTTTAGGAATCGCGCAGAGAAGAAGGATGAAATAGCAGACAGATATTGTGGGATTTTGGTTAGTAGAGAGGTAATGTCAGGTCCAGAGAGGTAGATCTGTGTGTCATCGGCATAGAGATGATACTGGAAACCATGGGACTCTATGAGCTGTCCCATGCCGAAGGTGTAGATGGAGAACAGCAGGGGTCCAAGAACTGAGCCTTGGGGGACACCAACAGATAGGGGGCGAGATGAGGAAGTGGTGTGAGAATGGGAGACGCTGAAAGCTCGGTCGGTTAGGTATGAAGAAATCCAAGATGGGGCCAAGTCTGTGATGCCCAGAGATGAGAGAATCTGTAGTAGGAGGGAATGGTCTACTGTGTGGAAAGCAGAGGACAGGTCCAGTAGGAGGAGGATAGAGTAGTGTCGCTTGGCTTTGGTGGTTAGTAGGTCATTAGTGACTTTAGTTAGGGCACTTTCAGTGGAATGATGCGGTCAGAAGCCAGATTGTAGCTTTTCAAAGAGGGAGCAGGATGAGAGGTATGAGGACAGTTCAAGATGGACATGCTGTTCTAGTAGTTTTGAGGCATAGGGGAGACGGGATATGGGGCGATAGTTTGACACAGAGGATGGGTCAAGGGAGGGCTTTTTGAGGATGGGTGTAATAGATTCATGTTTAAAGCATGAAGGGAATACACCAGTTGTTAGTGATAGATTGAAGAGATGGGTTAGGGCTGGGATGAGGACTGAGGTGATGTTGGGGATGAGGTGCGATGGGAGCGGGTCCAGAGCACAGATTGTTATATGTGATCTTGAGAGTAGAGTGGAAAAATTGTTTTCTGTCATGGCGGAGAAGCTGGATTTGGAGGGAGAAGACTGAGTAGTTGTGAGAAGTGGCTGTAGTGATTGTGGGCCAAAGCTTGCTCTGATGTTGTCAATCTTCTGCTTGAAGAAAGAGGCAAAATCTTCAGCGGAGAGGAGAGGGAGGTGGTGCTGGAAGATGGAGGAGAGAATTGAAAGTGTTGAATAGCTGTTTAGGGTTGGGAGAGAGAGAGGATATGAGGGATGAGAAGTAGGTTTGTTTTGCAGCAGTGAGTGTTGACTTGAAAGTGGTCAGGGACTCTTTATATGCAATGAAGTGCTCAGTGGAATGAGACCTTTTCCATCTGCACTCAGCAATTCTGGAAGCCCGTCTTAGTTCTTTAGTCTGCCTCATGTGCCAGGGTTGCCTGTTGATTGTGCAGGTTTTGGTGTGTGTGAGGGGGGCAGCTGATTCGAGAGCTGCATAGATTGTAGTGTTGTATAAAGTTGCAGCAGGATCTGCATCGTGTAGAAATGCAATGTCTGTGAGAGGGAGAAGGGACTGAGAAAGGGCGTGTAAATCAATGTGTTTGATATTTCTGCGAGGGTGTGAAAGTTTGTGGAGGGGGGGTTGCGTACTTGGCGAAGAGAGGGAAGAGAATGTGAGTAGGTTGTGGTCAGACAGGGGAAGAGGCAAGTTAGAGAGGTTAGATAGGGAACAGAGGCGAGTGAAGATGAGGTCCAGTGTGTGGCCATCTTTGTGAGTAGCTGCAGAAGACCATTGGGTGAGGCCGAAGGAGGAAGCGAGTGTTAGAAGTTTGGAGACAGATGAGTGGGAAGTGTCAATGGGTATATTGAAATCACCCATAATGATGGTGGGGATGTCGGTGGAAAGGAAGTGTAGTAGCCAGGTGTGGAAATGATCAAAAAAAGGCAGTGGCTGGCCCTGGAGGGCGGTAAATGACAGCCAGTTGAAGGTTGGAGGGGGCGTAGATGCGTACGGAGTGCACCTCAAAAGATGGGAGAGTAACAGAGGGTAGTAGTGGAATTGGTGTAAAGGAGCATTGGTCGGACAGGAGCAAACCAACTCCTCCACCATGCTTGTTGCTGGGGCGGGGGGTGTGAGAGAGTTGGAGACCGCCATAAGAAAGTGCAGCAGGAGAGGCTGTGTCAGAGGGGGTGAGCCAGGTTTCAGTGATGGCGAGGAAGGAGAGTTTATTAGTGATGAAAAGATCATGGATGTAGGATAGTTTGTTGCAGACAGAGCGAGCGTTCCATAGAGCTCCTGTTAGTGGGACTGGGGGATCGGGGGCTGGGTGAATGGGTATGAGGTTTGAGAGGGTGCGGAAATTTGTGTTAGATTGTGGATGAGGGTTTGAAGTGACAATGGGGATGTGGTGAGGAGGACCAGGATTTGGAGAGAGATCTCCAGCAGTGAGGAGAAGCAGTGAGAGTGTTAGTAGGTGGGAGCAGGAAAGGCCGTGAGGTGGCCGTGTGTGTCTGGAGACACTGGGTGAAATGTGGAAGAAAATATGTGAGGGGAAGGTTAGATGGGTGGGGAGGATGGAGGGAGAGATGAAAAGTTGATTACTGGGTTTAGGGATCAGAGGGTGCAGTAGAAAGTGAGGTATTGAGATTAGCTATCTTTAGCTTTTTTTTGAAAGCCACTGAAACCAGAAAGTTAGAACAATTTGTGAGTTGCCAGATACATTTTACACATTGCAGGGGATTACATCAGCCATGGGGGCAGTGGCACAGGCTTCATCTAAATGCCGTGCAACTATAACATTAGATACTTTTGCATAGCTATAGATAAACTAACAGCAACCAAGGCAGGTGTAAAAGTTGAGACAAAAGTTTATTGTGCAGCATCAGTTTTTTTAAGGCACCCTCCCCTTATGGGAGGCGCCTGGGCAATGTGATCTATCCTTTAGAGACGTGTTGCTAGTTCTCCGTTCCCTTGTGCTGCTGTATTGCTGTGTGCTGTATCACTAATAATAGTCTGTGTTCCAGTACCTGACATTTCAGCTGCTGCACTTTATCCATACCAGCTGAATTTGCTGTAACCACTGCTGCAACATTCTGTAGCAGCTGTATCTGCCATACCTGCTGCTGTATTCATACATTCTGGCTGTGCCTGCTTCATCAGCCATTCTGGTTGCACCTGCCATATCTGAGACTGTCAGTGTCAATATCCCTGGGGCGAGCTGTTATAGCTCTGAGTCTCCTTGAGTGGCACCTGGCTGCTACCTGCAGCCAAATCCACCCTCTCATGAGAGGCTCTGTTGAATACAGGGAGTGCACCAAAGTAAAGCCCCCTCAAGTGTACTGTGTGCCCAGTGGGTCCACTACCCGCTCACACCCGCGAGCATTAACCCCTTCACCCCCGGCCACTAAAACACCCTAATGACCGGGCCATTTTTTGCAATTCTGACCAGTGTCACTTTGACAGGTTATAACTCTGGAACGCTTCAACGGATCCTGGCGATTCTGACATTGTTTTTTCGTGACATATTGTACTTCCTGACAGTGGTAAATTTAGGCCGATACTTTTTGCGTTTATTTGTGAAAATTTAGGAAATTGTGCGAAAATTTGCAAAATTTCGCAATTTTCAAACTTTGAAAATGTATGCCCATAAATCTGAGAAATATGTCACACAAAATAGTTATTAAATAACATTTCCCACTTGTCAACTTTACATCAGCGCAATTTTCGAAAGAATTTTTTTTTTCGTTAGGAAGTTAGAAGGGGTCAAATTTCATCAGCAATTTCTAATTTTTCCAACAAAATTTACAAAATATTTTTTTTAGGGACCACATCACATTTGAAGTGACTTTGAGAGGCCGAGGTGACAGAAAATACCCAAAAGTGACCCCATTCTAAAAACTGCACCCCTCACACTGCTCAAAACCACATCCAAGAAGTTTATTAACCCTTTAGGTGCGTCACAGGAACCAAAGCAATGTGGAAGGAAAAAATGAAAATTTTACTTTTTAACACAAAAATGTTACTTTAGCCATACAATTTTCATTTTTACAAGGGAGAAAAGAGAAAGTGCACCCTACAATTTATTGTGCATTTTCTCCTGAGTACGCTGATACCCCATATGGGGTAAAAATCAATTGTTTGGGTGCACGGCAGAGGTCGAAAGGCAAGGAGCGCCATTTGAATTTTTGAACACAAAATTAGCTGCACTCATTAGCGGACGCCATGTCGGGTTTGAAGACCCCCTGAGGTGCCTAAACAATGGAGCTCCCCCACAAGTGACCCCATTTTGGAAACTAGAGCCCTCAAATATTTATTCTAGATGTTTGATGAGCACTTTGAACACCTGGGGGCTTCACAGAAGTTTATAACGTTGAGCCGTGAAAAGAAAAAAAAAATTTTTTACCACAAAACTGTTGCTTCAACTAGGTAGCTTTTTTTTTCACAAGGGTATCGGGGAAAAAATGCAACATAAAATGTATTATCCATTTTCTCCTGAGTACGCAGATACCTCATATGTGGTGGAAATCAAATGTTTGGACACACGGCAGTGCTCGGAAGGCAAGGAGCGCCATTTGAATGCAAAATTAGCTGCACTCATTAGCGGACGCCATGTCAGGTTTGAAGACCCCCTGAGGTGCCTAAACAATGGAGCTCCCCCACAAGTGACCCCATTTTGGAAACTAGAGCCCTCAAATAATTTTTCTTGATGTTTGGTGAGCACTTTGAACACCTGGGGGCTTCACAGAAGTTTATAACGTTGAGCCGTGAAAAGAAAAAAAAAATTTTTTACCACAAAACTGTTGCTTCAACTAGGTAGCTTTTTTTTCACAAGGGTATCAGGAAAAAATGCACCATAAAACGTATTGTCCATTTTCTCCTGAGTACGCAGATACCTCACATGTGGTGGAAAGTAATTGTTGGGCGCATGGCGAGGCTCAGAGAAGGGCACCATTTGACAGCAAAATTGATTGGAATCATTAGCGGACGCCATGTCCCGTTTTTAGACACCCCCCCCATGGTGCCTAAACAGTGGAGCTCCCCCACAAATTACCCCATTTTGGAACTAGACCCCTCAAGGAATTTATCTAGATGTTTAGTGAGCCCCTTGTACCCCCAGGGGCTCCACTGAAAGTTGATAACGTTGAACCGTGAAAATTATTTATTTTTTTTTAATTTTTTTTTTTTAAATTTTTGCAGCAACAAGGTAGCTTTTTTTTTTCTTTTTACAACGGTATCAGGAAAAAATGCACCATAAAACGTATTGTGCAATTTTTCCCGAGTACGCAGATACCTCACATGTGGTGGAAATCAATTGTTTGGGCGCATGGCGGGGCTCAGAAGACAAGGAACGCCATTTGACTTTTCAAACGCACAGACGCGGTGCACTGATCAGCCGCTGCAGGAGGCACGATCGGATGAGATACAAAAAGCGCTGGGGATATGGAAAAAAAAAAAAAAAGTCACGCCAAAAATTGAGCAGGGATGTTGATCCGCGCTCAGCGGGACGCACGGACAGATGCAATACTTTTTTTTCCGTATCCCCGACGCTTTTTGTATTGCATCAGTCCATGCGTCCCGCCGAGCGCTGATCAGGGATGCACATAACGGATCGGCATCCCTGCTCAATTTTTGGCGTGACTTTTTTTTCCGTATCCCCGATGCTTTTTGTCACGTTAAAAATTGAGCAGGTATGCCGATCCGTTATATGCATCCCTGATCAGCGCTCGGCGGGACGCACGGACAGATGCGATACAAAAAGCGTCGGGAATACGGGAAAAAAAGTCCCGCTGAAAACTGACCAGGGATGCAGATACGTTATCTGCATCCCTGATCAGCGCTCGGCGGGACGCACGGACGCATGAGGTGTAAAAATAGAAAGGGGATAGAGGAAAAAAAGAAAAAAAAAAAGTTATACTCACAGTATCCAGAGGATTAGCAGGAGGAACAGAAGGCAAGGAACAGCTTTACAGCAGCAGCCAGCAGGCAGGAAGTTGGACAGCTCAGCAGAAGACCCAGGAAGAAGGACCCAACGATGGAGGCAGATGTGATCGGCCGGTGAAGACAGGTAAGAGGACGTCGGGGGGACAGCAGAGGGGGACGGGGACAGCAGAGGGGGAGAGCAGAGGGGGAGAGCAGAGGAGGGAGATACCGGAGGAGCTGCAGAATAGAGATCACAGGGGAGGCCGGCAGATTGGGATGTCTGGGGGCAGACCGGGATGTCTGGGGGCAGACCGGGATGTCTGGGGGCAGACCGGGATGTCTGGGGGCAGACCGGGATGTCTGGGGGCAGATCGGGATGTCTGGGGGCAGATCGGGATGTCTGGGGGCAGACCGGGATGTCTGGGGGCAGACCGGGATGTCTGGGGGCAGATCGGGATGTCGGAGGGCAGATCGGGATGTGGGGGGGCAGATCGGGATGTCGGGGGGGCAGATCGGGATGGCGGGGGGAAGATCGCAGGGGGGCACGGGCAGGGGCCATTACGGGAGCGCGCAGGAGCAAATCACAAGAGCGCGCAGGGGCTGCAAGAGAGCAGGGGAGGAGGGATACCGGAGGAGCTGCAGAATAGAGATGTCGGGGGGGCAGATCGGGATGTCGGGGGGGCAGATCGCAGGGGGGCACGAGCAGGGGCCATTACGGAAGCGCGCAGGTGCTGCAAGGTGAGCACAATACTCACCGCTCCTGCTCCGTGACGTGACAGCAGCGGCAGCAGCAGCGGTGGCGTGGTACCACTAGTACCAGCCAGTGCTGCACGCTGCAGACATGTTGGGGGAGGGTCCCCAGACCAGCACAGGCCTGGGGAGGGCGGCCACCGGCAGATCAGACCGCTCCACTGCACACTGATTGGAGCGATTGCGCGTCATAGCACGATCGCTCCAATCAGTGCTGCAGGGGGGGGCCACGGTGTCTGCTTGCTTCCAGCCAATGATCGGAGCTGCTGCAGCCCCGGTCCTAGCTGGATTTTACAAGATCACACTATTTTTGGCATTTTTTTTTGCCGAAAACAGCGTGATCAATGTGATTGGCGGTTCCGATTTGAACAGCCAATCACATCGATCGCCTATGGGGGGTGGCGATGCCACCCCTCTGGGGTCAAGCAAAGGTCCCCTGCTGTAAGAAACAGCAGGGGACATCATTTGAAAGCCGTTGCTATGGCCACGGCAATCAAATGAAGTTTAGGCAGTAAAATTACGTCCCTGGTCGTTAAGTCACGTTAAAATATGACGTAATTTTACTGCCCGCGGTCGTGAAGGGGTTACTAGAATTATTCACACATCAAACTCTGTCATTAAAAACCATTGAGATTTGTTAAACATGGATGCAACAAAGAAAACATACATTTTTCATCTATTTTTCATTTGTTTTTAACTGATTCATTGCTATTTGTCAATTGAAAGAAAAAGTTTGGATAATTTACATTGTTTTTAAAACTAAAGGGCGCTTTACACGCAGCGACATCGCTAGCAATGTCACTACCGAAAGCACCTGGCCCCGTCGTTTGTGCGTCACGGGCGAATCGCTGCCCGTGGCGCACATTGTTGCTAGGACCCATCACACATACCTTCCTAGCAACGTCGCTGTGGGCGGCGAATAACCTCTTTTTTAAGGGGGAGGTTCGTGCGGCATCACAGGGATATCACACAGCGGCCCACCAATAGAAGTGGAGGGGCAGAGACCAGCCACATTAACGACACGCCCACCTTGTTGCCGACAGGACACAGGTATGTTGTTGTTCGTCGTTCCCAGGGTGTCACACGTAGCGATGTGTGCTGCCTCAGGAACGATGAACAACCTGCGTCTAGCACCAGCAACAATTTTTGGGAAATGAATGACGTGTCAACGATCAATGATTAGGTGAGTATTTCTGATTGTTAACACTCGCTCATAGGTGTCACACGCAATGACGTTGCTAACAACGGCTGATGTGCGTCACAAATTCCGTGACGCCGACGACATAGCGTTAGCGATATCGTTGCGTGTAAAGCCCCCTTAAGTGGCAAAAAAATGGGTACAAGATGGATGGATAATGAATGCAAAATGAATGATGCATGGGAGAAATACAATTCATTTTTGATGGGTGTAAAAACGGAAATGGATATGTGGCTGTAGCCTTAATTTGTGTTGCCTGAAATGACAAAGCAACTTCCATTTATCAAGCCTTAATAAGGTTTAATTGATCAACTCGGAATAATAAGATCCATTCATATAGTCTTCACATTGGATGAATGTTCAATATGGGATCTATATACGGTATTTCTTGCCAAAAGTGTTGCTAGATCTGACTAGAGAAAAAAAAAGGAATAATAATTAGTATCACTTAATAAATATTGGGTTAATAACATAAGAATAATCCTAATAAATCAAAAAGAATCAACAAGATGAGGCATTAATGAGCCCTTCTTTCAGATGATTAAGAGTCTTTAGAATTAAAAGATTGACAATAAATTCCAATTTTGTTACAACAAAAACCACTCTCCGTCTAATTATGCCTCCGGCTAAATGTCACAATGCTTGTCTTTTTCTCTAATTATATCTTGTCATTTTTTACTATTAGGAAAATACTATTGTGTTTGACCTTTGATACAAATCAATACATTGTTGCTTTTGAAATAATTACATTTTCTAGGCAATTGTTTACTTTGCAGCTTTGTAATAGTTATTTGAGATGAGCGAATAAAAAATGCAAAATGTAGGTCATTTGTTTACATTTTTCTAAACCGTAGATTCATTTGATTGCGAGTTATTTACCTTGAAATCTGATTCATGGAGAATTATATTGCGTGAATGTAATGTCCTTTACTATGCATTGGTGTCTTTCTAGACCCCAGAGCATAATAAATGTAATATGTAAAAAAATGCTAAAAATCCTTATACTCACCTCACTGCTAACCTCTCATGCCCATCCAATTCTCACCATCATCCATCCGGTTCTCATCACATCTTCAGATTGCCAGTGGCAGTGAAATCCCTGTTTCACTATTCCAAAGATGTTACGACGATCGGACAGGTGGCAGTGAAGAGCTGAAGGGTTGAAGAAGTGAGTATAAGATTTTTTTTACTGTTTAACAGTTTACTGGCTTTTTATGGGTAAAAAAAAATGTCGGGAAACAACAGCAATTTTGCAGAATCCTCGTGGCAGCAGATTGCAAAAAGTCTGCATTTTGGTGGATACGAATCTTTGTAAAATTAAAAAAGAATTCAATTTCACATGAATTTATTCTCTAATCTCTAGTAAATGACCACCAACAGGTTAAAAAATATATAAAATCCTAATAGACTCACATCTTCAGCCCTTTCTCTCCTTACCATCAGCCATCCGGTCCTAGCCATATCTTCTGATCTCCACTACTTGAGCTGAAATCCCCATGCCTTTCACACTGAGTTGGGACTTCTGGTTCGATGAAGCCCAGGATGGTTCTGCACATGCATACATAAGGTTATGGCTCATTTCGTGAAGTCATAACCTTACGAGCACTTGTGTATAAACTTCCTGGGCTATTTTAAAGCCTGAAGTCCTGTTTCAGTGTGAGAGACCTAGGATTTCAGGACAAATAATTGGGATTATAAGATGTAATGAGGACCAAATAGGTGGCAATGAGGGTCGGCGGGGTCGAAAAGGTGAGTGGTGAGGTGAGTGTAGGGATTTTTTTTTATTATTTTTTAGATATTAAATTTATTATGCTTTGGAATCTAGTGCGACCCCACAGAATAATAAGAGACATTACATTTATAGAGAATTTATTGGGAAAAAACAAACAGGCAATTTCAAATGTTGCCTGATCCACTTTATCTCTTTTAGTTATGTGTTCTTTGTGCTGATTGTTATTTCATTTAAACACATGAGAATTATTATTAGTAGTAGTGGTAATAGTAACTAACATTCTAGTAAATATTAATTATATGTATGATTAGCTTTCCACTATAACAGCTTCTCCATAGATTCTCCACAACGGAGCTCTGTACAGTGCCTTATTACTCCCCGAAGATTTGCTAATGTCACGATTTTCTGTTTGTCAGATTCATAGAAAAGCAGAAAGAAAATAGAGACAAGGAGGGATGGTGGAAGCCTCGTAATTGCCCATTGCAGATTCATATGACTGATTTTTAGACTTAAGTTCAAATTGCGAGCTATATTGTTGCCAAAAAAAAATCACATCTTTACTGCCGTCTGCATTATGACATTAGCTCTCCACTTTACTAAAGATGCCTATTACTGGCAAATTGGAACCAATAAACTAATACAGAAGATATACACATTGAAACGATGAGCCAAATTATTTGAAAACCATTAGCCAATCCTTCTTTAAAAAGTTAATTGAGTCAAATAGAAAATATATATTGCATTTAGAGCCATAAGCCATTATTACTTGTTAGTGAAAGAGTCTGCTTCCAGAACATATTTATTTAGTATTTTCCAATACAGAGTAAAAATAGTTTCGCCATCTCAATGACCTCCGTGGCATAGCACTGTGTGTGCTCTGCCTATGCTGTGAATTAAACGAGCGCATCATTATTTCCAACGTATAGTCCTTAATATTTCCTTATTTATGTTTTTTATGTCTCATTTAGCATTACTGCTTTGAATACTTTGTAGCATATTTTTATATATATATTAATTTGAATCCCACTGAGTCTTTTGAAGATAATTATTCACACATGGAATAAAGTTCATGTAAAATTGACAATAGATGTTAGTCATTAAATACTGCAAAAAGAAATTCCATTCCTGAATTAAACTTACAGTGAATTAAACAAAACATAATAAAATTAGCAGGTCTACCGGATAATGGTTCAGCATTGGATAATATTGTACAGGATACGTGGATGACCTTTTTAGAACAGACTAGAACTCTAAATTACTCATTTTTTCAGTTACAGACTGTTTTGTGCTTACTCAGAACTCTCAAAACGATACTTATGATCACAATTCTTTTTATTGAATTTTTAAAATTGTTTTTAACAAAGAAGAAAGAAAAACAAAGTTTAAAAAGAAAATAATCAACAATTCCTATAAACTGACCAACCAAATGAGATGCTAAATGATTGACTAATATAATTAATCATTTCCGTAGGATAATACTTGAAATAGGAAACCCAAAAGTGGGTAAACCCACTATTGGTTACCAGCAGCTCATCATAAACAAATCAAAAAATGAGAACAGAGAGCAGAAATGCTGATTACAAAATATATTTATTACAAGTCAAGGTGCACAGTGCATACATAGAGAAGCAAAGTTTAAAATGGAAAGGAGAATGGGAGTGGTAGGTGTCAACCACAAACCCAGAAGATGTTAGTTTCATACATGTAAAAAGTATTTACATCCAAAACAAGACACAGGCAGGTTGTAAATCAGATGACCAAACGTAATAAATCACTATAGAGTGGTTAAATAAAGTAACCAACCTGCTAGACCATGTGGTGCCAGTTAACAATAATGAGACGCATTTGGAAGTTTTAGTCCTTGCAACAGTCAAAAACAATGACTCAGGGCTAAAACTTCCGAAACGCGTCTGTTTTTTGACACCATGGCTGTCTGGTATTGTTGTACTACCATCCTTGTGATTTAAAATTTTGAAAATAAAGGATCTGGACTTTTAGAAGATTGGTTGCTGGAAATTTTTCTATCTCACTATACATCACTGTTTGGCATTGCAGTATCCAAGCAATAGATCTTCAAAAGGGTAAGGTGAGATGAAAGATTTTTTCTCTTCTCTCACTCCAGTTAACTAAGGATAAGTAGAAAAAAACATCACAAGATACAAAGTACAAAAATCATCAATGATAATTACCAGGTCTGTGATAGGCATGATCATGATAAACCAGCCATAGAATTGTTAGAGGCTGCAAAACGTGCGTCGGGGTCCTATTGCCTATCATAGACCTGGTAATTATCATTGATGATTTTTGTACTTTGCATATTGGGATATTTTTACCTACTTATCCTCATTGTTAACTGGCACCACATGGTATAGCAGGTTGGTTACTCTATTTAACCACTCTATGGTGATTTATTACATTTGGTCATCTGACTTACAACATACCTGTTCCTTGTTTTGGATGTATATACTTTTTACATATATGAAACTAACATCTATCTTCTGGGTCTGTGATTGACACCTACCACTCCCATTCTCCTTTCCATTTTGAACTTTGCTTCTCTATGTATGCACTGTGCACCTTGACATGTAATAAATATATTTTGTAATCAGCATTTCTGCTCTCTGTTCTCCTTTTTTGATAAGTGATAGACTAATTGTAGGTTCTGTATCCATTAATAGAGCCAACCATATGTGGGAACACTGGCAACTTGTAAAAGGATTTCTGCAATAAAACATTTTAATATTAGAAAGCTAGAATAAATAAAGCCACGGCAATTTTCAAGGAATTGTTTGACTTTAAATATGCTTTTTATCTTTGCACTCTATGATTGAAGGCTGAATCTCTAGCAGACCTCATTATGACTCCGCTGTGTATTCAACAAGCTCCTGACTCTAGTAATTGGCCTTGTGGTATTTGTTCTTGTTGAGGATGCTTAAAGGAAAATTGTATATTCTCTCTTCAGAGAAAGAATTCAATGTAATTTCATTTTGCAACATCAAAAAATTGTTCCAAATATTTGGAGAACTATTATAGCAAAGAGCTGTATCTTTATTGTACCAGTGAATGCACAAGTAACTGGCATGACAAGTACACACCATTTTTAAAGAAGTAGTTTAAAGAAATGTTTTGAAGACAACTAAAGGAAACTAAAATATGATATCAATTTGGGCATGAGGGTTTGTATGCAACACTTTTAACTTTGAATGACTACAGGAGAGGATGTGGCACAATATTTAAAAATCAACCAGCTGATCTCTTTGTACTCCCAATGCTGGAGCCATATTGCTTGGTTTGGGCCTGTTCCACAACAAGTCCATTCAGAGGTGTCAATCAAGTCAACAAAGACAGGGTGGGATCAGAAAAAGTCAACCAGAGATTATAAAGAAAAGTAAATCACTTTCAACATTAACGAGCTTGAAAAAAGACAGGTTCATTTGGTCTAACCTATATTTTTACTTTCTGTCCCGACTCTAAATATTGTGGTGAGCCTAGAATAACCTGCAAATGAACTTTGTATTTCCTTACAGGGTCATTAATAAAGATATTAAAAAGAAGTGTCACTAAAATGGAATATTTTCATTAAAACGTGCCAGCTGCTCAACCAGTTGCTGACCGATTTACACATTTTTTTTTTTAATGTACCCCTCTGGTATGTGGCACTTTACTGTATGTGTTTGAGAAGTCTAAAAGCAGAACATCATGGGCCCTATTTAAAACTTACCTTCTCCTGGAAGCTGATCATGGTAGTTTAACAGTACCAATAGCACATAATGCTGTGAAATTTCTATATTTCATGTCTTCAAATATAGAGGTTGAATTTAAATGCCTAAATTTCCTAAGTGTTTGTTTGTTCAGATATAGGTATGATATAGTCAAGTGGATTGTTGGAAATCATAGTTCAAGAGAAAAGTCTTCTCTTGAGCAGACAGTGAAACACAGCAGCAGTGTACAGATACAGTTCTCTCCTTTTCGTTACAATTTATTTAATTTACCTACCGTATTTTTCACTTTATAAGACGCACCTGATTATAAGACGCACCCCCAAATTTGGTGAAGGAATAGAGAATTTTTTAATAAATGGGGTCCGTCTTATAATGCCAGTGTCCGTCTAACAAATCATATAGGGTATATGTCCCTCATAGCCCCCCCATCCTAAAATTAGCCCTCCTAATCTGGATATGGCCACCTTATATTGAATATAGCCCCTTTGTGCTGACACACGTCCCCCAGTGATACCACATGTCCCCTATGGCTGGCACACATCCTCTATGGCTGGCACACGGCCCCTATGGCTGCCACACGACCCACTGTGGCTGGCACACGGCCCCCTGTGGCTGCACACGGCCCCCTGTAGCTGGCACACGGCCCCCTGTGGCTGGCACACTGCCCCCTGTGGCTGGCACACGGCCCTATGTGGCTGGCACATGGCCCCATGCGGCTGCACACGGCCCCCCTGTGGCTGCACACGACCCCCTGTGGATGCACACGGCCCCCTATGGCTGCCACACGACCCACTGTGGCTGGCACACGGCCCCCTGTGGCTGCACACGGCCCCCTGTAGCTGGCACACGGCCCCCTGTGGCTGGCACACTGCCCCCTGTGGCTGGCACACGGCCCTATGTGGCTGGCACATGGCCCCATGCGGCTGCACACGGCCCCCCTGTGGCTGCACACGACCCCCTGTGGATGCACACGGCCCCCTATGGCTGGCACACGGCCCCATGTGGCTGCACACGTCCCACTGTGGCTGCACACGTCCCACTGTGGCTGCACACGTCCCACTGTGGCTGCACACGTCCCCATGTGGCTGCACACCTCCCCATGTGGCTGCACACGTCCCCATGTGGCTGCACACGTCCCCTTGTGGCTGCACACGTCCCCATGTGGCTGCACACGTCCCCATGTGGCTGCACACGTCCCCCTGTGGCTGCACACGTCCCCCTGTGGCTGCACTCGTCCCCCTGTGGCTGCACACGTCCCCCTGTGGCTGCACACGTCCCCCTGTGGCTGCACACGTCCCCCTGTGGCTGCACACGTCCCCATGTGGCTGCACACGTCCCCCTGTGGCTGCACACGGCCCCCTGTGGCTGCACACGGCCCACTGTGGCTGCACACGGCCCACTATTGCTGGCACACACACAGCACCCTGTGTTAGATATTGCCCCATGCTGCTGCTTTTAGTAAAATAAACTCTTTCCTTACCTTCTCCAGCACTGTCCTGTCTCGTGTCCCCCTCCTCGGGGTTGAGCTCCGGCCTGCTGCATTTCCTGGTTCTCCAGCACTGTTCTGTCTAGTGTCCCCCTCCTCGGGGTTGAGCTCCGGCCTCCTGCATTTCCTGGTTCTCGGCCGGTCATGTGATCGGCATGGCAGAGTGATATCTTTGCGTGCATGATCACAGCAGCAGGAGGGAGACCGGGCAGACACGCTGGAGGAGGTGAGTAAAGAGTTTATTATTTTACTATGGGCAGCAGCATGGGGGCCATAGCTAACACAGGGGGAGGGAGCATGTGCGATCAAAGGAGGGCGCAGGCAGATATAATATACACTGCTGCCCCAGCCCATCGCCGTGGTGCGCTTTCAGCACCATGGTGGTGGACAGCGGCTGTGCATATTATATGAGGGGGTGCAGGAGATCAAACGCTGCCGCTCCCAGCTTTCACAAGCCCCCCAGCAGAGCTACAGAGCTGCCCCCACCTCCCCTGGACTCTGTAGTGTGTGTGTATATATATATATATACACCCCCCCCCCGTATATTCGGATTATAAGACGAACCCCCTACTTTCCCCCAAAATTGGAGGGAACAAAAGTGCGTCTTATAAAGCGAAAAATACGGTATATAGTGCTATCATACTCCACAGCTATAGGTGCACAATTGGAGTCAGATGCCTGAAGGTCCTTCTTGGCCAAATTGTACCCTGAGACCTGTCCAGGAATCTCAGATTCCTTATTGTTGGCCACAAAAGTCCCACTCCTTCTAAATGTACCTGTTTTCTGAGGCCTTACTCTACATGTGTTCCAGGGTGTATTTGAGTGCCTTCTAATTTTTGATAAAAAAAAAATTGTTTAAAACAACTGAGAGTCCTCAGTGGTTGATATCTTTTAATGGATAACTGAAAAGATGGTAATATATAGCAAGCTTTCGAGACTACTCGGGTCTCTTCATCAGGCTCAGCATAACACAAATTCTGAACCAACCACTGAGGACTCTCATTTCTTATAAATATTTTTTTTTTATCTCTACTAGCTAACATGGTACAAAGATATTTTTTCTAATTTTTGCGAGCCCTTGCTCTATGCTTTACCCAGTCTCTGAGTCCCACTCCTTTCAAATGGGAAAAAATATTTTCTGAGGCCATGCTCTACTTCTATTCCAGGGTGTTTTGCATTCCCTCCTTTCAATTTTTGATAGGCTTTACCCTTAGTGAATAGTCATAACCAGTCTTGGAGTCGCACACATTAAAAATTGAAAAAAATGTATCGCTTTCATGCATACAATTCCTAGTTTTTTCTGAATGAAATGTAAAACTGCTACATTTTTGAAAGGAGGAGCATGTCAATTCTTTCAGCATTACAGTCATATGAAAAAGTTTGGGCACCCCTATTAATGTTAACCTTTTTTCTTTATAACAAATTGGGTTTTTGCAACAGCTATTTCAGTTTCATATATCTAATAACTGATGGACTGAGTAATATTTCTGGATTGAAATGAGGTTTATTGTACTAACAGAAAATATGCAATCCGCATTTAAACAAAATTTGACCGGTGCAAAAGTATGGGCACCTCAACATAAAAGTGACATTAATATTTTGTAGATCCTCCTTTTGTTAAAATATCAGCCTCTAGTCGCTTCCTGCAGCTTTTAAAGAGTTCCTGGATGAAGGTATATTTGACCATTCCTGTTTACAAAACAATTCCAGGTCAGTTAAGTTTGATGGTTGCCGAGCATGGACAGCACGCTTCAAATCATCCCACAGATGTTCAATGATATTCAGGTCTGGGGACTGGGATGGCCATTCCAGAACATTATAATTGTTCCTCTGCATGAATGCCTGAGTAGATTTTGAGCGGTGTTTTGGATCATTGTCTTGCTGAAATATCCATCCCCTGCATAACTTCAACTTCGTCACTGATTCTTGCACATTATTGTCAAGAATCTGCTGATACTGAGTTGAATCCATGCGACCCTCAACTTTAACAAGATTACCGGTGACTGCATTGGCCACACAGCCCCAAAGCATGATGCAACCTCCACCAAATTTTACTGTGGGTAGCAAGTGCTTTTCTTGGAATGCCGTCTTTTTTTGCCTCCATGCATAACGCCTTTTTTTATGACCAATCAACTCAATCTTTGTTTCATCAGTCCACAGGACCTTCTTCCAAAATGTAACTGGCTTGTCCAAATGTGCTTTTGCATACCTCAGGCGACTCGGTTTGTGGCGTGCTTGCAGAAACAGCTTCTTTCGCATCACTCTCCCATACAGCTTCTCCTTGTGCAAAGTGCGCTGTATTGTTGACCGATGCACATTGACACCATCTGCAGCAAGATGATGCTGCAGGTCTTTGAAGGTGGTCTGTGGCTTGTCCTTGACTGTTCTCACCATTCTTCTTCTCTGCCTTTCTGATATTTTTCTTGGCCTGCCACTTCTAGGCTTATCAAGAACTGTACCTGTGTTCTTCCATTTCCTTACTATGTTCCTCACAGTGGAAACTGACAGTTTAAATCTCTGAGACAACTTTTTGTATCCTTCCCCTGAACACCTATGTTGAATAATCTTTGTTTTCAGATAATTTGAGAGTTGTTTTGAGGAGCCCATGATGCCACTCTTCATAGGAGATTCAAATAGGAGAACAACTTGCAAGTGGCCACCTTAAATACCTTTTCTCATGATTGGATACACCTGCCTATGAAGTTCAAAGCTCAATGAGGTTATAAAACCAATTTAGTGCTTTAGTAAGTCAGTAAAAAGTAGTTAGGAGTGTTCAAATCAAGAAATTGATAAGGGTGTCCATACTTTTGCACCGGTCAAATTTTGTTTAAATGCGGATTGCACATTTTATGTTAGTACAATAAACCTCATATCAATCCAGAAATATTACTCAGTCCATCAGTTATTAGATATATGAAACTGAAATAGCTGTTGCAAAAACCCAAATTGTTATAAAGAAAAAAGGTTAACATTAATAGGGGTGCCAAAACTTTTTCATAGCATTTTTGCTTAGTTGCAATACAGTCATAAGTGTGAATAAAGCCCAAGGAGTGGAGAAGGCGCTTTTCTTCTTAAATTTGTCAAGTCATTTTATCTCAAAGAATATGGGGTAGGAGTAAGATGGCAAACAGATAAGGACAAACAAGAAAATAAAACTCTGCCACACTGCACACACGCGGGATTAGATAAAGAGAGACTCAGGAGAAAAACAAGAGCAGGAGGTTAGCAACAAAAATGCAAGAAGGGTTTACTGCACAACTGCACACAGCAATAGGTATTACACCAGGTAGCCTGGATCAGTACACCTCCATATTCCAGCTAAGTTAAACTCTTGCTGGCATGGATGAAAGGATCTAGGCAGCATGTATAGAAGGGGAGCAGATGATCAAAGCAGACTAGCAGAGATTAAATCCTGCAAGTCTGCTCATAAATTAGCACTCAGTAGGTCAATGCTGGAGTCTGCCTGTGTAGATCACAGAAACCAGAGGAGTTATCAGGTGAAGTGTCAGAATTTGTAGTCTGAACAGAACCCGACGCTGCCATGACAGTCGGTGACGTTTGGGAAAATCTCCATGTGACAGTTTCCTAAAAAAAAGTTCCTGTACAATCCAGGTTATCTTCAGTTTGGTATGTTTTATTGTCAGTCATTAAAAGTGGCATAATGATCTAACAACATTGTTACCAGCAACGACATGGGAGTTAGAGATGTGTCCAAGCATCTTCCTTGTGCTGTGCTCATCCCATTTGAGCTCTTTTTGCATTTATTTATGCAATTTTACTCCTAGAAGGGTCTGTTGGAAACATGCTCGAGTTTCCCATTGATTTCTATTATACTCGTTACTCGAGTTGAGCAACCATGATAATTAAAATGAATAATAAATATTCTTAGAAATATCATTTGCAAATATAATATATCACAATAGATAATTTAAAGCATATAAACCTAACTTAAAGTACAGGTAAATAATTAAGGACACAATGTTATGGCTCAGAAGTTCTCATCGGCTCAATGTAAATATTTTCAGTCTGTTCTATATTTTTTATACATACTTTTTATTTATAGGCATAACTGTTGAATTGTATATTTGGCTTTTTGTGTTCAAGAATGAACAGTGAGTTCTGATGTGAACAAATGAAGATGTCTTTTTGTGGTCCTTTTGGCAACCGGCTGATCAAAAAATTTGACTTCGATATTTCCATCACTGAAAGCTTCCCTCCTAGTATCGTCACTTATTGTATTATCTCTTATTTTTTGCTGCGTTAAAGTGATACCTGAATGTCCAGGTCTCCTTGAAGGTGAAGACGGATCTTTTATGAAACAAAAACATATAGCTGACAAGAAGTTTTTCTTAAAGTTTTCATTCATAAAAGCATATACAATAGGATTGCAAATTGAATTAAAAAATCCAATTGTTTGCACTACAGCAAATATTATCTTGATTGTGACATCATCATACTCATTTTCAAAGTTACCTAAAGAAATAAAAAGAGAAACACACATAAAATCTTTAAAAAAGATGTGTCATCGAATAATAAACAAAAATAATTTACAATATTGAAACCTGCATTGTGCCAGTTAGTATTTGTACAGATAACATTTGACCATATTGTAAAAAGTCAACCGTTAATAATGGTTTGGTTTTGTCTGGTATCCATTTTGTATTTAATAATTAGAGTATTTTGTTTTACCAAAAATGGCGAGGCTGAAAGGGAGTAATTACTAGTGAGACATTGAAAAGCCAAGGATTGCCAGTAACTACTTGTAGGCAAAGCAAGATGAAATGAGTTTTTTTTGTCACACTCATAGTAGTATCTGCATTTAGTGAAATTATTCTACCCAATAGAATATACCCTATGTTTCCAAAAATAAGCCCTAGCTTGATTTTTGGAGTAGGCTTCAAATATAAGCCCTACTCCAAAACAAAGCTGTAACTAGTCAGTGCCTTTAGCTCTAGGTAATGTCACTAACATCACGGAGACATAACCTAACGCTGGAGGCACTGGAATAGGCATAAGGTAGCTCCCAAATTGTCATGTCGCTTCCTCCCAACATGACAGGGTAAAATCTGCTCACCCGCTCCCGAGTCCTGCCTCCTGGGTCCCGCCTCCTGCCCACTACTGTGCTATGGTATAGGCTTGGCTGCTGCACCAGGGTCCCACCTTCTGCCTCTTGGATCCCACCTCCCTGCCAACCCTGCTTGCTCCTGCAGAAGCAGCCACGTGTGACATCACAACCACTGTTCTCGAGTCCTGTTCCAGACTCCTGCTTTTTGCCTTCTCTTGGCCACATAGAGAAGAAAAGTGCCACATAGTGCTTTGAGAGTGACAGTAAATGTTACCATAGGAGACACTGCCACTGCCCCAGGAATTGTGAATGTAAGTTAGGGTTAAGGTTACTAACCCTAATACTAGCCATATACCTTCAAGCTGAAGCTGGCTATATACCTTCAAGCTGAAGCTGGCCATACACCTTCAAGGTAAACTAACGCATAAATATGTGATTGTTGTTCATGGAAAAAAAAAATTCCCTCCCCCAAAAAAAAGCCCTACCCCTTTTTTTGAAAACGAAAATCATATAAGACTCTGGCTTTTTTTTGGGAAAAGCACAGTATGATGAAATGTGTACATATTTATAACTAAAGTCTAGAAAAGGAAATAATATCAGTATGTGTGTTGAAGAAAAGACCTTATATACACAACTGTCAACTTAAAGGGGTTATCAGGAACTTTGGTTATTTTTTCCTATGGGGGTAAGAACTTAAAGACAGGTATATATTAACAATGTGTCTCTTCTGCCCAGTGATGGTTTCTCCTGGCTCAGGCAGTGATATTCCTGCTTCATTTCATAAGACATCAAGAGAGTTGCGCCTTCTCTTCTGGTCTCCTCTGTTGATGGGGCGCCTCTGCTGATCTCATGCTGATTGATAGCCGGCTCCTTACAGTTAAGCAGTGGGGAGGCGTGTATCAGCTAGGATGACTTTGGCAGAGGGACCCCATTGACAGGGGAGAGCGGAAAAGAAGAAGATGGTGTGTTGACGTGATGACACTAGAAGTTGGAAAATCAAAGGCAGGAGCAGTCCGTGACCAACCTGAACCAGCAGGTATTGTCACCGGGAGGGAAAGACAAGTAATGAGCAACTGTTTGTAACTTCCTAGTTCCATAGCAAAAATAAACAAAGTCCCAGTCCCAAATAAGATTTTTAATAGATTTAAAATTCTTCACATGTGTGCAGCTAGATGGGGGAAAGACACAATTTAACTCAGCAATGTATCTCACATATTTGATCAGAAAAGCTGGGAGATATAATTAATTCCCAACTATTCTATGGATTACTGAAAAGTTTTCTTTTTGTTTTTAACAATTAGACTGTATTATAGACAAACTGACCACTAAACACCAAAAGTTACAAAAATCACTTGATTGCATGGATTATAAAATACCTTCCAATCTCTCCAAATAAACTTTCGGAGCACAAATGATATGGTTTTCATGACACACTGTGATTTACAAATGAAAATATCTTTTACCTTCTAAAACGTAAACATTGACTGTGACACCGAACAATGTGTAGTGACTTGATGCTAACTGTACAACTGATCATCAGGGACCGCATACTGACTGAAAAGACTTCCTGGTTGTAAATATAAAGAGTTAAAATATACTACTGGACCATTAGGGACCTAGTATCTGGTACCACCAGGAAGGAGCTTCTAACTTTGGCATTGGTTACCAGCAAACTACAGTCACTGGTCGGTCATTGGTGAGTGTATGAAAAGTCATTGTGGCCTTAAAACACATTATAACCTGACATAGTACTATTACTGCATCAGGGAACGAATTATATATAATAAGGCGTGCATCAGAACTATATGGCTACTGTATGTATGTACTGTACTATATGACAATGTGTCACACAACCATATAGGGCATTTTTTATGTAGAAAAAAATTGATCCAGCTCAGCTGTGGTACGGATAAACACTGAAGGTGCAGGAGTACAAGTGAAGAAGGAAATGCAGCTTCCATAATATAGTAAAAAAAATTCAAAGCTTTATTTTGAAGATAAATCTAAAAAATTCATCACATATGGATAGGGTTAGGGATCCCAGGTATGGCAACGCGTTTCGAACACTACCTGCGTTCTTTGTCAGGCTTGATACCCAAGTGATGCAAGCTACCCTGAACAGACAAGGACCCTTCCTTGTCTGTTCAGGGTAGCTTGCATCACTTGGGTGCTGCCCTTGTAAGGGTGGAAGTAAATGCATGGGGCACGACAGAAGTTAGGACAGACCTGGGCAAGGGGCGGCCCGCGGGCCACATCCGGCCCGCCTGCTCTCTGTGACCGGCCCACCCGTCTTCAGCCGGTGCAGTGGAGCCGGGCTGCAGCGTGCCGAGCAGGGAGAGATCCTGTGCAGGTCCGCCGCACAGTCAGTGCAGGCAGCGGAACGCAGGAGTCTTTCCTCTGTTCCCTGCCGGCACTAATTGTCAGTGACACACGCGCGCGCTCTGACGTTGTCAGTACTGCGCTGCGTGTGTCATTTCAAAAGTTCCCGCCCGGCAGGAGAAGGAGCAGCACAGCAGATGGAATAATTCATCTTGCAGGACCTGCGATGACGTCACGCCCATGTGACTGTGTGGGAGGAGACACAGGATGCCGGGCAGAAAGCAAAGATACTGAATCCTGAAGGAGATGTGGACACATGACTGGTAATAAGAAAAGAGGGGACATGAGGGGGCGGGGGCTGCAGGGTGAGTGGCATGTGAGGGAAGATGGAGTTGCAGGGTGAGTGGCATATGAGGGAAGATGGAGCTGCAGGGTGAGTGCATATGAGGGAAGATGGAGTTGCAGGGTGAGTGGTATATGAGGGAAGATGGAGTTGCAGGGTGAGTGGCATATGAGGGAAGATGGAGTTGCAGGGTGAGTGGCATATGAGGGAAGATGGAGTTGCAGGGTGAGTGCATATGAGGGAAGATGGAGTTGCAGGGTGAGTGGCATATGAGGGAAGATGGAGTTGCAGGGTGAGTGGCATATGTGGGAAGATGGAGTTGCAGGGTGAGTGGCATATGTGGGAAGATGGAGTTGCAGGGTGAGTGGCATATGTGGAAAGATGGAGTTGCAGGGTGAGTGGTATATGAGGGAAGATGGAGTTGCAGGGTGAGTGGCATATGAGGGAAGATGGAGTTGCAGGGTGAGTGGCATATGAGGGAAGATGGAGTTGCAGGGTGAGTGGCATATGAGGGAAGATGGAGTTGCAGGGTGAGTGGCATATGTGGGAAGATGGAGTTGCAGGGTGAGTGGCATATGAGGGAAGATGGAGTTGCAGGGTGAGTGGCATATATGGGAAGATGGAGTTGCAGGGTGAGTGGCATATGAGGGCTGCAGACTGACAGAAGGATGTGAAGGGGTGCAGAGTGTTTGAGAGGGGTAAGTTGGGGTACAGGCAGGGTGAGATATGTGGGCAGGGTGTGTGACATATGGGGGTGTAGTGTGTGTGATATGGGGGTGCAGGCTGTATGGGGTGTAGTGTGTGTGATATGGGGGTGCATGCTGTATGGGGAGCAGGGTGTGTGACATATGGGGGTGTAGTATATTACAGGTGTGCTATATGGAGGTGTATATAGTGGTGTAGTATATGGGGGTATAGTGATGTAGTATAATACAGGTGTGCTATATGGAGGTGTAGTATATTACAGGTGTACTATATGGAGGCGTAGTATATTACAGGTGTGCTATATGGAGGTGTATATTACAGGTGTGCTCTATGGAGGTGTATATTACAGGTGTAGTATATGGGGTGTAGTATATTACAGGTGTGCTATATAGGGGTGTAGTGATGTAGTATATTACAGGTGTACTATATGGAGGTGTAGAATATTACAGGTGTAGTATATGGGGTGTAGTGATGTAGTATATTACAGGTGTACTATATGGAGGTGTAGTATATTACAGGTGTGCTATATGGAGGTGTAGTATATTACAGGTGTACTATATGGGGGTGTACTATATTACAGGTGTAGTATATGGGGTGTAGTGATGTAGTATATTACAGGTGTACTATATGGAGGTGTAGTATATTACAGGTGTGCTATATGGAGGTGTAGTATATTACAGGTGTACTATATGGAGGTGTACTATATTACAGGTGTAGTATATGGGGTGTAGTGATGTAGTATATTACAGGTGTACTATATGGAGGTGTAGTATATTACAGGTGTGCTATATGGAGGTGTAGTATATTACAGGTGTACTATATGGAGGTGTACTATAGTACAGGTGTAGTATATGGGGTGTAGTGATGTAGTATATTACAGGTGTACTATATGGAGGTGTAGTATATTACAGGTGTACTATATGGAGGTGTAGTATATTACAGGTGTGCTATATGGAGGTGTAGTATATTACAGGTGTACTATATGGAGGTGTACTATATTACAGGTGTAGTATATGGGGTGTAGTGATGTAGTATATTACAGGTGTACTATATGGAGGTGTAGTATATTACAGGTGTGCTATATGGAGGTGTAGTATATTACAGGTGTACTATATGGAGGTGTACTATATTACAGGTGTAGTATATGGGGTGTAGTGATGTAGTGTATTACAGGTGTACTATATGGAGGTGTAGTATATTACAGGTGTGCTATATGGAGGTGTAGTATATTACAGGTGTACTATATGGGGGTGTACTATATTACAGGTGTTGTATATGGGGTGTAGTGATGTAGTATATTACAGGTGTACTATATGGAGGTGTAGTATATTACAGGTGTGCTATATGGAGGTGTAGTATATTACAGGTGTACTATATGGAGGTGTACTATATTACAGGTGTAGTATATGGGGTGTAGTGATGTAGTATATTACAGGTGTAGTATATAGGGGTGTAATGATGTAGTATATCGGAGGTGTATTATATAGTGGTGTAGTATAATACAGGTGTATATGGGGGTGTAGTATATTACAGGTATATGGAGGGAGTGTAGTATAATACAGGTGTAGTATATAGGGGTGTAGTGGTGTAGTTTATTACAGGTGAAGCATATGGAGGGGGTGTAGTGATGTAGTATATTGGGTAGAACTGAGGTAATTCTATTAGTCCGGCCCTCTAAACCAATCCCAATTTCTCATGCGGCCCCATGGGAAAATTAATTGTCCACCCCTGGGTTAGGACCTTACATTTTATCTGGATCCTGTCTCTGAGTAACCCTCTAATCCGCATGCTATCATCTTCCAAATTGGTGGCGTTTGGTCTGCCCGTGGTGAAGAATTGGGTGAGATCCATCCTTTTATTGTATATAATTTGTGTGTTTTTGCACAATTTTGCACTGCACTTTATGTATTATTTTAAAGTGAGAAATTAAAAGTTATATTTTAGTCCTTGCTCTGTTAGATATTTTAATGTATTGCTCTCTGTCCATGTAAAATGCACAAGACGTTGTTATGGTATACCATCTAAGGTATGCACTAACAGGGAATAATGTAGGATAGCCCTTGAAGCCTTTGTTAGTCCCAAGGCTATCCTTTAAAACCAGCCGTTTTAGCAACTACTATCACCAGGGCTAATGATCAGTCAATGTGGTATAGTGAAGATCCCCCATGTGATAGTGTAACCAGGATTAGATGAGACTGAAATTCAGACCTGGCATTCAAAAGTAATAAGCCCCTGCAACTCCCCCCAACATACACCTTATTACAATGACAAAGTTAGACATGGTAAACCTATTTCAATGGTTTAAAGATGAGATTTTATCTGGGTTTAGTACTAGCGTAGCTACACCACATAGTTATTGTGACACATTTTATTTGTCTGTGTGGTTTTGATGAAAAGACAAACTAAAGTTGTTAAAAATGTATCCGTTGCATAACTGATGTAAATGGGAGAAAATGGGCCAATTTGGATATTATTGGATCAATTTTGTGTCAGTTTTTAGAATGAAAAACTTCTGTGTGCTGCTATTTTTACTTTCTTCAAAAAACTGACACAAACAGAACCCAGACCAGACTGACCTAATAACAATCAAAAACTCCTATAAGCTTCTGTTTACATTAGTATCACAACGTTGATGACTTTACAACATTGTTGCAGCCAAAACACCGAGACTCGAGCACTGCTAGGAAGCCAGCGAAATAGCAGGATTGGGGAGTCACTGCTCTGTTGTTTTAGGTATGTACAGTAACGCTATGTGCCCACGCTGCGGAATATTCGCGGAAATTGCCGCGATTTTTTTTGCGGAAATTCCGCGGATTTTTCAAAAATCCGCAGTACAGCGAGTCCCCAGCCGTTTCTATGGCATTTGGGGAGTGCTGTGCCCCTGCAGAAAAATCTGCAGCATGTGAATTATTCCTGCAGATTTCTCCACAGGGTCCCATACTTACCTGCCTTGATAGAAGACACCGGAGTCACTTCCTCTAGTGCAGAGGAGCGCAGTGGAGCCAGGGGCAGGAGGTGAGCGGGGCCTGCATGAGCTCCGGTCATGTGACAGCCGGAGCTAGTTCAGGCCCACCCACCTTCTCCTGCAAAGTGAAGACACTGACAAAGAGTGCCAGAAACTGAAGTGCTGCGTGATGGAAGTAAGTATGAACTCCTGAACACTCGAGCACTTGTTCCGCATTGAGGATGCAGTGTCCAAGCCATAGTACTGTATCCTCAATGCAGAATGACCGCAGCATATCCGCAGGACATTCCGCAATACAACCGCAGCATGTAAACAGACAGTTGTGCTGTGGTTTTCTGGGAGCCCTTGCAGGACACTTTCCCCGTGGGCACATAGCCTAAGAGTGTTTGGGTTACTATTTCCCTAAAGTGAAAAACCCCTGTAAAACCTTCATGCTCCCTCATTCATATACATGTCTTGGAGAGTTCCAATGACTTTGGGGCAGGCTCATAAGCAGAGCCTGCTCCATAAAGGCCAGATGCTATATTATATAGCTGACTTTTGCCTCTAAAAGCAGTAATTAGCACACTCACCTATCGCTTCCGTTAACCTTCTTGTTATGCACTGACAGCACATTTATGCACCTTGATCTATCTTAGACATATTAGTTCAGGAACCCATCAACCCCCCATGACATGGCTGCAGGGAGCCAATGGGCTTTTATGACAGCTGAGACAATAATAATTTTACTATATATAATAATATGGTGGTATTTCGGTATTTCTGTATATAGCACAAGCAACCAAGTGCTCATAGGCTCCAGTCCCTTCAGTAGACTAACAAAGTAAATATTAGGAAAAAATGTTTTAAAAAATGATTAAAAAAAAGTAATTAAAAACTCAAATTACATCCCTTTTCCCCAGTTAACATATGTAAAATGTTGAAAAAATATAAATAATGAATTAAGTCGATGGCTAAACGCTGTAAAGAGGAAGAGAATCAAAATGGCAGAATTGCATTTTTCATTCAGTGCCATAATTACAATAAAATACAATAAGAAGGACTCCATACAGGGTGCCTAATTACAAGCCCCCAGTGAAAACTTGATAACACCTACTTGGACTTATAGTCAGTTAATTTATTAGGTGTCAGCTACTTTGATTGTTTATATCTATACAAGGGAGAGGCGAAATGTAAAAAAAACCCAAGAAACAATTTTTGTTACACTTTTCAGCCACTCCATCTTATGTTTTTCATTGTGATATCACTCTTTCAACCCCTTCCAACATACAGTTCGATTTAAATAACATAATTTATCCTCTTTCAACCCCCTACAGAATACAGTGCCATGTTTATAACATCAGCCATTTCCAGGAATATACATAGAAATCCTTGGGCCTCATTGCAGAACTTCTAATTGCCCCCCTGCCCAAAAAAAAAGAAAAAAATATTTGTCTGGGTCACATAATAGCATATGTCACAACCTTTCAGCCCTTTTAAAGTAATTCTCCTCCTATTAAAGAACCTGGATTCCCCTTTCATAGCACCCATGATGTACGAGGCCAACAGAAGTACTCCACAAACACTGTGTGATACCCCATAGTGAATTCCTCCACAGTACCTACCACACGCACTGTGGAATGACCCTATTGTGCCCCCCATCAACTACAACTACACCAGCAAAGTATGGTGACCAAAAACAGTATAATCCATAACTATGACCCCCTTACAACCCTCCATGCAGTATAATGGGCCTACATATGGTATAATGGCATCCACACTGTATAAAGGCTCCCATTAGCCCTCCAAACAGTATAATGGTCCCCACACAGCCCTCAGCACAGTATGATGGTCTGTACATAATCCTGCATATTATATACACTGACAAGCAAAAGGGTAACAATGTTTTGAATTTTTGAATATAAGTCTCCATGTTTCACCATCCATTACAGCTTCAAACGTGAGACTACCTTCATTTTATAGACAATCATCTTTCCTATGACATACATAAATTTGACTTGCAGCTTTTCAGTATATGATTAGTTAGTCATATTCTTGTCATGTCATTGCATTGTTGCTGTTTGGCTTCTAAAAAATATTTTTTTTATTTTTATTCTTTTATTAATCCACCTTTGGCTTTCAACACCTGTATCCTTCTGGGCATGCTCTCAATCTGATTCAAGCATGTCTCCACTAAAATTTAATCCCAGGTCTCTTCTACACGTTGCCCATATTGGTGCATACTGGTTGACTCATTTGGGTACCTATACAGCTTTTTCTTTAGCTCTAGCCACAAGTGTTCAATTGTGTTGAGATTTGGAGACTGTAGCGGCCAATCCACCACTTGACATTATTGTCATTGAACCATTTTTTCACCAATCTCAAATGTATGCTTTGGTTCATTGTAATGCTGGAACACTAAGTCGTCCTTTCCATACTTATAGTATTCGAGTCTACGAAGTAACTCATCTTGTAGGATATTCATGTATAGCTCATCATTGAGATTATCATTGATCCTGATGAAGTACCCAATGCCTTTAGCTGTTCAACACCCCCATATCATCAGGATTACTCTGCCAAACTTGACACTTCCTTCATTTTCACAATCAGTCACTTTTCCCCTTGTTACTTTCAGACCCTTTCACTTGAGAATCCACCTAATAACAAACTAAGCTATTAGGGGATGTGATAACAGGATGTAATTTGAAGTTTACAGGAAGAAAAAGATTTTTCTACCACCAGGAACAAAACAGTAACAATGCAGTAACATGACAAGCATCTGCATAACTAATCATATGCTAAATAGTCAAATTTATGTATGAGATAGCCAAGATGATGGTCTATAAAGTGATGGTAGTCTCACGTTCAAAGTTGTAGAGGATGGTGTGATATGGAGCCTGAAAGTCAAAAGATCAAAGCATTGTTAACCATTTGCTTGTTAGTGTATAATGCACAGTCTATAGTCCTCCATATAGTATAATGAAAGCCCATGGTCATCCATGTAGTATCATAAACATCATCTACTCATTGATTAAAAAAAATAAAAAATACTCTTCAATGTGTCTTCACTCCTCTGAACAGAAGGCAAGATGAAGTGAGCTGTCAGATCTCAAATGCTGCAGGAGAATAATGAAGGAGGGAGCAGAGAGCGTATGACTCCCTCTTTCATCATTACTTCCAATTGTATCGGCATTCGTTTAAAGTGTGATACCGCGTGGGGGGGTATGCCACTGTTCCTCTCCCTTTAGTCACCTCCAGCATACAGTCACATTTAAAAATACATCAATTCTCTCTCCTTTTAGATGATTCCATCATAAATTAATTTATAAAT
Source organism: Anomaloglossus baeobatrachus (assembly GCF_048569485.1). Classification (NCBI taxonomy): domain Eukaryota; kingdom Metazoa; phylum Chordata; class Amphibia; order Anura; family Aromobatidae; genus Anomaloglossus; species Anomaloglossus baeobatrachus. The sequence continues at coordinate 254,265,998 of NC_134353.1, read as the reverse complement.
AACATCTCTCCCTTCTCTCCAGGTCCTCGAAGATACAGTCCTGTGTATATAATATCACTCCTCTAATTTCAACCTGTTGAGCAAAATGATTTGCAGCAACCTGGTCCAGTGGCCAATTCAGTAATTGATGGCTGTTAAGCTAAAGCCCTGAGCCTCTTCATACCTGCAGTCAAGCTTCTTTCTTCATTAGTCAGACTGACACGACCTCATGCCTGTGTTGTTTTGAAGATAATATGTTGTACCAAACCTACTAATCAAAAAGAGTAACCAGTAATGCCAATAGTTATGAGTGGTTCACAGGTCTCTGGTTCAGAGGCCACAGACTGCTAGCATGCCTGGCTGCTTGACTAGGGCCCTTTGACTTTTTTTGCTCTTCTCTATTCCTTTCTTGGGACACCTACATACTCTTTTCAGCCCCTTGATATACAACTCCATCTTATATTATCCCTCTCAGATCCCTTGCAATAAATCACCACTATCATCACCTCTATTTAAAGCCATATCTTGCTTGAAATTACACATCTCAGACACCTCTGTATAAAGTACTATCCTGCAGTACATTGGTCCTCCTAGTCCCTCTATATACTGCCCCATCCTGTACTACATTACTCATCCCAGCCCCTCTATATACTGCCCCATCCCATAGTAATTCACTCCCCTCAGCCCAATCCTGCAGTACATCGCTATTTTCAGTCCCTCTATATGCAGTCACATCCTGCAGTGTATCACTCCTTTCAGCCACTTGTTTAAAGCCCAATCTCGCAGTGTGTCACTCCTTTCAACCCCAATACTTTAGTTTATCAGACCATTCAGTCCTTATATACACAACAGATGCGTTCCACTGCCGAGTCCTCCATGTACAACACTGCACTGAGTTTTAGGTTCCTCTGCCAGCCAGAACCAATCGGTATTGCCGGATGTGGTCAGTGTGTGTCGCGGACGGGTGCCGCCTCCGCTGCGGCAACGGGGCTACTTGAGTAGCGCTCGGGTCTGGGATCGTGTCTGGGGCTCGTGCAACCGCCCGTCCTCGCAACAGTGAAAAAGGGGGATATTTACAGGGGAGATTGTCTATGACGCCACCCGTGTGTTGCGGTGATGGGATGGTGGCACCGCCGCTGCCTCTCAGGGCCAGTGTCCAGGACCGATGGTGCGGGGGCAGCAATGTGGTATCACCTCCACGGGTATGGGGAAGTATAGTCCCGGGGCCGAGGTGTAGGTAGGGAGCAGGGCTGGGGCGCTGTCGGCAGGTTAGACCGGGCGTCACCGGTGTACTCACGATTAGGAATAATCCACACAGAGTCTGTATTGCAAACCAAGGCCGGATGCCGGTTGCCTCTGGAGGGGTGTGCCGGTCCCGCACACGGGTTGGCAAGGTGGGGACTCATCCTCCTTCACTTGTGTCTTGCTGTGTGTTGATTAAACCCGCTTGGAACGGGAGAAATCTGCTCCCCTGCAGCTTTGTATGCAGAGGGAGCCGTTGCCCGCAAACTTTGACCCGTGGGATCTCAATGGGTTCTTGGCAGACACCCTATCCCCCGCGTTGGGCTGCCGGTCTGCTCTATCTGGCTTCCCTCCTCAGAAGCAAGGCCTGGTACCTTGTCCCGCTGGTCAATTAACAAGAGGCATGAAGCTTGCCTCGTGCTAGGGTCCAGGTACCCCGCCTGTGCATGGCCTCTGGACCAGATTCCTGTTGTCGGTAGCGGCGGGCTACAACCCTGCCCCAGTCCACTTCAGGTCCACTCCTGCAACCAGATCTCTGTCGCCTGTGGCCCTACAATGCCGTCTGCCACCTAGTCGGTCCTCCCGGGGTCCAAGAGCTCCAACCCTGACCACACTGCACTTCAGCTCCTCTCACCGACTGCTCACTCTGTCTCCTCAGACTCCAACTCCAACTGAACTGAAAACTCCAAACCCAACTGACTGGTTCCCTCCCCTTGACACCTCAAGACCCCGAGGTGGGCGTTCCCATCCACCTGATCCCGCCCACTGGTGTGTCCTGGCTGCCATGGGGAGGCGACTAGGATTTGTGGCTGGTGTTCCTATGTGTGAGATGTGTGGTGCTAATTCCCAAGGAGAAGGTGATTCCTGTACCCTTGGTGGGGGGTACAGTCATCTGTGACTACCTGGTTTTGCCAGGGCGTCACATGTGTATGTGTGCAATCTGATATGTGATTGTGTGTGCAATGTGGTGTCTGATTGTGTGTGTGTTCTGATGTATGTGTTTGATCTGATGTTTGTGTGTGTGTGTGATCTGATATGTGTGTGATCTGATGTTTGTGTGTGTGTGTGTGTGTGTGCGTGATCTGATGTGTGTGAGTGTGATCTAATGCGTGGGAGTGTGCGATCTGATCTATGTGGGTGTACGTTCCACTGCAGGTCCTCCTATCCAGTGTCTGGTGAGTATCTTCTGTCTTCTTTCTTCTCTCTTTTGGGGGTGTCTGTGTAACACCCCGGACTAGTCGGGTCATCCCAGGTAGTCACACACAACACCACACCCCCTCCCGGTTAGGTGACATCAGCAAACTAAAAACCTTGTCACCACCCTCCAGGTTTGATGTCCAAACCAGGGGGCGGAGCCAGGCAGTTGGCTCCGCCCACCGATGAGTTCACAGGCCTGGAGGCGGGAAAACGGTGTAGTCAAGTTCAGGTTCTAGGGAAGAGCAGTCAAGGTCATGGGCAGTCCTGTGTCCGTGCCCTGATAAGAGACTACCAGGTGGCTGGGTCGGAGCCCAGTCGCCATTGGCAAGGAGACAGACGGTGGTGGCCGCCTGCAGGAGACCGGGAATATGACCAGTGGAACCGTAAGGGACCGGGACAGGGTAGTGGCCCGACGGGACCGAACCGGGGAGCCAACTGGATACCGGAGCACCAGGTAGGGTACTCAGACCCAGTACAAAGCCCTGAACCGACAGGGCGGAGTCAAATCAACTGATTGCGGACTGGACTTATGGACCTATGCCACACAAGTTCCGTAAGAAGACAACAGCCCAACCATACAGGGTAAAGCCACCGCCAAGGCATAGAGACCCAAAGGGCCAGCGTCTGCGGGCAAACGGGCTCCTACGGCATATGCAAGTCGGGGAGCGGACTACCGGTGTCTAGGCATAGGAGTCAAACATTTACACACAGAGGTGCAGGAGAAAAGCGGAAACCACCAACCTATTCTGGGAGAAGCTGCAGCCGGCTGCGGGCCCTGTTCATCACTCCCTTTGGTTTACCAGAGACTCCAGTGTCTTGTGTCAAAGTGAGTACACCAGTGCCATCAGGCACCGCACCACACTGCACCGCAACACTTCACCCTGCACCCCGGCCCTCGCCTACTGGGCCCCGGGACCAACACCTTCTACCCACAGAGGGGTCAACAACTAGCTGCGTCATTACACAGCCCCCGGGAGCCCCCCATACCTTCACCGCAGCGGTGGTGTCTACAATCACCACAACCCGTGGGTGGCGTCACGAACTAACATCCAAAACCAAAGCACCGCGGCTCCGGTCGAGGAACTCACCACCCAAATCCCCGCGTGTAGCGCCAACTCCCTTGCAGAGTGACGTGACCCCCGGGTCCGTGAGAGGCTTGAGCCACCACCCGCAGTACGAGCACGGATCCGAGCGGCTCGGCGGTCGCAGCCGAGCCTGCGAGGCGGTACACATCGATTCTTCTGGCGTCTCGAACAGGATAGAACCGTTCACTTACCTGTGGAAGTGCGCCTTCAGATTATCGCCAGCGGCGTCCCGCTGAAAAATTGGAGAATCCGCCATCTTGGGCGCGAAAAGTTCCCGCCCGAGCCGTCTTCCCTGAACAGAAAGGGCACGAAGACGAAGCCCCGCCCCCCGAGAGTGGAGCAAAAAGCAAGTGAAGTGCTCAGAAAACACCAAGGGGGGTGGGTGAAGATCCGGCCTCATGTGACTGAGGAGATAAAAGGCTGGGACGCCAGGACTTTGCTACCTGTCTGGTTCCTGGACATGCAGCAAGCAACATGTCCGCCCCGTCTGGCAAGCCCACAACCCCGGAGCCCGCGCCTGGAACAGCGACGTGGGTGGAAGCCCGGACTACCTTGATGTGTTGCCGCTTACAGGCCCAGGTGCGATGCCTAATGGAGCGGTGGGTAGCCAAGATGAGGGAGATCGCGACGACCGTGCGAGCACATGAAGTGGAGGCAGAGTTTGGAGAGCAGGTAAGCGACCCATGCCCCTGTGTCCTTGAGGGACTGGTCATCGCGGCTGAGGGACCCGGTCTGCTGCCACTCTCCATGCTGCTTCCCTCATCGCTCATGCTAGTTGCCGCTGCTCCCCCACTCAGTTTGCTGCCCCCGCCACCGGCAGCGGAGCCCGTCCCGTCTGCCTGTGAGGACTCACATGGGAAGGCAGCCCGTGGATGTCCCTTCGTACAGCCTGCACCGATCCCGTTGCCGTGCAAGGTTCCCTGGGAGGTGCCCGTCCGCGAGGTGAAGCCACCGGTCCCAGTAGTGACCGCGCCTAAAGAGGTCCCAGCCCCTGCAGTCCGCCCGGCATGGAGAAGGTGGAATCTGTCCGGAAGAAGGCCTGGCAGGTGAGGCCCGTTGCTCCCGAACCCCAGGCCTCGGCTGAGGCAGCGCAGGGTCGCCACTGCAGAGCAGCAATACAGGCCACGTCACTGCAGGGCTCCCCAGCCTCAAAGGCACCGGTCGTAGCTAGTGCGGGGGAGCTCTGACAGGGCCCGACCCTCGCGCAGCGGGAGCATGCGGATGCTCCGTATTGGGAGCGGCAGCCGAACCAGTTGGGCCGAGAAATTGCAGCCCGGGAACGGCAGAGATGCTGGCCCGCACCATCCACGAAAAAGAAAATTTGCGGAGTGCCACCTTCAGGGTGCGGGGCCAGACCTATGAAGGCCAAGTCCGCCGGTTTGACCCCCAGCGTGGATGGGGGTTCGTCTTTGAGCCGGGCCTGGAGGCCGAAATCTTTGTATCCCGTCGGGACGTTAACTCCCACCTCCCGATGGGTCACCCAGACCGTGACCTGCTACCAGGTGATCTGGTGACATACGCACGTCACTGCGGGGAGAGGGGCTGGTTTGCCCTCAATGTGAAGAGGAAGGAGAGCCGTGATGTTCCAAGGCGCCCCAGTGCCCTCCCCAACCGTACAGCTCGGAGGTCTTGATCGAGGAGTACAAAGAAAGTTAAAGTGCGGTAGCGGTTCCCGGCTACCATGTTGAAGTCTCCGTTGGGACCCTGACTGCCCATCCCTGTTGGGACTTTTGTTGCCCCCTGTTTCACAAAAGACAAGGCCGAGAACTTGCAGGCCACCCAAAAACTTTTGCGTTTGTAAATAATACCCCTCCCTTAACCGGCCGGCCGGTTTCACCAGCTCCGGAGAGGCAGACTGGAGGATGGGCCTGCGGGAAGCTGTTGGCCGAGGCCCGCCACCACTACAACCGGTGGCCATCCTCCGAGTCATGGGTCCCCTGGACGTGGGGCCTCTGAAAGGACTGTGAAACCCGCACCCGTCCTGTTAAAACACCTGGGCCCGTTCCTGGACTGGGGAAAAGGGGTGCTGCCCACTTCTTAGGGGCAGCATCAAGCTCTAGGTTGTTTGGGTGGGTGACTGAGGACCCGGTTCCCGTGTTATTAAAAATGTTATCGTAACGTTCAAGTATGTGCCTCCCGTATGGGACAATCCAAAAGATAAAAATGTTGAAATGTTATTATGCTTGTATTATGTTCCGTTTTCTATCTTTCAGAAAAACAAAAAAAATAAATAAACCGGTGATGGACGGGCAGCCCGCCGACGGTCTGCATTAAACCAAGGGGGAATGTGACGCCCCGGACTAGTCGGGTCGTCCCAGGTAGTCACACACAACACCACACCCCCCCCTGGTTAGGTGACAGAAGAAAACTAAAAACCTTGTCACCACCCTCCAGGTTTGATGTCCACACCAGAGGGCGGAGTCAGGCGCTTGGCTCCGCCCACAGAGGAGTTCACAGGCCTGGAGGCGGGAAAACAGTTAGTGTAGTCAAGTTCAGGTTCTAGTGAAGAGCAGTCAAGGTCACGGGCAGTCCTGTGTCCGTGCCCTGATAAGAGACTACCAGGTGGCTGGGTCGGAGCCCAGTCGCCATTGGCAAGGAGACAGACGGTGGTGGCCGCCTGCAGGAGACCGGGAATACGACCGGTGGAACCGTAAGGGACCGGGACAGGGTAGTGGCCCGACGGGACCGAACCGGGGAGCCAACTGGATACCGGAGCACCAGGCAGGGTACTCAGACCCAGTACAAAGCCCTGAACTGACAGAGCCGAGTCGAATCAACTGATTGCGGACTGGACTTAAGGACCTATCCCACACAAGTCCCGTTAGAAGACAACAGCACAACCATACAGGGTAAAGCCACCGCCAAAGGGCCAGCGTCTGCAGGCAAATGGGCTCCTACGGCATATGCAAGTCGGGGAGCGGACTACCGGTGTCTAGGCATAGGAATCAAACATTTACACACAGAGGTGCAGGAGAAAGGCGGAAACCACCAACCTATTCTGGGAGAAGCTGCAGCCGGCTGCAGGCTCCGTTCATCACTCCCTTTGGTTTACCAGAGACTCCAGTGTCTTGTGTCAGAGTGAGTACACCTGTGCCATCAGGCAGCGCACCGCACTGCACAGCAACACTTCACCCTGCACCCCGGCCCTCACCTACCAGGCCCCGGGAACATACCCCCTACCCACGGAGGGGTCAACACCTAGCTGCGCCATTACTCCGCTCCTGGGAGCCCCCCATACCTTCACCACAGCGGTGGTGTCTACAATCACCACAACCCATGGGTAGCGTGACGAGCTAACATCCAAAACCAAACCACCACGGCCTCGGTCGTAGAACTCACCACCCAAATCCCCGCATGTAGCGCCAACTCCCTTGCAGAGCGACGTGACCCCCGGGTCCGTGAGAGGCTCGAGCCACCACCCGCAGTACGAGCACGGATCCGAGCGGCTCGGCGGTACTTCTGTTTTCTATCATGAAGTGTTCTGCAGTATTCTTTTTGGGAAGGGCTTATTTTTGGAAAAAACATGGTATATCACTCCTGTCATCCTCCCATATTCAGCCTCACCCTGCAGCATATCACTCTTTATAGCCCCATACTGCCGTGCATCGCAACCCCCTATGTACAGGCCAGAAACAAATCCTGGTGGAGTAGGAAGCTAATGGCTCTGCTTTTTGCCACTGTTGTTAACAAAATTTGCAACTAAAGGATGCAGATATGGTTACAAGATTTGTGAGTTGGTGTGATGAATTCCGGCCTAATCTATCTGGCATTTACCAGAATTGACAGATGGCTAGTCAGACCCAGAGCCAATTGTCACTTCAGGAAAACTTACAGCAGTATAACTAGGTCTGCTTCTAGATCCACCATCCTACTCCCACCTTCATAGAATTTTATGAGCACCAACCGCCATCTTCTATTTCAGTAATGAATAAGTCTGTATTCATTGAAGACAAATTTTTGCCTGTGAGTTGAGAATATTGAGAATGAAAGAAGCAGATTTATTATATAAGGTATATTACAACGTTTTATTTTATTGTCATGTGTATTATTGATTTATGAAAAAAATTAAATTATTGCTACTCTTTAAATGTCCAGATTTAGAGTTTTCTCACTCTGTGATCAAGAATCATCTTTCCACAATAGACATAATCTTCATACCACCACAACCACGAGCCATAAATATAGTTCACTCCATATATTTACTGACATACTGTATATTACTAAGGGGTTAAGAGTAGAGATGAGCGAACCGGTCGTGGTTCGGCTCGAGTTCGGTTCGCCGAATGGAGGTCTCGTTCGAGTTCGGTTCGGCGAACCGCTTGAACCGCATAAGAAACCATGGGAGGCAATCACAAACACATAAAAACACCTGGAAAACACCCTCTAAGGTGTCCAAAAGGTGACAAACAACTCACAACACAACACAAACACATGGGAAAGTGACAAGAACAAATTCTCATGTGAAAACAAAACAGCGTTACGAGGAAAAAGAGGACGAGACACAGATATAGGCATGGCATGCCCTTCTAAAATCATGTATAACACCGCAAGGGGACTCCAAGCAGAGTCTCCCTTTTTCCAAAAATTGGGCCCCACAGACACCACTTAAGTAGCAGCACTTGTGCCCCAGTTGCAAACTAGACAGGTAGATTTGCATCAAGCACATTCAAAAATACGCCATCCTTAATCGTCCCCAGGATTGCACCGGGGTAGGTAGCAAAGTCTTTGCTGAACCAGGACTTGTTCATCTTGGCTCCTTTTTAAAAACACTGCAAGCAAGGGTTACTCCAAGCGGAGTCTCCCTTTTTTCCAAAAATTGGGCCACACAGACATCCACCCCTTCAGTGGCAGCACTTGTGCCCCAGTTGTACACTTCACAGGTAGATTTGCATAAAGCACGTTCAAAAATACGCCATCCTTAACCATCCCCATGATGACACCGGGGTAGGTAGCAAAGTTTTTCCTGATCCCAGATCTGTTCATCTTGGATCATTTTTCGAAACACTGTATGCAAGGGTTCCTCCCAGCGGAGTCTCCCTTTTTTCCAAAAATTGGGCCACACAGACACCCACCCCTTCAGTGGCAGCACTTGTGCCCCAGTTGTACACTTCACAGGTAGATTTGCATCAAGCACATTCAAAATACACAAGCATTTACTCACCCCAGGATGACACAGGGGTAGTAAATTCCTTGTGGATCCATGACTTGTTCATTTTGATGAACGTTAATCTGTCCACATTGTCACTGGACAGACGCGTGCGCTTATCTGTCAGCACACACCCTGCAGCACTGAAGACACGTTCAGAGACAATGCTGGCAGCTGGACATGACAAGATCTCCAAGGGTGTAAGTGGAGAGCTCTGGCCATTTTTCAAGATTTGAAGCCCAAAATGAGCAAGGCTCCAGTTGCAAAGTCATGGCATCGATGTTCATTTGGAGATACTCCTGTATCATCCTCTCCAGCCGTTGACTATGTGTCAGACTTGTTGTCTCTGGTGGCCTTGCAAAGGATGGTCTAAAAAAATTATGAAAAGATTCAATAAAATTGCTGTTACCAGCACCAGATACGGTGCTGCTGGTACGGTTAGACTGTTGAAGATGACGAGACCGTCCCATGTTTGTCGAGTTACAACTGGGAGATTCACTCCGTGCACCACGGGTGTTTTGTGGAAACGCCGAGTTAAGATCGAGTAACAGCTTTTGCTGATACTCCTGCATACGTGCGTCACTTTCTATGGCTGGAATTATGTCACAAAATTTGGACTTGTACCGGGGATCTAATAGTGTGGCAAGCCAGTACTCATCATCACTTCTAATTTTGACAATACGAGCGTCATGTTGGAGGTAGTGCAGCAAGAAGGCGCTCATGTGTCTTGCGCAGCCATGCGGACCAAGTCCACGCTGTGTTTGTGGCATAGAGGTGCTAACCGTTCTTTCTTCCTCTGACATCTCCCCCCAACCTCTTTCAACTGAAATTTGACCAAGGTCTCCCTCATCCGCTGAGTCTTCCATGTCCATAGACAGTTCGTCCTCCATTTCTTCATGTTCTCCTGCACCTTCCTCAACATTTCGCCTGCTACTATGCGCCCTTGTTGATCCCTGTCCCCCATGGTCCCATGCCTGCCGCCTTGGTGATGATGAACGTCTGGACCTTGGTGGTGATGTTGTCTCTTGCGCATATGAATCCTCCTGTAGTTCCTCCCCTTCCTGTTGTCCCACCCCCTGAGTCCGAATAGTGTTTAGCATGTGCTCCAGCATGTAAATGACTGGAATTGTCATGCTGATAATGGCATTGTCAGCGCTAAACATATTTGTCGCCATGTCGAAACTGTGCAGAAGGGTGCATAGGTCCTTAATCTGAGACCACTCCATCAGGGTGATCTGCCCCACCTCTGCATCTCGTTGGCCCAGGCTATACGTCATGACGTATTGCACCAGGGCTCGGCGGTGCTGCCACAGTCGCTGTAACATGTGGAGAGTCGAATTCCAGCGTGTCGGCACATCGCATTTCAGGCGATGAACCGGCAGGCCGAAAGACTTCTGGAGTGATGCAAGTTGCTCAGCTGCGGCGGTTGAACGGCGGAAGTGAGCAGACAGTTTTCGTGCCCTGTTCAGAAGGCCATCTAGGCCGGGATAGTGTGTTTAAAACTTGCTGGACAACAAGGTTCAACACGTGAGCCATACAAGGCACGTGTGTCACCTTGCCCAGGCGAAGGGCTGCACCCAGGTTTGCAGCATTGTCACACACGGCCTTACTAGGCTGCAGGTTGAGTGGAAACAACTATTTACCAAACTCAGTCTCCAGAGCTGCCCACAACTCAGCCGCTGTGTGACTCTTAGTTCCAAGACATTTCAAGACAAAGACCGCCTGATGCCGTTGCGCACTGCTGCCAGCATAGTAATGAGGGGTGCGTGATTCCTTTTTCGCAGTTACAACGCTGATGGCCTGACCGGGCAGGCTTGGGGCGGAGGTGGAGGACCCAGACGAGGTTCAGGAGGCAGAAGCAGTGGAGGAACTTGGACAGACAGAGGATTGACACACAAGTCGTGGGGACGGCAAGACTTGTGCAGCAGACCCTTCACCATCTATCACCATAGTTACCCAGTTCCCAGTCAGCGACATGTAACGTCCCTGTCCATGCTTACTGGTCCAAGTATCTGTGGTGAAATGCACCCATTTACACACAGAGTTTCTCAAGGAAGCGGTGATGTTGTGTGCGACATGGTGGTGTAGCGCAGGCACACCTTTCTTAGAGAAGTAGTGGCGACTGGGCATCTGGTACTGGGGCACAGCGACAGACATAAGGTCTCTAAAATCCTGTGTGTCCACCAGGTGGAAAGGCAGCATTTCGGTAGCCAAGAGCTTACAGAGGGATAAATCAACCTCTTAGCTTTGTCATGGGTCGCAGGAAATGGCCTTTTATTTGTCCACATCTGAGGGACAGAGATCTGGCTGCTGTGTGTAGACGGTGTTGAGTAGGGTGTCCCTGGAAAAATGCAGGTTTGTGAGGAAAGTGCAGGCGTAGACATGATGTTGACTTCATCCAACGTTGGTGCTATCGATGTCTGAGAGAGCTGTACACACGCACTTGTTTCCCTTCCAAACCAACTGACAACCTACCAAGCAAACTCCCTGTTGCGGTTACAGTGGTGGAAGTTGTGCGTGGAAAACCAGGTGTGACAGCTGTCCCCACAGTCCTAGAAGATGAAGAGCGCGCGGATGCACTTGAAGGGGCAGGCGGTGGATGGTCCGCTCCGCTAGGCCGCATTGCAGCACGGTGAGCTTCCCACTGGGACATATGATATTTATTCATGTGACTATTCATGGAAGAAGTTGTTAAACTGCTGAGGTTTTGCCCTCTACTAACAGAATCACGACAAATTTTACATATCACATGATTTGGGCGATCTTTTTCTATGTCAAAAAAGGACTAGGCTAGGCAAGGCTTAGAGGGCATGCGACCTGCTGAGCCACACTGACTAGTGCTCAGAGGCAGAGTGGTGGCTGAGGATGCAGTTGTAGATGTGCTACCAGTACTCCTCCTCTGTCCAGGAATGTGTAAGGTAACTTCGTTGTCAGTAGCATCCTCCTCCACCGCCTCTGTTGACCTCCTCGAGTGCCTGACTGTGGGTTGACAGTAGGTGGGATCTAGAAGTTCCTCATCAAGCGTTGTGTTTGCACTCCCCTCCCCCTCAGACCGAGCCTCTTCCTGCCCTGAACGAATATTTAAGTTGTCATCCCAATCTGGTATCTGCGTCTCATAGTCATTGGTATGTTCCTCATTGTCTATTACAACAGGTGTTTCAGTTTGTGAATAAGGGTCAACATTATGCTCAGAAACTTGGTCATCACGGCCTGAATCTGAGTCACAAAGGTTCTGGGCATCACTGCAGACCATTTCCTGGTCTGTACTCACTGTAGCTTGGGAGCAGACCTCTGATTCCCAGGCTATAGTGTGACTGAACAGCCCTGCAGACTCGGCCATCTCTGTTCCACCATACTGTGCAGGGCGGATGGAGACTTCAGAGCTGGGAGAAAGCAAGTGTGATTGGGATGACAACTCAGAGGACTGGTGTTTTTTTGATGCGGTAGTTGGAGGAGAGGGCACTTGTTGGACCACTTGAGATCCATTAAAGCATTTTCTTTTTTTGGGCAACATCTACCTTTGTTCCAGTTGTTCGTGTTCGTAAAAAAGGGAGCACATCCGATTGTCCACGGAAAGTAGTAGACATCTTACTTTTGCTGGAAGATGGCCTATCTTCAGCAGATGTTAATGGAGCTTTGCCACCTTCCCCATGGACACAAACTTTTTTTCCTTTTCCAACACGCCTGTTCCCATTTCCACCAGCATATGTCATTTTGACACTCATTTTGCTAGCGACAAGAATGTCCACTTAAAATGTGGTAGTAAAAATTGAGAGGTAGTGTAGAGTGCAGCGGTGGTCTACCTTTATTGACAGCAGAATAAACAACAATAACTATCTCGGAAAATGAAACTTTGGCCCTTAAAATGGCAGCACAGTTTGCTAGTAAAATAGCTTAGTAACAATGAGCTTGAGTGTGCAATGCAGAGGTGCTGCAAATATCTTTGCACTAGTGGGACACTAATGAAGTCCAACAGCCACTTTTAGGATGCCACTAAGTTTCCTCAGTGTTTGCTATTATAATGGCTTTGTAACAATGCACTTGAGTGTGCAATGCAGAGGTGCTACAAATAGATTTGCACTAGTGGGACACTAATGAAGTCCAACAGTCACTTTTAGGATGCCACTAAGTTTCCTCAGTGTTTGCTATTATAATGGCTTTGTAACAATGAGCTTGAGTGTGCAATGCAGAGGTGCTGCAAATAGATTTGCACAAGTGGGACACTAATGAAGTCCAACAGCCACTTTTAGGATGCCACTAAGTTTCCTTAGTGTTTGCTATTATAATGGCTTTGTAAGAATGAGCTTGAGTGAGCAATGCAGAGGTGCTGCAAATAGATTTGCACTAGTGGGACACTAATGGAAGTCCAACAGCCACTTTTAGGATGCCACTAAGTTTCCTCAGTGTTTGGTATTATAATGGCTTAGTAACAATGAGCTTGAGTGTGCAATGCAGAGGTGCTGCAAATAGATTTGCACTAGTGGGATACTAATGAAGTCCAACAGCCACTTTTAGGATGCCACTAAGTTTCCTCAGTGTTTGCTATTATAATGGCTTTGTAACAATGCGCTTGAGTGTGCAATGCAGAGGTGCTGCAAATAGATTTGCACTAGTGGGACACTAATGGAAGTCCAACAGCCACTTTTAGGATGCCACTAAGTTTCCTCAGTGTTTGCTATTATAATGGCTTTGTAAGAATGAGCTTGAGTGTGCAATGCAGAGGTGCTGCAAATAGATTTGCACCAGTGGGACACTAATGAAGTCCAACAGCCTTTTTAGGATGCCACTAAGTTTCCTCAGTGTTTGCTATTATAATGGCTTTGTAACAATGAGCTTGAGTGTGCAATGCAGAGGTGCTGCAAATAGATTTGCACAGTGGGACACTAATGGAAGTCCAACAGCCACTTTTAGGATGCCACTAAGTTTCCTCAGTGTTTGGTATTACAATGGCTTTGTAACAATGAGCTTGAGTGTGCAATGCAGAGGTGCTGCAAATAGATTTGCACTAGTGGGACACTAATGGAAGTCCAACAGCCACTTTTAGGATGCCACTAAGTTTCCTCAGTGTTTGGTATTCTAATGGCTTTGTAACAATGAGCTTGAGTGTCCAATGCAGAGGTGCTGCAATTAGATTTGCACTAGTGGGACACTAATGGAAGTTCAACAGCCACGTTTAGGATGCCACTAAGTTTCTTCAGACGGCCAGAGAGCCCCATAGGGGTGAACAGGCCCATGACGATCGGGAGGGTTAGGGTAGGAAAGAGTTAAGTGCTAAGGTTGGAGGCACATAGGGGCTGCCTGATTGGTGGGAGAGTCGGGAAAAGGGATTGGGTGAGGGACAGGATATGGGAGGGTTGGTGTGTGGGTATAAAGGGGGCTGTGCAGAGGTCACTGCCCCTTTTGACCTACAGACAGCGTGTCCCCCCTGCGCTGCTGCCTCCCTGACTGAAGAATGGTGGCGGTGCTGGAGCTGGGGGGGGGGAGCATCTGAGGACATCGGCGAGGACGCGTCTGCAGGGCTGGAGCGGCTTCTCTGCTCCTGCGCCCGGAGCTGCGCTGCACGCTCGGCGGGCGCGACCGCCGGAGCGTTACTCCCCCGTCGGGGAGGGAGAAGACAGATTTAGGAGCCCCTTCGGGGACCCTCCGGGGCAGCGGAGTGCACCTCACCTTTGGACGTGTCTCCGGCCGCCGGGAGGAATCCTCGTCGGAGATTCCGCGGGCCGGGGGTGGGCGGAGCTTATGCGAGGCCTACTTCCGGTCTGCGGCCTGCACGGCCACGGACCAGAGCAGCGGCAGCCCCCAGTGAGGTGCGGGCTGGGGGTGGCGCCCGGCACCACAGAGCGGACGGGGAGACTCCCTGCAGACGGCAGGGGAGAGAGCATGGATGGAGGGACGGATCGGAGCGGTAGTCGGAGGGTGCTGGTGGCAGGGTCTTGCGGTCGGCAGGGCCCTTGCGGCGGTCGGTTATTACGGTACCTCCCAGCAGGGATCAGGCTGGGGGGTGCTCCTGGCATCCGGACGGAGAGGCACGGCCTTCCTGCAGTCGGCAGGGAGGGGGACCACCGGGGGCTACAGAGATTACAGCGGTGCAGCAGGAGGGGGCAGCAAAGAAGGATGGCGGCAGGACGCCGCTCCGCGGCAGGAAACAGAGGACAAATAGGAGGTGCACGGAGGAGCAGGGTGCGGTGACCGTGGGGGTTGACGGCCGCAAGGTGCGGGCTGTCCCCTCGCTGGTCCCCCCAGCAGACTTCAGCAGCTCCTCTTATTCGGGCGAGGAAGAAGGACCGGAGGAGGCGGCAGGACGGATGAACGGCAGCAGGATGTTTGCGGTACGGCTGCTCCGGATTCGGTTCAGAGGCAGCCCGGTGAGAGAACAATCAATATGTTTAATGTTGTGGGTAGTGTTAGCGGGGACGGGGGGTTCCACCGCGGGGAGTGGTTTGCCGGGGGGTTTAGTGCGGTCGGTCAGTCGGGGTTACCCGGGGCGGAGTTTTGGGGGCAGCTGCGAAGGGTGTTGTAGGGATCGTCGGCTGGGCGGTCAGGTCGCAGCGGGCCTGGGTCCCTGGCGGGGGGCGTGGGTGGGTCCCACGGTCAGGGTGGCTGCCGGTGGTACCGGTGCGCGAGGTAGAGACTTAGGAGGTTGTGCCGGCGGTCGTTGCGGGTCAGGCGGACGGCGCGGCGGCCGTGGCGTGGGTTAGCGAGGAAGTGGAAAAGGATGATGAGGTGGTGCGTTTGGATGATAGGGCACGGAGTGAAGTTACGGGTGCTTTGGGAGTCCGTTAGGGGGGCATTTAAAAAAGGAGGTGAGGGAGTAGATAAGAAAAAGGGAGTATGGGGAAATATTTTCACTGCTTCCCTTGGAAAGTTTAATTTGGATACGGTGAAGGCAAGTGAATCTAAGAGATAAGGAGGTTCAAAAAAAAAAAAAAAGGGGGAGGTGTAGGTTGATCCCGAGGACGCTTACTAGCTGGCATTGGAAGGCTGCGCGGCCGGGCATCTGGTGGGAACACAAAAAGATATGTTTGGGGATGTGCTTGATAACGGCTCCGGCGAACCCCCCTTTTTGAGGTGGTGCCAGGGGCCCGGGTGCAGGGGCACGGGGGCCCGGGTGCAGGGGCGTGTTGTAAATTTAGTGAGGGGCAATGTAAGTTTGGGGGCAGCGTGTCGGTTCAAACACGAGTGTTCCGGTTGTGGAATTTTTTCCCACTCTTTGGACAGGTGTTTCAAAGGGGGAATGAAAAGTCGGGGGAAGGTTTTTTGGTAACAGGAAGGACGCTAGTGAGGGTCGAGGGATGCGTCCCTATTTAAATAGATATCCGGATGACCGGGCGGCGGAGCTGTTTGCTACGGGTTTTATGGTAGGTTTCCGGGTTCCGCTTGATTTTGGGGCGCCGGAGTTTCGCCCGGGTAATTCGGGGTCCAAAAAAGGACATCCGGAGGTGGTGACGGAAAGGCTGCAGAAGGAGGTGGAGCAGGATGGATGGCGGGTCTGGTCCAGGACCCGTCACCCCCCAACTTGAGGGTTTTCGCTGCTGGGAGTGGTACCCAAGAAGGAGTCGAACGAGTACCGGCTCCTTCATCATCTCTCTTACCCGGCTGGGTTGTTGGTGAACGGCGGGATTTCACCCGAGTGCCGGCGGTCTGTTATGTATCATTTGACAAGGCGTGGGAGTTAGTGTGGGTAGTGGGCAAGGGGCCCCGATGACCAAGGCGGACGTGGAAGCAGCTTTACGGTTACTTCCGGTGCACCCGGAGAGTTTTTGCACCTTTGGGTGCAGGTGGGATGGGCAATACGATGTGGATCAGTGCCTGCCCATGGGTTGTTCTATTTTGCGCGCTTAGTTTGAAGCGTCAGTTCGTGTGTGGAATGGGTAGTCAGGGATGTGGCGGGTGTCCACTCAGTGATACACTATTTGGATGATTTCTTTTGCGTGGGCCCAGTGGGCTCCTCGGTTTGTTCCTTGCTGTTATTTACATGAGAACGCATTGCAGGAAGCCTAGGGATTCGGTGGCACGGGGGGAAGACAGAAGGGCCAGTGACGCCCTTGTGTTTCTTGGGCTTTGAAATTGACACGGTGGCTATGGTATGCCGATTGCCGGAGGACGAGCTGCGTGTTTAAAGGTGTCGGTGCAGTTGTTGCACTGGGGCTAAGAAGGTGCGGTTACAGGATTTTAGTCGGTCCTTGGGAAGTTGAATTTTGCCGGTCGCACTAGGCCTATGGGGCGAATAGTTAGCAGGCGTCTGGCGAGCGCAATGGCAGGGGTGATTGCTACAAATTATGTGTCAGAGTGTCAATGACAATGAAAGAAGATTTGCTGGTGTGGGGCTGCATTCCTTGAATGATACAACGGACGGACGTTATGGGTGAGCAGGGCAGTATCAGATAGCCAGCCGGAGCTGTTTATTGATGCGGCGGGGGCATCACGTTTTGGGGCAATTTTAGGACGCATCGGTGTGGGCTGATGGCCACGGCTTTGGGTGGAAAAAGGGGTTTGTGACATATTTGGCGCTGGTGGAAATGTTCCCCCAGCATAGTGGTATTGGAGTTTTGGGGCCCAGAAGTTGCGGGCAAGAAGCTTGGTGTGCAGTGTACTGACATGGTGGTGGTGTATTTCGATCAATTCATGGTCTTCAAAATCGCTCCCGGTGGTGTGCTACTTGAGACATCTGGGTTGGGGTTGTTTAGAACCCAACAGGCGCGTGGTGGCGCAGCATGTGCCCGGAGTGCAAAGTGAAGTGGCTGATGCGCTCTCGGTTTCAGTTCAACAGGTTCAGGCGAATGGTGCCTGGAGCGGACAAGGTGGGAGAACTATGCCCGGCATGGCTGTGTGACCTGGCGTCGGGTAGCATTTGAGGGAATCAGGAGACCGGTGACTGAGGCTACTTGTGCCGATGTCAGGCTGTGTGGCGAGAATGGGAGGAATTGGAGAAGGCGGCTTTTATGGAGCTTGGTTAGACAGGCTGAGTGCTGGGGGTTTTTTTTGTCATTGATTAGCTGGGAATTTTTCAGCAGGCCGGTCCGTTTCGGTGATGATTACAAGTTGGGCGGTGTTGGCCTTCTTGTTAAAATGCAAGGGGTTCGGGACGTGGCAAAGGATTTTCTGGTGCGGTGGGGGATAAAGGGTTTTCAAAGGACGCGTGGTCGCGAGACAGGAGACGGCCACTATTGTTTCCGTCGTTGATTGGTTGGTGATGTGGTTGGGGGTATATATGCTCGTCCGATTAGGTACGAGGCTGTTTAAGGTTGCCTTCGTATTGGCATTTTGGGGTTTTCTGCATCAGGGAATTTGGTAGCCCGGCCAGGCATGCGGTAGGCGGGCTGTTATTAGAGGTTGTTACGCTTGGTAAGGATGGCGTGAGTGCCGGTATGGTTTTCGATAGACAGACCAATTAGGTGGGGGACGTCTGGTGACATTGTTTGAATTGCCAGGGCACCACCTATGCCCGGTGGGTCAGGTGGTGGAATTCTTGCAGGTGTGGGGTGGCTACCCCGGTGTTTCTTTAGACATGTGGATGGATATGCCTTATCGTGAGTCCAGTATGGCAGTGTTGAAGAAGGCTTTAGTAAAGGCCGGGGGAGTAGCCAAGGGTTATGGGCCCACTCCTTTCGGATTGGGGCAGCGACTGAAGCGGCTAAGTGGGGGGGCTGAGTGAGGATGGGACCCGGTGGATTGGGAGCTGGGATTCCTCCGGGTTTCGTTTGTATATTAGACCACATCTGATTAGGTGATGTTTGGTGACAGGGGGGGGTCCTTTATTGAGGACGGTTTGGTGGGCAGTCTCTTTGTACGGAGCGGCGATGTAGGAAGCCCGTGTAAAAAATGGCTCGGAGTTCGGGGCATGACTTGGAGTAGAGTTCGCCCTGAATTGGTGTATATAGCCGGATTGACAAGGAACCTGTGGTTTTAATGCTGCAGGTGGGGGGGGAATGACTTTGGAGCGTGGATGGTGTGGGAGTTAAAAGTGAGAGCAAGGTGGATTTACTTCATTTGTGGAGGGCGTTCCATGGCATGGTGATTGTGAGGTCCGATATGGTAGCCCGAAGGCAGTGGCGTTTTAGGAGTGGACCGGATTAACAGGGCCTGGGACAAATGGAACCGGGCGATGGGCAGGTTTGGAGCGTGGAACGGAGGTTGGTGGTTCGATTCGAGGAGTTGGAGAAGTACACCGAGCAGTATTTGAGGCGTGATGGGGTCCATTCTCACGGATGGCGGTTGGATTTGTGGAAGTTGGGTTTGAAGGATGGAAAGGAACGAGCATTGGGGGTGTGGGGGGCCCGGGCCAAGTAAGGTGTCACTTGGCCGGTCTGTGGCGGGGTGATAGGTCCGTTCAGAGAGGTTTGGTGTACCGACAGTAGGTTTGTTGGTATGAAGCCACTCAGGGGGAGTGGCTTTGAGTTGGATGGGAACTTGTAGGCGGAGGTCCTGCAGGTTCTGGGGAGGGGTAATTAACGATGGAACGTTAATTACCCTACACCTCGGGTCGGTTTGGTCACGGCCGAGGTGGTCCCCTGGGCCGGTTGGAGGTTACGGCCGGGGGATAGGAATGATGGTTTGGCTCTCGGATGGACCTATCAGGTGTCATTTTGTGGAGAATATGTATATATGTACAGGTTCAGGTGTTAATGGGGTGGCATGTTGAGCCACAAGTTTGGTACATATATACTGTTGAATAAAGCTGTGGCCATTCGGCAATAAAGTTGGAGTCTGTGTCGTTACTAATATGTTTAAATTAAGGGGAAGTTTGTCACTGGAGACCCGTTTATCCCTTATAGATACGTCAAGACGGCCAGAGAGCCCCATAGGGGTGAACAGGCCCATGACGATCGGGAGGGTTAGGGTAGGAAAGAGTTAAGTGCTAAGGTTGGAGGCACATAGGGGCTGCCTGATTGGTGGGAGAGTCGGGAAAAGGGATTGGGTGAGGGACAGGATATGGGAGGGTTGGTGTGTGGGTATAAAGGGGGCTGTGCAGAGGTCACTGCCCCTTTTGACCTACAGACAGCGTGTCCCGCCCACCCGCCCTGCAATAATGTAAAAAAAAAAAAAATATATATATATAAATAAATAAATAAATAAATAAAAAGGATAATAATAATAATAAAATGAATAACGAGTATATATATAAAAAAAAAAAAAAAAGAAAAAGAAATTACTATAAAATGGAAAATAAATGTGAAATATATAAAAAAAAAAAAAAAAAAAAAGAAAGAAAAAAAAAAAAAAAAAAAAGGAATGTTGTTTTCTTTTGAGTTGTTGTCACAGCGGGGTGATAGGTCCGTTCAGAGAGGTTTGGTGTACCGACAGTAGGTTTGTTGGTATGAAGCCACTCAGGGGGAGTGGCTTTGAGTTGGATGGGAACTTGTAGGCGGAGGTCCTGCAGGTTCTGGGGAGGGGTAATTAACGATGGAACGTTAATTACCCTACACCTCGGGTCGGTTTGGTCACGGCCGAGGTGGTCCCCTGGGCCGGTTGGAGGTTACGGCCGGGGGATAGGAATGATGGTTTGGCTCTCGGATGGACCTATCAGGTGTCATTTTGTGGAGAATATGTATATATGTACAGGTTCAGGTGTTAATGGGGTGGCATGTTGAGCCACAAGTTTGGTACATATATACTGTTGAATAAAGCTGTGGCCATTCGGCAATAAAGTTGGAGTCTGTGTCGTTACTAATATGTTTAAATTAAGGGGAAGTTTGTCACTGGAGACCCGTTTATCCCTTATAGATACGTCAAGTGTTTGCTAGTATAATGGCTTAATAACAATGAGCTTGAGTGTGCAAAGGGCAGGAGGGTACAGTGGCCGGATTGTGGGTCAGTGTAGAGGAAAGGAAGCCTCACTTTCTATCCCTCCTAATGGTGAAATGCAGCAAGGAACTCCCTGACCTTAGCTACACAGAGGCTCTTATCTGTAGCTGTTAAAACCTCTTTCCACGGACCTGACTGTCACCTATGGCTCTGAGCCTGCTGTAATTAGCCCTTAGAAGGGCTGAAAGAAACTTCTATCCCTATTCTGTATAGCGTTGTGTGTAGAGCGTACACAGCAGTATCGGAGACAGGAGTTGCACCTGCGGTGACTGACACCCAGACGCAGAAGGCAGATAATGGCGTCCAGATGGGCAGATGCCCGTATTTATAATGCAGGGATATGTGACATGGACATCCTATCACACATGCCGTTGCTTCTCTGGCTAAAAGTCCACTTAGCTGTGTGTGTGTCTGGGATTGGCTGACATGCTGGCCCGCCCCACTACACGCGCGCTTAGGGAGGGAAGGAAGAACAGAAAAAAAAAAAATGTCGATCGCCATTATCCCAGCAGCAGTGATCTGAACGCGCAGTCCCCGCACACTATACGCTGAAATGTCATAATAGTGTGAGTCACAGAGTGACTTACAGTATTACAGCGGAAAGCCAGCTAGTAATTAGCTTGGCTTTTTGCTGCTAGAACCGTTCTCGAACGTAACTAGAACTATCGAGCGTTGGCAAAAAGCTCGAGTTCTAGTTCGATCTAGAACAGCCCCCAAAATCACTCGAACCGCGAACTGGAGAACCACGAACCACGCTCAACTCTAGTTAAGAGATCATACTGATGAAAATACACAGTTGAACAGTTAAAAGCAGATCATATTTTTTCCCCTCTAAATAGCACTTACTTGTCCATGTGATTGCTATACCACCTGTTACTGAGAGAAACATTTCACCAATTAGTTCTTATTTTTAATAAACATTAAATCATAAAGTCAATCAACTTGGCAAATATAAAAAGCTCCACTATTAGGCTTGTGAGTGCTTGCATGACACTCTGCTCATGCTCTCAGCACAGCAGGAGCCAAGTGTCATGCGAATGTTGCGGAGGGGAGGGCCGGTGCTGAGGAAGGAAGGGCCAGCGCTGTGGAGGGGTGGACTGGTACTGCGGAGGGGAGGGCCGGTGCTGCAGAGGGGAGGGAGGGATTTTAAATCCCCATCTCCTCCGCTGCTAATGCAAGAATCACATTGCACTCTACTGTACTGCGAGTGCAATGCAATGTTTCTCTCACCCCCATAGACTTGAATGGGTGTGTGTGAAACAGGATTGCAATCCACCCACAGCATGCTGCGATTGTTTTCTCGGTCCGATTAGGGCTGAGAAAAAAAATCGCTCATGTGAGCAGCCCCATAGAGTAATATTGGTCCGAGTGGAATGTGATTTTTAATCGCATTCCACTCACTTCGTATTAATCGCAGAGTGTGCTAGCCCTTAAAGAGAAAAATACAAAACTAATAAGTAGTATATATTATAGAAAAATTATTTTTTTATAACAAAAAATTGTTCCTGATTTTCTATTAAACCTTATCCTGCAGTACCACCTTAAGTGGAAGGAACCATATTGCAGTTCCACCTAAAACAATATGATTTCTATATAAAACCTCGGCAGCATAAGACCCACAATGAGCTTTTGTGAACTTTTTGATGTTGCTGCATCTCTGCACTTATTAGGTAAATTAAGTTATTTGTGGGGTTTTTTTGTACAAGTGGTTTTTTTAACATTTTTGATGCTGTGTTTTTGTTACTTCATTTCATTAATGATGGGCGGACTCACATATACTTGGGATCGGTGGACATAACCCGATTTTTAAAGAAAAAATCCGGTTCCGGCCTGGAGTTGATCCCAGACATCTGGCCATATGCCAGTCCCCATATAAGTCTATGTGGACCAGAATCCGGTTATTAAAAATGGTGGTAGAAGAATTACACCGGAATTGCAAAGGTGTTTTGGCTTTTAATAAAGTGGTGAAAGAGGATGGTGTTTTTGTCTTTTATTTAAAATAAAGGATTTTTTCGGTGTTTATGTTTATTCACGTTCACTTACAGATTAGTAATGGGGGGTCTCATAGATGCCTGACATTACTAATCTAGGTCTTAGTGGCAACTGTGGGCTGTGATTAACCAATTATTACACTAATTGCCACCACACCAGGGCAATCGGGAAGAGCCGGGTAAAGTGCTGGGATTGTCGCATCTAATGGATGCAGCAGTCCTGGGCAGCTGTAGGCTGCTATTTCTAGGCTGGGGGACTCCCAATAACCTGCCTGAGAATACCAGCTGCCAGCTTTGGGCTTTAGTTGGGCTTTATTATTGCTGGGTATCAAAATTGGGGGGGGACCGCATGCTGTTTTTTTTAATTATTTATTTAAATATTTTTTCCTTTTATTTTGATACACAGCCAAGATAAGCGCATGGCTGGGAGTTGCAGCCTCTAGCCATATGTTTTATCTGTGCTGGTATTATAATAGGGGACCCTACGCCATTTTTGCATTTATTTATTTTTACTGTACGATATAGACCCGCAGACCAGATCTGTGATTGGAAGCATCAGACAAGCTGTCACTCAGGGTGGGACGCGTTTGACTGCAACCAATCACAGATGCCAAAGGGCGGGGAAAGTAGTGCATATGCATGAGCCTAATGAGCGGCCAATGAAGTGAATGGGCAGCCGTGAGAGCAGTTACAGCCACGCTGGAGCTTCAGTAATTATGAAGCCCTGCTTGCTTCATTTTTTTGTATTACCCGAGTGCCGAATCCAGATCATTAGCTGGCCTTGGGTCCAACACCCCAATATTTTTGAAACTGCGCGGATCCGGACTTTTAGGCTATGTGCGCACTTTGCGTTGAGTTAGTTGTAGTTCTAAACGCATCCTCTGGCAGAAATTGTCTTTGACAAATTTGATTTTGACCACAAAAACACTAAAAATACGCTTGTGTTTTTACCTCATTTTGGCCGCGTTTTTACCACGATTTACATGCTTTTTCATTGCTTTTGAATACAAATACACTACTAAATAAAGTTTAAACATTCAAACACTAAGGAAAAAAAGGAAAAAATGATTACAAATATCATGATTAAAATCATATACAAAATAGCTAATTTTACTAAAATGATAACTGTTCTAATATTTATGTATAAAATAACGTTAAATTATAGATTTTCATTAATTTAATTGTTGGACTCTGTGTGTGTGTGTGTGTGTGTGTGTGTGTGTGTGTGTGTGTGTAAAGCAGGGGTGGGCAATCTTTTTATTGCCGGGGGCCATTTGGAAATTTCTGCCAACCTTCGGGGGCCGCACAAAATTATCAATGTGAAAATTACCCGGCTATATTTGATCAAACAGTTAATTAACTCACCTCTACTGTGGTGGCCGGGGCGGCTTCTCTTTTGTGCGGCTGTGGTGTTTGGTGATTTTTATGTTGCTTCTCTCTTTTCCAGGTTTGTCACGGTCTGGAGCGCAGGCAACTCTTTGTGATAATAAGATTGGTAGACCATATACATCACACAACAGACACAGGGACTGGTGTATATAAATCACAGGAGACACATACATGACTGAAGGGGCTGTTGGCATATACATCACATAGGAGATGCTGGGACTGCTGTATATACATCACATAGGAGACGCTGGGACTGCTGCATATACTGTACATCACAGGAGACACCTACATCACTGGAGAAACTGGTGGCACATACATCACACGAGGGGCTGGGGACATGTATATGCCCCCAGCACCCTCTTGTGATGTATATGCTTTCAGCCTCTCCTTTGATGTATATGTACCCAGCCCCTCCTGTGAGGTATATGCGCCCAGCCCCTCCTTTGAGATATATGCGCCCAGCCCCTCCTGTGAGGTATATGCACCCAGCCCCTCCTGTGAGATATATGCTCCCAGCCCCTCCTGTGATTTATATTCCCCAGCCCTTTCTCTGATGTATATGCCCACAGCCGCTCCTGTGATATGTATGGCCCCAACATCTCCAGTGTGATGTATATGCCCCCAGCGTCTCCACTGTGATGTATATGCTCCATCCCGTCTTGTGATGTATATGCTCCTAGCATCTCCAATGTGATGTATATATCACAGGAAGGGTTGGGGCATATCCATGATAGGAGGGTCTGAGAGCATATGCATGACAAGAGATGGTGGGGGCAAATACATGACAAGAGGGGCTGGGGAACAGACATTACTAGGTCACTGGGAGACATAAGCATTGCTATGGGGCACAGATGGCACTGGGGGGGTTCACAGACATCCCTAAGGCGACACAGAGAGCACTAGAGTGGCATGCACATCACTTGGAGGGCCACAACCATCACTAGGGGGGCACAGGCATAACTAATGGAGGGCCACAAGCATCACTAATGGGGGTTCACAGGTATCACTAATGGGGGCACAGACATCACTAAGTGGTGGCACACATACATCACTAAGGGGTGGCACACAGACATGACTGAGGGGGGGGCACACAGACCTCACTAAGGGGGCGCACAGACATCACTAAGGGGGGTACAGACATCACAAGGAGGAGACTGTGGAGTCTGCACACAGCAGTGGAGGGGGCATGCTGCACCAGAGAAGGGGCGGGGAGCGGGCGGCACACAGCGCCGTGGAGTGGGCGCCATAGAGCGCCATGGAGCGGGCGGCACATAGAGCCGTGGAGCGGACGGCACATAGCACCGTGGAGCGGGCGGCACAGAGCGCTGTGGAGCGAGCGGCACAGAGTGCCGTGGAGCGGGCGGCACACAAGCGCTGGAGAGCGGGCGGCACAATGCTGGAGGCGGTGAAGGTGATGTGGGACGGAATCGCAGAGCTATAAACCCGCCCACAAAGTAAGTTCTGAGCACGCTGGCACTTGCCACCGAGAGAGCTCATTGGTGCGCGCCAGCAGCGCATGTGGAGATTTAAAGGGCCGGAGACCGGTAATACCGCGGCGCGGCGGTAGCACTGCCGCCCCCGGAAATCTGCTCGCGGGATGCAGAAAAGGTCATGGAGGGCCGCATGCGGCCCGTGGGCCAGAGGTTCCCCACCCCTGGTGTAAAGGGACATATGATGCCCTTAATATAATGTCTAAAACGCATGCTTTTAATTTGTCAAAAAAGCATGTAAAACACTAGTATTTTGATTTAGGATGCGATTTGAAACTTCTCATTGACTCGAATGTTAGCAAAACGCTGCCAAAATGGCAAAAACAATTGCCATGTTGCTTCTTTAAACGCAGATATTTTGACAAATTTTCTGCATCTATAACGCTGCGTTTTTAACAGCATAGTGCGCACAAGAAATCCCTATTTCCCATAGACTTTGCCTGAAAATCAAAACGCATGCATTTTTGCATTAAAACGCTGCAGTTAAAAACGCTGCGGAAACGCATGAAAAAAGCTAAGTGCGCACATGGCCTTACAGTCCAGGTCTGCCCATCACTAGCTTTGACAAAATTTTATTGATCTAGTTATATACAGATTGATGTTGAGTAAAAAATAAGCAAAGTTGTCATGAGATTTCTTGAAATCCCATCCACTTTGCTGGAAGTACAAGATGCTACATTTTTGACGTAGCAAAAATACGCAGCATTAAAAACTTCACAAAAAGCTTATCGTGGGAACACAGCCTTAGGCAACAGGTAAAGCGAATGATTTATCAGAAAATGGTCTATTGTTTTAAAGAATGTTTTTATGTTAAATGTATTTTGTGTAAACACAATAAGCCTAATATAATTTGTTAAATGTTTTTTCTTTTACATTTTTTAATTAAACAAAACTCTGAAATCTCTCAACCTTCAAACTACCACTAAAGCTAGTTCTAGACTCACATTTTTTCCTCGTTTCAGCAGCCACATGGATAAAAGAAGAATTTAACTGGCTCTTACTAATATCTACAGGAAAAGGTCAAATTTAACAAATGTCATTGTAAAAGAAGACGGAGATGAACTGTGACTATAAAGGGAATATGGTATTAGTAAATTGACTAAATCAAGTTTTTCTGCTTGTAGATGGGAAGTGTATATGTTATATATACATCTATCAGAAGTTTCTTTCCTCAGACACAAACACTAAAGGCCGCTTTACACGCTGCGATCTCACTAGTGAGATCGCTAGCTTGCGTGCCCGCCCCCATCGTTTGTGCGTCATGGGCAAATCGCTGCCCGTGGCACACAAAATCGCTCGGACCCGTCACACTACTTACCTGCTATGACTGGCGAACCGCCTCCTTTCTAAGGGAGCGGTTCGTTCGGCATCACAGCGACGTCACTAAGCGACCACCCAATCGAAGCAGTGGGGCGGAGATGAGCGGAACGTAACATCCCACCCACCTCCTTCCTTCCTCATTGCCGGTGGCCGCAGGTAAGATGAGGTTCCTCGTTCCTGCAGTGTCACACATAGCGATGTGTGCTGCCGCAGGAACGACGAACAACATCGTACCTGCAGCAGCAACGATTTTTGGGAATTGGGGAGCATGTCTACGATTATCGATTTTGCACGATTTTGCGACTTTTCGATTGCACGTAGATGTCACACGCAATGACATCGCTAAAGCGGCCGGATGTGCGTCAAGAATTCAGTGACCCCAACGACATCGCTTTAGCGATGTCGCTGCATGTAAAGCGGCCTTTAATGTCTGCTGGGCAAAAGGGAGACTAAAGGTGGCTTTACACGCTACGACATCACTAAAGCGATATCGTTGGGGTCACGGATTTTGTGACGCACATCCGGCCGCGTTAGCGATGTCGTTGCGTGTGACACCTATTAGCAATTTTGAATTGTTGCAAAAATGTTCAAAATCGCTAATCGGTGACATCCCCCCTAATCTCAATTATAGTTGCTGCTGCAGTAACGATGTTGTTCCTCGTTTCTGCGGCAGCACACATCTCTACGTTTGACACCGCAGGAACGAGGAACCTCTCCTTACCTGCGTCCCGCCAGCAATGAGGAAGGAAGAAGGTAGGCGGGATGTTTATCCCGCTCATCTCCACCCCTCCGCTTTGATTGGGTAGCCGCTTACTGACGTTGCAGTGACGCCGAACGCACCTCTCCCTTGTGGGAAGGTTTGTTCGGCAGTCACAGCGACGTTGCAGAGCAGGTATGTGCGTGTGACGCTGCCGTAGCGATAATGTTCGCTAAGGCAGCGATCACCACATATCGTTACAACGATGGGGGCGGGTGCTATCGCGCTCGGCATCGCTAGGAATTGCTGACAGGAGCGGCGGTGTATTCTGCAGCTCCAGTCACCTTCATGCAGCAGAGCTGGAAGCGACGCTGGACCATCCTGGATTTCGCCGGACATGGAGGGCTTTTTCGGGCTTATTAAAGTGGTGAACGAGGGTATATGTTTGTGTTTTTTATTTCTAATAAAGGATTTTTTTCGTGTGTGTGTGTTTATTTACTGTCACTTACAGATTAATCATGGAAGGTATCTCGGGGAGACGCCTGACATGATTAATCTAGGAGTTATTGGCAGCTATGGGCTGCCAATAACTCCTTATATCCCCGATTGCCAAAGCACCAGGGCAAATCGGGAAGAGCCGGGTACAGTCCCAGAACTGTCGCATCTAATGTATGCGGCAATTCTGGGCGGCTGCTGACATATTGTTAGGCTGGAGCTCCCCATCCTGAGAATACCAGCCTTCAGCCGTATGGCTTTATCTGGCTGGTTTTAAAATTGGGGGGGACCGCACGCCGTTTTTTTTAATTATTTAATTATTTATTTCACTGCACAGTATAGACACGCCCACCGGCTGCTGTGATTGGGTGCAGTGAGACACCTGTCACTCAGCGTGGGGGCGTGTCTCACTGCAACCAATCATAGGCGCCGGTGGGCGGGGAAATCAGGGAATACGAGATTGTTTAATGAGCGGCCGGCTTTTTCAAAATAGTAAAAGCCGCCGGAGCAGTGTGAATGCCGTGCAACGCCGCGTCGGGGATCGGTGAGTATGAGAGGGGGTAAGAGGGATAGACTGACATGGACAGAGAGAGAGGGACAGAGATAGTGACCGACTGACAGAGATTAGTGAATGACAGACATTGTGAGGTGCTTCAGAATGCAGCTTTTCAGCTGCGCTCTGAAGCGGACCTTTTTGAAGCTGCGGTGCAGAGCGCACACCTGCGCACATAGCCTCAGACATCAAAATCGTATGAGGGATGTCACACGTTTCAATTGACTAGGTTCGTTCAACAAAACGTCCAATGTATGAGGAATAAACGACGTGTATGCGATCACCGTATTTGCGTTCAATCTTGATCGCGCGTAGGTGTCACACGCAAATACGTCACGAATGATGCCGGATGTGCGTCACTTACAACTTGACCCCAACGACGGATTGTGAGATATATTGAAGCGTGTAAAGCGGGCTTTAGGGATAGGGATTAGAGGGAGCGGTGACATCATTTATTGTGAATAGTGGAAAGTTTGTTTATAGATGTGTTACCTGACATTGTAATACTACCTGTGATGATAATAAGACTTTTGAATGTTTTTCCTGAAATAACAGGATGTATATGTCACTCAAAGTTTTGCAGAAACTTCACCGACATGTCATGGCAGTGTTGGGATCTGTTCAGATTGCAGATTCTGATACCCCACCCGATGGTTTCCCTGGTATATGGGACCAACACAGGCAGACTTGGGTGTTGACCTGCTGTGTGCTGATACATAACAAGTCTAGCAAAAGTTAATTTCTGCTGGTCTGCTTGCTCTTTTGGTTACATGTTGTGGGGAGGCTTAACAAATCCTCTCCTATTTATGCTGGTTAAAATCTTCCACCCATGCCAGCTATAGTTTGCTCTACGTTGGTCTGGGAAGTGTGGTGCTCCAGACCTACTGGTGAAAGTTGTGCTCATTGCTTGGTGTGGTTGTACAGTTTACATCTTTTGTATTCTAACTTCCTTTCTGCTCTTGTTTTTCCTCCTGAACCTCTTATTGTCTTCACCTTTGTATGTGCATGCTGTGAGACAGAGTTTTGATTTTCCCTTGTCTGTCTTTGTCTGTCAGGTTTCATCAGACTCCTGTCCCATCCCTCCCTGGGAAGAGGTGGAGGAATCAGATCAAGACTAGTCAGGAGCAGATCCTGGAAGGAGACTCAGGCCTTGCCATCACCAGGAGTATCCCTGAGGATAACGATAGCATAGGACCTCCTAGCTTCCTAGCTTGAGGAACAGCTTAGGAGCCCCGTTTCCCTGCTATCCCATTGTCATTGTGACAGTATGAGGCCAGAACAGGTCCACTTGCCAGTGTGAAAAGTGCAACTTTTCTGTTAATTTATTTTTAATACAGAATGTGATAGTATTAAGAAACATTGCCAACATTTTGTAAATTACTGTTAACACAAAATAATCTAATTTAAACAATAGGTCATTTTCAGAAGATAACGTCTCACAAAAAGGCCTATTTGGCTTTTGGGTGAAATGTATTGAAAATGTAAAACGTTCATGTTAGAGTGCTATTTTATCTTGAGTAGGGTATTTCATTAGAAGCATGCAATGGTGATTTCACCATCTCAAACAGTTTATTGAAACAAAAGCTAAGAACAGTGGTGGGTATACCCTAAGAAAATGCCAGTGTCTCAATAACTTGTCATGTGGACTTGAGCATCAATAACAGCTTGACAATGATATCTCCTGCTGTTTACAAGTCAAGTTATTGTCTGCTGCGGCATGGCATCCCAATCTTCTTGAAGGACAGCTCACAGGTCAATGTGTTATGAGCCTCTACATGGTGTGTCAACTTATCCCAAAGGTGTTCTCTGGGATTCAGGTCTGGAAAAAGTAAAGACCACTCCATTTGAGGTACCAGGTAGCAGAAATTCCCCAATCATACGATCTCGATGAGCTGGAGCATTGTCATCTATGAAGATGAAATAAGGCCTGTGTTGTTCATGAAGCGGCACAATGACTGTATTAATGATGTTATTCAAGTAGTAGAGGCTTGTCACTGTACCAGTCACAAAGTGCAGGGCAGTTCTGTATTAACTAGACACACCTGCCCACACTGTAACACCACTACCACCAAAGGCTTGCCTGGTGACAGGAGTGGCTGATGCACACTGTTCTCCTTGATGTCTCCAACATTGTTGGCAGACATAATTTTTGCTCAGTATAAATCAATCTTTATCAGTAAACAGCACTGAGACCCAATGGTCCCTCATCCAGTGTAGATGCTCCCTTACACTTGCAAAACGATGATGCCTATGCCTGGTGGTGTGATCAGATACCCTTGCAGATAGTCTAGCATGTAGACCATGCGGATGTAACTTAGTTAGAATAGTCTGATGTGACACTTAGGGGTACTTTGCACACTGCGACATCGCAGGCCGATGCTGCGATACCGAGCGCGATAGTACCCGCCCCCGTCGCAGCAGCGATTTCCTTGTGATAGCTGCCGCAGCGAACATTATCGCTACGGCAGCTTCACATGGACTCACCTGTCCTGCGACCGCCGCTCTGGCCGGCGACCTGCCTCCTTGTTAAGGGGGCGGGTCGTGCGGCGTCATAGCGATGTCACACGCCAGGCGGCCAATCGGAGCAGAGGGGCGGAGATGAGTGGGATGTAAACATCCCGCCCATCTCCTTCCTTCCGCATATACTACGGAAGCCGCAGTGACGCCAGTAGGAGATGTTCCTCGCTCCTGCGGCTTCACACACAGCGATGTGTGCTGCCGCAGGAGCGAGGAACAACATCGGACTGTCGCGTCAGCATAATCATGGATTACGCTGACGCTGCACCGATGATACGATTACGACGCTTTTGCGCTCGTTAATCGTATCATCGAGCCTTTACACACTACAATGTCGCATGCGATGCCGGAAGTGCGTCATTTTCAATTTGACCCCACCGACATCGCACCTGCGATGTCGTAGTGTGCAAAGCCCGCCTTAGGTGCCTGTAACCTCCAATAAATGTGCTAGGAGTTATGTGGCATTCATCATCCAGTTCTGAAGGGGATTGTTCACAATGAAGCAGATATCAGTGTGCGATGTGGCCAAAGGACATAAATGTCCTCTAAGCTCAGTGGCCACTTCTGTTGGAGAACATCCTGCTTGATGCCTCACAATGGTGAGGTACTGTTGATCACTTGTTAAGTGTTATTTTGGTCTCATGATTTCAAAATGCGAAAAGCCTGATGAGAACTGTTTAAATACCAAATCTACTTGAACTTTGAAAGGTATTGGGCAATTCATGGATAAAATACCTGTCGTGAACTTTGCCATTATGCTCCTTGTTAGAGTAAAGCAAGTTGTGCAAAAAGTACTGAAACGTTGAACAGATGGACAAGTGCATTCAGAGTTTCGAGACGGTCACATTAAGTTCCCCATAAAAGTTTAGAGAGCATTTTAGGATTATTCTGAAATTTCACCTGAAAGCCAAATATCCCTTTTTGTGATTGGTGTATATTTCCTTTACTTAGGAAATAAAAAACGTATGAAGTTTCTTGAAGGCTCAAACTAACCTTTGCAATTTGTAGTACTCTGTACTTTTACATTGAGCTATTAGTAAAGCTCAGTCAGAAGCTATAAAACATGCTGATTTGTCCAAGCACACAATGTACTTCTAACTCAAACTTCAAATTTGTACTTAGATAATTTATATGTATGTGGAGATGGGGAGAACATCATTTAACCCTGGTTGTTCTCTTTATTAGAATTGCATTGGGATTCTTTAAAACTCATTAAACAGTACATGTCTAAAGAAAGCATATTTACAGAAAGCATATTTACAATCAATAGGCGGCACCAAATGAAAAAATTACAATTCCATGGCTCCAAGTGCACAATTTTGACCTAGGCCCCAACCATCATGTTGGTCATATGTACGGACTACTGAAATAATGTCTTTCATTCTGGTCCCTTTCTTGCAATAATTTCTCCCATCCTACAATAATCTCTCCTATGTCAAGGATGGAAAGAATGGCTTGAAGGTTGGTGGAGTATTTAAAGGGAACCTGTCACCGGATGTTTATAATACTCACCTAACGGTCAGTGCGGAGCAGACTGGTCAGATGGGTGTCTCTGTTCTCCGGGTCCGCACATCCTCTTTCAGCCATCTTTGTCCTCACTCTGATGAAGCTAGTGTGGATGATGCGTTCTACGTCATACACACAAGCCAACATTGAGGTCCTGCGCAGGACTTCAATGTCAGCTTGTGTGTATGAAGTAGAATACATCATCCACACTAGCTTCAGAAGAAGGAGGACAAAGATGGCGAAAGAGGAGGCATGGACCCGGAGAATGGAGACGCCCATCTGACCAGTCTGCTCTGCACCGACCGTTAGGTGACAGGTTCCCTTTAAACTAGGGACTGGGAAGAGGGCAACAGGAGGTGAAGAGAGTGTAGATGGTGACCTGGGCCAAAGCAGTGAAAGTAGTACTGGCAAACGGTGAGGTGTTGGAACAGTCAACACTAAGGAGAAATGAATCTAAAGAAAAATACATAAAGTCCACTTGTGCTAATGCCAGAAGACTCACCAATAAGATTGAAAGATTAGATTTAATATTCTTTGGAAAAAATTGTAATATAGTGAGTATAACAGAGACATGGCTTTGACTGGGCAACTAATTCACTGTTCAGGAATGATTGTACAAATAAGCAAGGGGGAGGTGTGTGTTTATTTATATATATATAGTGTATATATATATATATATATATATATATATATATATATATATATAATTGCCTTATTCTGTCTGTCTGTTTGTCTGTCTGTCTTTCTCCAAAATTGTGTCCTTACGGTGACACAAAGCTGATTGGCCGCTGGGCTCGCCATGGCCCCGCCCCCCCACACGGATTGGCCGCTCGCCCAGGCTCCGCCCGCACACGGATTGGCCGGCCGCTCGCCCAGGCTCCGCCCCCACAGAGATTGGCCTCTCGCCCCGGCACCCTGAACGCATTGGCAACTCGGCCACGCCCCGCCCCCCTCACGCAATGCACGCTCGCTCTGGCCCCGCCCCCCGCACGCATTCCCCGAACCGACACCGAGCCACGACTCCCAGGTGAGTGCTGTACCCCCGGGAGCCCACATCAGCGTACACCGCCAACCCAGCCGACACATACCCTCGCATTGCTGGGGTTGCCGCCGTTTGCTGGTGTGGGCTCCCATGCGAGCGGGGGACGGGATACGCAGGTAACCATGGTAGCATAGTTACCAGCGCATCAAGGTCCTGCAGCGCCAGAACATACACACGCACACACATAACAACACACACACACAGAGACACACATCACACTCACTCTCACACACACATCACATCGCATCCACACACTCACAGCATCCTGGGATATCGCTTGATTCTCGGCGGTGATACTGTGGTGTGACCTTCCAGGACCTGCTGGACGATTACATGGCCAGAAGCATGTGGTATCTCCGGATGTTTTGAGTGTGAGCGCGTATGTGCGATATCGTCAGTGTGTGTGTGAGTGTATGCGATCGGATGTGTGTGTGTGTTCTGATGTGTGAGTGTGTGTGTGTGAGTGTATGCGATCGTATCTGTGAGTGTTGGCAGAGGAGCACGGCGTGCTGGGGGAGGCTGGGAGGAGAGAGGCTGATCCTGGGGAAGGCTGGGAGGGGGAGGCTGATGCTGGGGGAGGCTGGGAGGAGAGAGGCTGATGCTGGGGTAGACTGATGCTGGGGGAGGCTGGGAGGGTGTAGGCTGATGCTGGGGTAGGCTGATGCTGGGGTAGGCTGATGCTGGGGGAGGCTGGGAGGGTGTAGGCTGATGCTGGGGGAGGCTGAGAGGAGAGAGGCTGATGCTGGGGGAGGCTGGGAGGAGAGAGGCTGATGCTGGGGGAGGCTGGGAGGAGAGAGGCTGATGCTGGGGGAGGCTGATGCTGGGGGAGGCTGGGAGTAGAGAGGCTGATCCTGGGGAAGGCTGGGAGGGGGAGGCTGATGCTGGGGGAGGCTGGGAGGAGAGATGGTGATGCTGGAGGAGGCTGGGAGGAGAGAGGCTGATGCTGGGGGAGGCTGGGAGGCAAGAGGCTGATGCTGGGGGAGGCTGGGAGGGGGAGGCTGATGCTGGGGGAGGCTGGGAGGGGGGAGGCTGAGAGAAGAGAGGCTGATGCTGGGGGAGGCTGAGGCTGATGCTGGGGACAGAGAGGCTGATGCTGGGAGGAGAGAGGCTGATGCTGGGAGGAGAGAGGCTGATGCTGGGAGGAGAGAGGCTGATGCTGGGAGGAGAGAGGCTGATGCTGGGGGCAGAGAGGCTGATGCTGGTGCAGCATGGGGGATGGAGCACGATGGGGGGTGCGCAGCATGGGGATGGAGCACGATGGGGAGTGCGCAGCATGGGGGATGGAGCACGTTTGGGAGTGCGCAGCATGGCAGATGGAGCACGTTTGGGAGTGCGCAGTATGGCGGATGGACCACGTTTGGGAGTGAGCAGCATGGCGGATGGAGCACGTTTGGGAGTGCGCAGCATGGCAGATGGAGCACGTTTGGGAGTGCGCAGCATGGCGGATGGAACACGTTTTGGAGTGTGCAGCATGGCGGATGGACCACGTTTGGGAGTGCGCAGCATGGCGGATGGAGCACGTTTGGGAGTGTGCAGCATGGCGGATGGAGCGCGTTTGGGAATGCGCAGCATAGCGGATGGAGCACGATGGGGGGTGCGCAGCATGGGGGATGGAGCACGATGGGAGGTGCACACCTCCCCCCAACACACACACACACAACACACCACACACACACTGGGAACCACAAACACCGCCCTACACAGACACCCACACACACAGACAACGCTGCACACACACAACACCCAACACACAAACACCGCGGCATACATAAATATACGCACATACCACGCAACACACACACATTGCACAAAACATACCTCCCCCCAAAACACACCACACCCACACAAACCGCGCAATACACACACACACAACGCTACAGACACACAGCGCTCCACAAACAACGCAACACACGCAACACACATACAACGTTCTCACCCCCCGCCACACCCAGACAACACCCAGAACATGTACAGCCCCTACACAAACACTTGGTAACTACAGACAACAACATCTATATATATATATAACAAAAATCATACATTAACTACACAATACGTAAATTCTAGAATACCCGATGCGTAGAATCAGGCCACCTTCTAGTATATATATATAAATATATATATATATATATCTTCCCTAATACACATTCGGCATGATAATATAGATGAGGCCAATGGATAGTGGAGATAACTGGAAGGAGAAAGAATAACAAAATAATGATCGCAGTTTCCTATAAGTTTCCAAGTGTAAAGGAAGTTACAGATAATAAATTCATAAAGGAAACAGATGAGGCAGCAAATTAGATAGAGGTAATTAAAATGCGGGACTTCAACTACCCTGAAATAAATTCGGGAACAGAAATAAGTGCAAGTTCAGCAAAGGAAACAGGTTTTTGACAATAATGAAAGACATTTCATTCATAACTGATACAAGATACAACAAGAAGGGATTCACTGCGGGACCAAATACTAACCAAGAATACAAACAGAATATTAAATGTTCAGATTAAGGGTCACTTAGGTAGTAGTGATCACAAAATCATATATTTTCAAGTATATTTTAATAAGATGTATAGTAGAGAGGTTTCCGGAAGGTGAATTTCCAATGACTAAGACATGATCTTAGTGCCAAAAACTGGGACAATGCCCTTGAACATAAAAGTACACAAAACAAATTGAAGGATAAGCATTCTGAATAGGACCTGTGCACAATGTATACCCTATGGGAATAAACAAACTAGAAACAGAAGAAACCCACTGTGATTAAACAGAGCTGTAATAGTGGCAATAAATGACAAAAAAAAAGAGTTTAGGGAATTAGGACAAGTGGGTAGTGACAAGGCATTAAATAATTTTAGAGAAGAAAAGAAGAAAATAAATTTTGGAAAAAGTAAATCAATCCTAACCCTATTCAATAATAATGTCTCTCATCCTGTATTAATGTTTTCCATTATGTAATTATAATAATGTTCTCCACTCTCGCTCCCCTCCACTAATAATGTTTCCCCTCCTTTAATAACAATATTCATCCTATAATAATGTCCCTCATACTGTAATAATGCTCCATATTTTGTAATAATGTTTCATATCCTGCAATAATGACTCCATTCTATTATAATTTCACCCATCCTGTAATAATGTCCACCATCCAGAAATAAGGTCCTTTTTCCTGGCTCCTGTAAGGCCGACAATATAGCAAAAGCAATTACCCAATGTTTGAGAAGGTTGGTAGCTAGGTAATGTTAAACTATAACCTTTAATATAGTAATTAAAAGCAGGGGATGTGAGACAAACAAGACATATAAAACATATAAAACCCTTAAAAAAAGGGTCAGAAAACTAATGTCAGTGTGGATGGTGAAATGGATGCCTCTGCATGAAATTCGGTCAATGTAATAAACCCCACCTATAATAATGTATGTAAAGATAGAAATGGAACAATCTCACCGGTATGAAGTTCTGATACGGTGTAGATATTCATGAGAGGATGCTGGATCTCCAAGGGGGAGCTAATATATATAACTACACCATACCCCTTAATTTCTGACCCGCAAGTGGCGTGCTTGAGAGTCTCTCTACGTGTTTCGCTTACAGACTCATCAGGGGAGCTTCATTTAGAACAGAGCACAATAGAAAATTGCCTCCTGAACAGAGGTAGACCTGTGACGCGGGTTGTAGGCGTCCGTCTTATGGCCATAATGCTAGCAAAAAAACCTCATATTTTTTTGTACAGGATACAGCCAGGCCCCTTTTTGTTAGGCCTTGCTATTAGAGTTCCTGTCCCTATGTAGTGTGCAGTTGGGGTATAGCTTGGCAGCCTGCCTGATCTAATAGTATGGGCGTCGTCTAATAGACTGCGGGTTTGTGATTGTGCGTCTGCTAGTGTGAACTGTGCGTCTGCTAGTGTGAACAGTGCACTATGCAAGCCATCAGTGGGCAGTTTTACCATCCAGCAATCGCCTCCTTCATGTTTGGAAGTGTGTGTGATTTGCTCCTCCTGCACCTGTGATGCCTCCCCTTAGTAGCGGTTTAGCTGTATCCTGCTGAAGTAGTAATCTTTTGGCCTGGGCAATATACAGCTGCAGTTCCATCTTTGTTGTAAATAAATCTCCCACTTTACCAGCACCAAAGCAACCCCAGACCATCACATTACCTCCACCATGCTTGACAGATGACATCAGGCACTCTTCCAGCATCTTTTCAGTTGTTCTGCATCTCACAAATGTTCTTCTGTGTGATCCAGACACCTCAAACTTCGATTCATCTGTCCATAAAACTTTTTTCCAATCTTCCTCTGTCCAATGTCTGTCTTCTTTTGCCCATATTAATATTTTCCTTTTATTAGCCAGGCTCAGATATGGCTTTTTCTTTGCCACGCTGCCCTGAAGGCCAGCATCCCAGAGTCGCCTCTTCACTCTAGACATTGACTCTGGCGTTTTGTGGGTACTATTTAATGAAGCTGCCAGTTGAGGACCTGTGAGGCGTCGATTTCTCAAACTAGAGATTAATGTACCTGTCTTGTTGCTCAGTTGTGCAGCAGGGCCTCCCACTTCTCTTTCTACTCTGGTTAGAGCCTGTTTTTGCTCTCCTCTGAAGGGAGTAGTACACACCGTTGTAGGAAATCTTCAGTTTCTTGGCAATTTCTCTCATGGAATATCCTTTATTTCTAAGAACAAGAATAGACTGTCGAGTTTCACATGAAAGTTCTCTTTTTCTGGCCATTTTGAGAGTTTAATGGAACCAACAAATGTAGTGCTCTAGATTCTCAACTAGCTCAAAGGAAGGTCAGTATTATAGCTTCTGTAATCAGCAAAACTGTTTTCAGCTGTGCTAACATACTTGCACAAGGGATTTCTAAATATCCATTAGCCTTATAACAGTTAGAAAACACAATTTACCATTAGAACACTGGAGTGGTGGTTGTTGGAAATGGGCTTCTATACACCTATGTACGTATTGCATTAAAAAACAGACTTTTGCAGCTAGAAAAGTCATTTACCACTTTAACAATGTATAGAATGTATTTCTCTTTAATAAAATGTTAGCTTCATTAAAAAAATGTGCTTTTCTTTCAAAAATAAGGCTATATCTAAGTGACCCTAAACTTTTGAACTGTAGTGTATCAGCTGAATGATAGGATGCACAATCAGCTGAAAACGGCTCTGGTGTTGGCAGGCCACCTGACTTCATTGGAACAGTGGCAGTCACATACTCTGTGACCATGACTGTTACATCCCCGGGTGGTACAGTGTCAAATATGCACGATAATCTAATACCAGCTAGTAAATGGAAGAGTTAACAAGAAACCTGCATCTATTCATTCTTTAAAGTATATGTATTTCTGTGCTAATAGTTGCAATAAGCAGACATGTTACATTACACCATTATCGGAAAAAAATAGTTTCCATATGTTTCCATTTGGTATTGTCATTCTTTTCATATGTATTTCAAGCTGTTTCCAGCACATTGTGCACTGTTGAATCATATTCCCTGTGGATTATATTTCAGTCTATATCAACAAATTCTTGAATAATCAGGGGAGTTTTGTTTAGACGGATACACATGCAGACACACTGATGAATTTATTTTATGTTGCCAGCTTGATTCTGCATCATAGCCACAATTTGTTTTTTTCTCCTAGCATACAAAGCATAAGAGGTTGTGGATTATGTAGGTTATAGTTTTTACTGAATAAGATGCCCAATAAACCCTAGTTACTTACTGTATTCAATCATCATGTGCACAACATGAAATGGCGTCCAGCAGACTGCAAAAAGGACAACCACTGTTATCATCATTATGATCGCTCGCTTCTTCCTCCTAAAGGAATGGAATTGCAGTTAATCAAGATCACTGAATATATGCATCTACTACAGAGAACTCATTCTTCACGAACGTATGAGCATTTGTCAAACACCAAGATGAACCTTTCTGTTATTAAATGATAGTCTATAGTCTTTTCTATATACGAAAATGTAAAATATGGTACATCTTTGAAAGTGATGTGATTATTATTCAAAGCAGCAAAAAACTGTTTCAATATACAGTCATGGCTGAAAGTGTTGGCACCCTTGCAATTGTTCCAGAAAATTAAGTATTTCTCTCAGAAAATTATTGTCATTACACATTTTGTTATACATATACTTAATTCCTTTGTGTGTATTGGAATAAAAAAAAAAAAACCCAGAGAATAAAAGACAAATTGGACATAATTTAACAAAAAACTCCAAAAATGGGTCGACAACATTGTTGGCACCCTCAACTTAATATTTGGCTGCACATCCTTTGGAAAGAATAACTGCAATCAATTGCTTCCTATAATTGTTAACAAACTTCTTAAATCTTTCAAATGGAATTTTGGACCACTTTTCTTGTACAAAAGGTCTCTCATATTTGAAGGGTGCCTTCTCCTAACAGCAATTGTAAGATCTTTCCACAGGTGTTTAATGGGATTTAGATCCGGGTTCATTGATGGCCTCTTCAGAAGACTCCAGTGCTTTGCTTCTATCCCTTTTTGTTTGCTTCTTAAAGTAAGTTTGGGGTCATTGTCCTGCTTCAAGACCCATAACTTAGAATGTAAATCCAGCTTTCTGACTCTGGGCACTACATTGTAACCCAAAATCCTTTGGTAATCTTCAGATTTGATGATGCTTTGCGTACAAGGCATTCAGTGCCAGAGGCAGCAAAACATCCCAGAAACATCTTTGAACCTCCACCATATTTAACTGTAGGTACTGTGCTCTCTTCTTTGGAGGCCTAATTTTTTTTTAGGTAAACAGTACAATGATGTGCTTTACCAAAAAGCACTATCTTGGTCTCATCTGTCCACAAGATGCTTTGCCAGAAGAATTTTGGCTTACCCACAAACTGCAGTCTATCCTTTTATGTCTGTGTGTCAGCTGTGAGGTCCTCCCGGGTCTCCTGCCATAGCATTTAATTTAATAGTCCAGATGGATTAGCTACAGTGCCATGAATTGTAAAACTTTTGCTTCTGTTGTGCACTATAGACAAAGGAACATGAAGATCTGTGGAAATAGAGAAGTCCTCAGATCTCTTCCTGTTGTCAATGTTTACTGTTGCACACACATAGACACAAAATGCAAAGACTGAGTCAATTTCTGCTCTCTTTATCTGGTTTCAGGTGTGATTTTCAAATTGCGCACTCCTGTTATTTGCCTCAGGTGAGTTTAAATGTGCATCACATGCTTAAAACAAAGTTGTTAACCGACAATATTGGAAAGGTGCCAATAATTGTGACCATCCTATTTAGAGGGTTTTACCTTTTTTGTATTTGTTTTGTTTGTGTGTGTGCTGTTCCAATGCCCACAAAGGAAATAAACAGGTATAGCAAAACATGTGTAATGGCAATAATTTTCTGGAAAAAATATTTAATTTCCTGGAACAATGTCAAGGGTGCGAAGACTTTCGGTTTTTATTGGGAGTAGCTGAGGGGACATCATACAGTATATTTATGAGCTGTTTGGGCATCTTACTGTTTAAAGGGAAGATGTAGGGCCATTATACTGTATACAGAGAACCTGTGGAGCGATCATATGATATATATGGCTATATCTATCATATATATATATATATATATATATATATATTGCCTTATTCTGTCTGTCTGTCTGTCTGTCTTGCTCCAAAATTGTGTCCTTACGGTGACACAAAGCTGATTGACCGCTGGGCTCGCCATGGCCCCGCCCCCCGCACGGATTGGCCGCTCGCCCAGGCTGCGCCCCCACACGGATTGGCCGGCCGCTCGCCCAGGCTCTGCCCCCCCCCCACAGATTGGCCTCTCGCCCCGGAACCCTGCAGGCATTGGCAACTCGGCCACGCCCCGCCCCCCCTCACGCAATGCACGCTAGAGCTCTGGCCCTGCCCCCCCCCACGCATTCCCCGAACCGACACGGTCACGGAGCCATGACTACCAGGTGAGTACTGTACCCCCGGGAGCCCACATCAGCGTACGCCGCCAACCCAGCCGACACATACCCTCGCATTGCTGGGGCTGGCCGGCGTATGCTGGTGTGGGCTCCCGTGCGTGCGGGGGACGAGATACGCTGGTAACCATGGTAGCATAGTTACCAGCGCATCAAGGTCCTGCAGCGGCGGAACATACACACACGCACACACATAACAGCACATACACACACACACATCAGATCACACTCACTCTCACACACACATCACATCACATCCACACACTCACAACATCCTGGGATATCGCTTGCTTCTCGGCGGCGATACTGTGTTGTGACCTTCCAGGACCTGCCGGAGGATCACATGGCCAGAAGCATGTGGTATCTCTGGATGTTGTGAGTATGAGCGCGTATGTGCAATATCGTCAATGTGTGAGTGTATGCGATCGGGTGTGTGTGTGAGTGTATGCGATCGGGTGTGTGTGAGTGTATGCGATCGGGTGTGTGTGTGAGTGTATGCGATCGGGTGTGTGTGTGAGTGTATGCGATCGGGTGTGTGTGTGAGTGTATGCGATCGGGTGTGTGTGAGTGTATGCGATCGGGTGTGTGTGTGAGTGTATGCGATCGTGTGTGTGTGAGTGTATGCGATCGGGTGTGTGTGAGTGTATGCGATCGGGTGTGTGTGAGTGTATGCGATTGGGTGTGTGTGAGTGTATGCGATCGGATCTGTGAGTGTCGGCAGAGGAGCACGGCGTGCTGGAGGAGGCTGGGAGGAGAGAGGCTGATCCTGGGGAAGGCTGGGAGGGGGAGGCTGAGAGAAGAGAGGCTGATGCTGGGGGAGGCTGAGGCTGGGGTAGGCTGGGAGGAGAGAGGCTGATGCTGGGAACCGAAAAGGCTGATGCTGGGAAGAGAGAGGCTGATGCTGGGGGAGGCTGAGGCTGGGGTAGGCTGGGAGGAGAGAGGCTGATGCTGGGAGGAGAGAGGCTGATGCTGGGAGGAGAGAGGCTGATGCTGGGGGAGGCTGAGGCTGGGGTAGGCTGGGAGGAGAGAGGCTGATGCTGGGAGGAGAGAGGCTGATGCTGGGAGGAGAGAGGCTGATGCTAGGGACAGAAAAGGCTGATGCTGGGAGGAGAGAGGCTGATGCTGGGAAGAGAGAGGCTGATGCTGGGAGGAGAGAGGCTGAGGCTGGGGGAGGCTGAGGCTGGGAGGAGAGAGGCTGATGCTGGGAGGAGAGAGGCTGATGCTGGGGGAGGCTGAGGCTGGGGTAGGCTGGGAGGAGAGAGGCTGATGCTGGGAAGAGAGAGGCTGATGCTGGGACGAGAGAGGCTGATGCTGGGGGAGGCTGAGGCTGGGAGGAGAGAGGCTGATGCTGGGAGGAGAGAGGCTGATGCTGGGAGGAGAGAGGCTGAT
Organism: Anomaloglossus baeobatrachus; assembly: GCF_048569485.1. Taxonomy (NCBI): domain Eukaryota; kingdom Metazoa; phylum Chordata; class Amphibia; order Anura; family Aromobatidae; genus Anomaloglossus; species Anomaloglossus baeobatrachus. The sequence continues at coordinate 254,223,212 of NC_134353.1, read as the reverse complement.
GCTAGGGACAGAAAAGGCTGATGCTGGGAGGAGAGAGGCTGATGCTGGGATGAGAGAGGCTGATGCTGGGGACAGAGAGGCTGATGCTGGGAGGAGAGAGGCTGATGCTAGGGACAGAAAAGGCTGATGCTGGGAGGAGAGAGGCTGATGCTGGGGACAGAAAAGGCTGATGCTGGGAGGAGAGAGGCTGATGCTGGGATGAGAGAGGCTGATGCTGGGATGAGAGAGGCTGATGCTGGGGACAGAGAGGCTGATGCTGGGGACAGAGAGGCTGATGCTGGGAGGAGAGAGGCTGATGCTGCGGGTAGAGAGGCTGATGCTGCGGGTAGAGAGGCTGATGCTGGGAGGAGAGAGGCTGATGCTGCGGGTAGAGAGGCTGATGCTGGTGCAGCATGGGGGATGGAGCACGATGGGGGGTGCGCAGCATAGGGGATGGAGCACGATGGGGAGTGCGCTGCATGGGGGATGGAGCACGATGGGAAGTGCACACCTCCCCCCAACACACACACACACACGCGCGCACACGCGCAACACACCACACACACACACTGGGAACCACAAACAACTGCCCTACACAGACACCCACACACACAGACAACGCTGCACACACACAACACCCAACACACAAACACCGCGGCACACACAAATATACGCACATACCGCACAACACACACATTGCACAAAACATACCTCCCCCCAAAACACACCACACACACACAAACCACGCAACACACACACACACACACACACAACGCTACAGACACACAGCGCTCCACAAACAACGCAACACACGCAACACACATACAACACCGCTCTCACCCCCCGCCACACCCAGACAACACCCAGAACATGTACAGCCCCTACACAAACACTTGGTAACTACACACAACAACTTCTATCTATATATATATATATATATATATATATATATATATAACAAAAATCATACATGAACTACACAATACGTAAATTCTAGAATACCCGATGCGTAGAATCGGGCCACCTTCTAGTATATATATATATATATATATATATATAGAACAAGCTGAAGAAGGATCCAGCAAGGCAGAATGACTCCAAAGGGCAACAAAAGTTTTTGGTTTTTTTTCTCTGACTTTATTATCTAAGAATAAAAAATGCCAGAGCTCTTGACAAGTTGTTAAGTGCAAGGTATATGCAGTATGGACTACGCGTTTCGGCGGACGCAGCCGCCTTCTTCACGGTCCCAAGACAAAACTGGATCCTTCTTCAGCTTGTTCTACATATCTTGGAAGTCTCCCACTTCGGGTCCGTGCAATAAGGAGAACAAGGACGCCGGGGCTTGAGCTCAGACAGGTGAGCTGGTCTACAACCTTTATTTCAAAATATATATATATATATATATATACATATATATATATATACAGAGGGAGAGAGAGAGAGAGCGCTTTGTGGCCATCATACTGTATATATGGAGCTGTGGGGGCATCATACTCTACATATGGAGGGTGTGGGGCAATCATAATGTATATATGTGGTTGAGGGGTTATTGTGCTATATAAAAAGGGTTGTGGGGTCATCATACTGCAAATTGGTGACTATGGTGATATTATACTGCATGTAGGAAGCTATGGGGCCATCATACTACATACAGGGGGTAAAATAAGTATTTGATACCCTGCTGATTTTGCAAGTTTTCCCACCTACAAAGAATGGAGAGTTCTGTAATTTATATTGCAGGTACACTTCAGCTGTGACAGACAGAAGACGAAAAAATACTGAAAATAACATTGTATAATGTTTAAATAATTAATTTGCATTTTATTGAATGAAGTAAGTATTTGATCACCTACCAACCAGCAAGAATTCTGTCTCTCACAGAGTTGTTATATTTTTTCTTTCAGAAGCTCCTAATCTGCACTCATTACCTGTATTAATTGCACTTGTTTCAACTAATTACTTGTATAAGACAATAAATAAATCAATAAATCACACTCCATCTTCTCCACCATGGCCAAGACCAAAGAGCTGTCTAAGAACACCAGGGACAAAATTGTAGATGGGATGGGCTACATGACAATAGGCAAGCAGCTTGGTGAGAAGGCATCAACTACTGATGTAGTTACTAGAACATGGAAAAAAACACTAGATGACTGTAAATCTCACTCTGTTTAGGGCTCCATGCAAGATTTTGCTTTGTTGGGTAAGGATAATATTGGGAAAGGCCAGGAATCAGCCCAGACCTAAACAGGAAGCCCTGGTCAATGATCTGAAGAGGGCTGGGACCACAGTCTAGAAGATTACTATTAGTAACACACTATGTTGTTATGGATTAACATCCTGTAGGGCACGCAAGGTCCCCCTGCTCACGCCAGCACATTTCCAGGTCCATTTTAAATTCACCAATGACCATCTGGATCATCTAGAGGAAGCATGTCAGAAGGTCATGTGCTCCAATAACAGTAAAATAGGGCTTTTTGGTATCAACTCCACTCGCCATCTTTAGAGGAAGAAGGATGAATACAACCCCAAGAACACTGTCCCAACCGTGAAGCATGGAGGTGGAAACATCTTACTTTGGGGATGCTTTTCTGCAAAGAGGACAAACCGACTGCACAATGTTGAAGGGAGGATGGAAGCAGTCATGTATTGCAATATTTTGGCCAACAACCTCCTTCCCTCAGTAAGAGCATTGAAGATGGGTCATGGCTGGGTCTTCCAGCATGTCAATGACTCGAAACACACAGCCAGGGCAACTAAAGAGTGTCTCCATAAGATGCATTTCAAGGTTCTGGAGTGGCCTAGCCAGTCTCCAGACCTGAACCCAATAGAACATCTTTGGAGGGAGCTAAAACTCAATGTTTGCACAGCGACAGCCCTGAAACCTGAAAGATCTGGAGAAGATCTCTATGGAGTAGGGGGTCAAAATGACTGCTGCAGTGTGTGCAAACTTGGTAAAGAACTACAGGAAATGTTTGACCTCTGTAATTGCAAACTAAAGTTTCTGTATCAAATATTAAGTTCAGATTTTCTAATGTAGTAAATATTTATTTCATGCAATAAAATATACTAATTATTTAGGAATCATATAATGTGAGTTTCAGGGTTTTTTTTATTCTATCTGGCACACTTGAAGTGTACCTACTGTAAAATCACAGACCTCTCCATTCTTTGTAACTGGAAAAACATGTAAAATTGGCACTGTATCAAATAATTACGGTATTCTCCCCACTCTATGGGGTCCACACTGTGCATATAGGGGGCTATGGTGCCATCATATTGCATATATATTGAGCTGTGGGGTATCATAATGCACATATGGTAATTATTTCTTGTATGAATCCACAATGTAGCAGCTACACACAGGGAACTTTGGTTGCACAACTTCTGCCACAACCCCAGTTTCCATGAAGCTCCAGCTTAAATTGAATAATACTGCCCATGTTCTACCAAGATTTTTCTAAGTGGCACTGGACTCTATTTTAGCTTGACACTTAACACTAGAATGTAATTGAATTCTATATTAGCATTTTACATTCATCCGACCATCAAATACACCACTCCAACACTGAGGTAAAAAAAAAAAACATCCACGTGACAACCCACATGAAGTACCTGCCTGTGGATTGTATATTAATATAGGCTGAGGCATATAATAGAAGACTAGCTTTAGGTTTCTGAATAAGTATTTTGCAAACAAAGTGTCTGGTCAAAGATTGACAATGAGAGCAAGTTAAATTTGCTAGTTTCAATTAATGTTTCACAAAAATATGATCTGCAGCAAATAAATTTGTTATGGATCGCAATTTGGAGAGCCTCCAAATTTCTTGAAAAGGCTTGTATAAGACTTTGGGGTCAACTATCACTTTATTGAACCCCTTTTGAGCACTTTAATACAAGTACAGCCATAGTAATTTCCAATAAACCACAACTAAAAGAAAATACAGCTAGAAAAAGATTTTTCAGAAGAGGTAGTGTACCGCCCCGTGCTCAGCGGCAACCGAGCCACTCGGATCTGGACTCGCCGGGTGGTGGCTCGAGCGTCTCCGGACCCGGGGGCCCCGTGGTCCACTTTGATCTGAAAGGGGGGCTGGCGCTTTAGGGGGATGTAGGTGTACGGCCGGAGCCGTGTTTGAGTTCGTGACGCCACCCACGGGTTGTGGTGAAGGTGGACACCACCGCTGCGTTTACTGGGCACCCGGGGGAGATGTTGCGCAGCAAGATGTTAATCCCTCTGTGGGCAGGGATGATGGAGCCAGGACACATTGGGTGCTGTGTGGTTAGGCGCTGCAGGGAGGTGCGCGGCCGGAGGGCACTGTTGTACTCACGATTAGTAACACACACAAGTCTCTGGTAAACCAAGTTGATAGTGGTCGATGCCCACAGCCGGCTGCATCGGGTCCCCCACCCGGTTGGCTGTCTCTGCCTTTTTCCTGCACCGTGTTGTGTATCTGTGGACTGCCTGCGCTTCAGCGACGGGAGTCCGCTCCCCGGCTTTGTGAATGTCGGGAGAACCCTTTTGCCCGCAGACGCTGGCCCATGGGTTCTCTCTGCCTGTGCGGTGGCTTTCTATCCCCCTCTTTGGGCTGCTGTCTTCAGTCGGGACTTTGGGTGGGAAAGGACCTATAGTCCAGACTGCAATCAGTTAATTCGGTCCAGTGGCTTCTGGACCTCGTTTCAGGGTCTGAGTTACCCCTCTTTGTGCTCCGGTTTCCGAGTCGGTTCCCCGGGTCGGTACCGGTGGGCCACTACCCTGTCCCGGTCCACCACGGTTCCACCGAGCCATCTTCCCGGCTCCTGCAGGCTGAGGCCACCGCTTGCCTCCTAACCAAAGGTGCCCGAGCTCCAACCCTGGCACCTGTTAGATTTCTGCAGACCTGGGCACAGGCCTGCTTCTACTCTCCTTCACCTCAACTAACTGACTCCTCCAAACTTCATCTAGCGTTTTCCCGCCTCAGGCTCTCTGAACTCCTCGGTGGGAGTGGCCAACTGCCTGGCTCCGCCCCCTGGTGTGAACATCAAGCCTTGAGAGGGGTGACTAGGGTTTTACTGGTTGGCTGGTGACACCTTATTAGGGGACAGGTGTTGTGCAGGGCGCTATCTACCTGGCTAGTCCAGGGCTTCACAGGTAGTTTAAAATTTTTCCCTGTTTTGATACTACCAGGAGTATCGATAGCAATGTTCTTTGCTAAATAAAGATACAATAGCTTTCTCACAAGATATCCAACACTTATCCCGATATTTAGGGAGCAGAATCAAATCTGCATTTTGAAAATGAAGAATCAATAGCTTGTCAACAGGGAGTAAATAAATTCTCCCTTTTTTAGAATCAACTGCAGGTTTGCTTTTTCAAAATGACACACAAGCCTTGGTTTCAGTATTTATTTTCAGTAGCAAAATAAGGATACAGGGTTGTTTAACTGCCCTCCTTATTTGCTGTGCTTCAAAAATAAACAAAAGTTGTGTTACTGAAGTGTTGTCTTGGATCAATCCACATTGTCCCATTGACTTTACATGCCCTGAATCTAGCTATCACTTGAATCTTTACATTAATAGTAACATGAGACTCTTTCACACATTTTCAATCTTCATTAGTGCTGCAGTACACAGAAATCAGACTAAGCACTCAAACAAACATATAACATGGCTGGGTGCTATCTGTTTTTTTAGATAGCACTAGACCCAAATGATAGGGCTGTGTTGACCAGTGTCTTTTTGCATGTTATGATTGGCAGCATATACCAAACAGTGCACATCCCTTCAAGTCAATGGGTGCGTTCAAAAGATTGGACTGAACTCGGATGTCAACCGAGTGCAGTCAGGTATATGCCAACACAGACAATGGAGAAGATGGAGAAATTAAGTTCTCCATCTTCATCTCACCTGTGCTCTGATTCTTACATGTGATAGAATTGGGGAGGATTCATGCTTTTTAAATAACAAATTTTTCCAATTCATCAGGACCCACTCTGTTAAAGGGAACCTATCAGCAAAAAAACCCCCAATGCATTTACTTGCAGCAATGTTGGTAATCTACAAGTAAATGCCATTATAAATACGTTTTGCCATTTAACTGAAAGTGCTGCTCCAGGGAGAAAATTAAGTTATATTCTCCATACAACCACTCGCGTCCAGTAATCAAGGAACTAGTGGGGCTGTGATAAGTCTAAAGGTCCAGTCACACTAAGCAACTTACCAGCGATCCCAACAACGATAGGGATCGCTGGTAAGTTGCTAGGAGGTTGCTGGTGAGATGTCACACTGCGACGCTCCAGCGATCCCACCAGCAACCTGACCTGGCAGGGATCGCTGGAGCGTGGCTACACGAGTTGCTGGTGAGCTCACCAGCAACCAGTGACCAGCCCCCAGCTCCTTGCTCTCCTAGCTACAGCACACATCGGGTTAATTACCTGATGTGTGCTGCAGCTAAATGTGCACAGAGCAGGGAGCAGCACACACTGAGCGCTGGCTCCCTGCTCTCCTACTTACAGCACACATCAGGTTAATTAACCCGATGTGTCCTGCAGCTAGCTACATGTGCACAGAGCAGGAGCCGGCAGCACAGGCAGTGAGAGCGGGGGAGGCTGGTATCAAAGGTAAATATCGGGTAACCAAGGACAGGGCTTCTTGGTTACCCGATGTTTACATTGGTTACCAGCCTCCGCAGAAGCCGGCTCCTGCTGCCTGCACATTTAGTTGTTGCTGTCTCGCTGTCACACACAGCGATCTGTGCTTCACAGCAGGACAGCAACAACTAAAAAATGGCCCAAGACATTCAGCAACAACCAACAACCTCACAGCAGGGGCCAGGTTGTTGCTGGATGTCACACACAGCAACATCGCTAGCAACGTCACAAAAGTTGTTCGTTAGCAGCGATGTTGCTAGCGATGTTGCTTAGTGTGACGGGGCCTTAAGCTCACTACACAGGGAGTGTGCTGGTTTTTGATCTGTTGTATGAGTGCAGAGTAGAATGTCAGGTAAGAAGCAGGGGAGTGATTTCGGTGTACTCTCTGTTCACTGGCTCTGGGTGGCTTAGTTGACAGGTAGCGAGTGGCTGCAGGGAGCATATAATTTCATATTCTTATTGCACCCGCACTTAAGTTATATTAATGAACATGTTTAAAATGGACGTTACTTGCGGATATCACTATAGATGTAGGAATATACTGTTTTTTTTGTCTCTGTTTTGCTGATGGGTTTCCTTTGAATAACACATGGCTTACAATGAAAACAGGTTGTACACACATTAAAACAGTACATGCATCAGAAAATTGAAGCACGCAAGTCACGCAAACACTATGCACATGTCACACTAATACAGCATGCGAACACTAGCACTGCATATTCACCATACAAGGACAGTGCACGTCACACAAGCACAATGCAAAGTTCATTCAAGCACAGCATATACATCACACAAAAACTGTGTCAATCATACAAATACAGCAAAAACAGTCCACATAATACGGGAGCAACAAAAGACACAATGCACACATTACAAAAGAACAGCATACACTTGAAACCAGGAGTTTACATACATTATTTAACAAGACACATATGCATGTTTTTCTATCTGACATGAAATCAGACTAAACCATTCCCGCTTTAGGTCAATTAGGAATACCAAAATTATTTATATTTCCCAAATGTCAGAATGATAAAAAAGCAAGAATGTTTTAAGGCATTTTTATTACTTTCTGCAAAGTCAAAGGTTTACATACGCTAAGAGTACTATGCCTTTATGTACCGCCCCGCGCTCGGCCACAGCCGAGTCGCTCGGATCCGGGCTCGTTTGGTGGGTGGCTCGAGCGCCTCCGGACCCGGGCGTCACGTCGCTCTGCAAGGGATTGCTGGCGATCTCGATGGAGGTGGTTAGGTAGGTGTACAGCCGGAGCCGTGTTTTGAGTTCGTGACGCCACCCACGGGACGTGGTGAAGGTGTAGACACCACCGCTGCAGTTGCGTGGCACCCGGGGGAGATGGTCATGCAGCAAGATGTTAACCCCTCCGTGGGCAGGGATGGTGGCCCCGGGACCCATTTGGGAAGTGTGTAGTGGCTGTGCGGTGCAGGGCGGTGCGCGGCTGGATGGCACTGTTGTACTCACGATTACTGACACACTCAAGTCTCTGATGAATAAAGTCGATGGTGGTCGGTGCCCGCAGCCGGCTGCGTCTTGTCCCCCACCCGGGTTGGTGGTCCTGGTCTTTCTCCTGCACCTCTTTATGTTGTGTTGACTGCCTATGCCTCAGCAACAGGAGTCCGCTTCCCGGCTTTATATGCCGGAGGAGTCAGTTTGCCCGCAGGCACTGTCCCGTGGGATCTCTGCCTGTGCAGTGGCTTTCTATCCCACTCAGTGGGCTGTTGCCGTCTTTTGGGTCTTGGGACGGGAAAGGACCTAAGGTCCAGACCTCAATCAGTGAATTTGACGTGGTCTAGTGGCTTCTGGGCCTCATTCTGGGTCTGAGTATCCCCCTGGTGCTCCGGTTTCCAGTCGGTTCCCCGGTTCGGTACCGGCGGGCTACTACCCTGTCCCGGTCTTTTACGGTTCCACCTGGCCGTCTTCCCGGCTCCTGCAGGCCAGGCCACCGCGTGCCTCCTAGCCTAGGTACCAAGGCTACGACCCTGGCACCTGTCAGCTTCCGCTGCAGACCTGGGCACAGGTCTGCCGCACTCTTCTCCTCTCACTACTCCACTTGAACTGAACTGAACTCCACTCAACTGACTACTGTTCTCCTGCCTCAGGCCCTCTGGACTCCTCGGTGGGCATGGCCAACTGCCTGGCTCCACCCCCTGGTGTGACCATCAAGCTCTGAGGGAGGTGACTAGGTTTTGGGGGGTTGGCTGCTGTTACCTTATTAGGGGGACAGGTGTTATGCAAGGGCCTACCTGTGACTACATGGCTAGTCCAGGGCGTCACATTTACACACTATGGGGACAGCCCATATGATGATATCATGTCTTGGAAGCTTCTGACAGGTTTATTGGCAACATCTGAATTAGATACAAATCTGTGAATGTATTTTAATGCACACCTGAAACCCACTGCTTCTTTGTGTGGAATCATGGAAAAGTAAAAAGAAATCAGTCAATACATCAGGAAGAGAATTGTGGACTTGCACAAGTCTGGTTTATCCTTGGGTGCAATTTCCAGAAACCTGAAGGTGCCTCATTCATCTGTACAAACAATTATATGCAAGTTCAAACAAGATGGGAATGTCCAGTCATCATACTGCTCAAGAAGGAGATGGGTTCTGTATACCAGAGATGAATGTGCTGTGGTAAGACATATGCATATCAAACCATGAACGAAAACCCTTGTGAAGATGCTGGCAAAAGCTGGGAAGACTGTCATTATCCACCGTCATTATCCACCATGAAATGAGTACAGTTTCAGCATGGGTTGAAAGGCCACTCTGCCAGGAAGAAGTCATTACTCCAGGAAAAATGGAGAAGCTTTGAAGCCTAAGAACACCATCCCAACTGTGATACACAGGGGTGGCAGCATCATGTTTTTGGGTTGCTTGCAGCAGGACAAATTGGTGCACTTCACAAAATAGATGGCATCAGGAAGAAAGAAGATTATGTGGCAATACTGAGGCAACCTCTCAAGCCATCAGCCAGGAACTTAAAGCTTGGGCAGAAATAGGTATTCCAAATGGACAATGACCCGAAGCATATTGCCAAACTGATTACAAACTGGCTTAAAGATAACAAATTCAAAACCCTGATCTCAATCCTATTGAAAATATATGGGCAAAGATGAAAAGGCAAGTGCAAGCAAGGCGACTTGCAAACATGGCTCAGTTACATCAGTTTTGTCAGGAGGAATGGGCCCAAATTCCTACCAACTATTGTGAGAAGCTTGTGGAAGGATATCCAAAATATTGGACCCAATTCATACAGTTTAAAGGCAATAGTAGAAAATACTGATGAAATGGATGTAAACTTTTAACTTCGCAGAAATTAATAAAAATGCCTTAAAACATTCTCTCTCATTATTCTGCCATTTGGGAAATATAAATAACTAGCTGTAGTACCCGGCATCGCCCGGGATAGTAACTGTCTCTGTCCTTTTCCCTATCTCTGTCTCTCTCTATGTTTGTCTGTCTGTCTCTTTCTGTCTGTCTCTGTGTGTTTTTGTCAGTGTCTGTCTCTCTGTCTCTGTCTCTATTAGAGATGAGCGAACCGGCCGTGGTTCGGCTCGAGTTCAGTTCGTCGAACGGAGGTCTCGTTCGAGTTCAGTTCGGCGAACGTTCGACGAACCGAACTCGAACCAATAGGAAATAATGGAAGGCAATCACAAACACATAAAAACGCATTATAAATGTACACATACAGTTAATAAACATTGCCATAACACTTACCGGTCCCCGCGATCCCTCCTGCACTCTGTCTCCTGCCGCTATTCCATCCGATGATCGCTGAATCCTCCCGGTGACCAGCACTGCCAGCCGTGATGCAGGACCTATCGTGACGTCAAAATAGCCATGTGACCAGTCACGTGGCTATTATCTCATTGGCTACAGACTGGTCACATGGCTTTGACGTCATGTCCTGTCCTAGGTCCTATCATTGCACTCTCCAGTACACGGTGCACATTTGTGTATCGCCGTGTACCGGCGACATGCTCTAGCACACGGTCGACTTCCCGTTCCGTTAGGGACCGGCTGACACAGCCGGTCATTAACGGAGATCACCGTTGCCATAGCAACGCAGTTAGCGGTGACGTCACCGCTAACCGCAGCTCCGGGAATCACATGACGGAGCACCGTTGCTATGGTAACGCGTCTGTCAGCGTTACCGCTGTTACCGCTAACAGCCAGCAGCACTGATCTCTCACGGAGTGAAGGCTGCACGGGAAGCAGCGTCTTCCCCCATGCAGCAGTGATGGAGCAGAGCTGCATTTGTTGAACGAGAAAGACAGAAGACCATGGATCATGGAGGGCTGACAGGGGGTAATAAAGATGGAGTCTCTAATGTGTCTGTGTATTTATTTCTATTAAAGTATTTTTTCTCTGTGTGGTGTCTTTTTTTTAACCCTTTTATTGGAGATTCTTAATGGCCGGGTCAAACGTGCCTGACATTAAGAATCTCTGGCTTAATACTAGCTAGTAAAACAAAGCTAGTATTAACTCATTATTACCCAACAAGCCACCCGGCTTCAGGGCTGTTGGAAGAGTTGGATACAGCGCCAGATGATGGCGCTTCTATGAAAGCGCCATTTTCTGGGGCGGCTGCGGACTGCAATTCGCAGCAGAGGCGCCCAGAAACCTCAGGCTAACCTGTGCTGCAGATTCCAATCCCCAGCTGCCTAGTTGTACCTGGCTGGACACAAAAATGGGGCGAAGCCCACGTCATTTGTTTTTTAATTATTTCATGAAATAAGTGAAATAATTAAAAAAAACGGGCTTCCCTATATTTTTGGTTCCCAGCCGGGTACAAATAGGCAACTGGGGGTTGGAGGCAGCCCGTGGCTGCCTGCTGTACCTGGCTAGCATACAAAAATATGGCGAAGCCCACGTCATTTTTTTGGTGGGCAAAAAACTTCTGCATACAGTCCTGGATGGAGAGTTTTTTCAAAAATCCAGCACCGAATCAAGGATTATATTAAAAATAGTAATGTTTATTGAAGCATATTAAAAAGTCCAGAGAGGGTTCAGAGCAGGAAAACGGAGAGGACGCGTTTCGAACTGTATAGTTCTTAGTCTGTCTCTAGCTAATGAGTGAAATGGACTGATTAAAATAACCTGAGAACCGGACATGAACAACAATGGGCGGAGAGAAGGGAGGAGCAGACAAAAGATTGAGGGAGGAAAAAAAAAAAAAAAAAAGAGAAGAAAGGAAATACAAAGTTGATATAAAGACAATATAAAGTAAATAGTAAAGGCCAAATTAGGCCATAGAGATCATTTCTATATATTTAATATGTCAAAAACAAATCACTTTTAAGGTTCATGCCGAAAGGCGATCTAGTGCCCATTAGAAAGATCAATTTGGTCTCCCTCCGTAACAATAAATCTTTCAAGTTGCCTCCTCTTTTGGGCAATCTAACATAGAAAATTCCATAAAGTTATTAATTACAATGATCATCGTTCCTGGCTCCCCACATGTGGTTCTTATAGGTGCGGATGTAAATTATGCGGCTTATGCAAATTTATGGTGGGTACAAAAACGGTTTCCTCTTATGTTAATGGTAAATCCTTTCTGATTAAGGACATGATTAATTGTGGTACTGACCATGTAGTCTATTGCATATTTTGCACTAAATGTCGTATTCAATATATTGGCAGTACTACACGCCCCTTGAGAAAGAGAATCTCGGAACACGTGTATGATGCTAGCCATGTAACAACAAGAAATCTGTCAGGAGCCTCCCAGCATTTTTTGTTAAAACATGCGGGTAATACAGATACTCTGCAGGTAGTCGCCTTGGAAAAGGTTAGATTGCCCAAAAGAGGAGGCAACTTGAAAGATTTATTGTTACGGAGGGAGACCAAATTGATCTTTCTAATGGGCACTAGATCGCCTTTCGGCATGAACCTTAAAAGTGATTTGTTTTTGACATATTAAATATATAGAAATGATCTCTATGGCCTAATTTGGCCTTTACTATTTACTTTATATTGTCTTTATATCAACTTTGTATTTCCTTTCTTCCTTTCTTCTCTTTTTTTTTTTTTTTTCTTCCTCCCTCAATCTTTTGTCTGCTCCTCCCTTCTCTCCGCCCATTGTTGTTCATGTCCGGTTCTCAGCTTATTTTAATCAGTCCATTTCACTCATTAGCTAGAGACAGACTAAGAACTATACAGTTCGAAACGCGTCCTCTCCGTTTTCCTGCTCTGAACCCTCTCTGGACTTTTTAATATGCTTCAATAAACATTACTATTTTTAAAATAATCCCTTGATTCGGTGCTGGATTTTTGAAAAAACTCTCCATACAAGATTGCCAGCTGGTTTATCCCTTGCACGTGTCTGGGAAGCATTGGTCTCCTTCAAACTACAGGTGAGCGGATACATACACTTTTTCTAGTCCTGGATGGAGTATGCTGAGCCTTGTAGTTCTGCAGCTGCTGTCTGCTCTTCTCCATACAGACAGACAGCAGCTGCAGAACTACAAGGCTCAGCATACTCCATCCAGGACTGTATGCAGAAGTTTTTTGCCCCCTGAAAAAATTATGTGGGCTTCGCCATATTTTTGTATGCTAGCCAGGTACAGCAGGCAGGTACGGCTGCCCCCAACCCCCAGTTGCCTATTTGTACCCGGCTGGGAACCAAAAATAAAGGGAAGCCCTTTTTTTTATTATTTCATAAATTTCATGAAATAATTAGAAAACAAATGACGTAGGCTTCGCCCCATTTTTGTGTCCAGCCAGGTACAACTAGGCAGCTGGGGATTGGAATCCGCAGCACAGGTTGGCCTGAGCTTTCTGGGCCCCACTGCTGCGAATTGCAGTCTGCAGCCGCCTCAGAAAATGGCACTTTCATAGAAGCGCCATCGTCTGGCGCTGTATCCAACTCTTCCAGCACCTGCCTGCTATACCTGGCTAGCATACAAAAATATGGGAGTAGCTGAGGGGGCATCATACAGTATATTTATGAGCTGTTTGGGCATCTTACTGTTTAAAGGGAAGATGTAGGGCCATTATACTGTATACAGAGAACCTGTGGAGCGATCATATGATATATATGGCTATATCTATCTAATATATATATATATATATATATATATTGCCTTATTCTGTCTGTCTGTCTGTCTGTCTTGCTCCAAAATTGTGTCCTTACGGTGACACAAAGCTGATTGACCGCTGGGCTCGCCATGGCCCCGCCCCCCGCACGGATTGGCCGCTCGCCCAGGCTGCGCCCCCACACGGATTGGCCGGCCGCTCGCCCAGGCTCTGCCCCCCCCCACAGATTGGCCTCTCGCCCCGGAACCCTGCAGGCATTGGCAACTCGGCCACGCCCCGCCCCCCCTCACGCAATGCACGCTAGAGCTCTGGCCCTGCCCCCCCCACGCATTCCCCGAACCGACACGGTCACGGAGCCATGACTACCAGGTGAGTACTGTACCCCCGGGAGCCCACATCAGCGTACGCCGCCAACCCAGCCGACACATACCCTCGCATTGCTGGGGCTGGCCGGCGTATGCTGGTGTGGGCTCCCGTGCGAGCGGGGGACGAGATACGCTGGTAACCATGGTAGCATAGTTACTAGCGCATCAAGGTCCTGCAGCGGCGGAACATACACACACGCACACACATAACAGCACATACACACACACACATCAGATCACACTCACTCTCACACACACATCACATCACATCCACACACTCACAACATCCTGGGATATCGCTTGCTTCTCGGCGGCGATACTGTGCTGTGACCTTCCAGGACCTGCCGGAGGATCACATGGCCAGAAGCATGTGGTATCTCCGGATGTTGTGAGTATGAGCGCGTATGTGCAATATCGTCAATGTGTGAGTGTATGCGATCGGGTGTGTGTGTGAGTGTATGCGATCGGGTGTGTGTGTGAGTGCGATCGGGTGTGTGTGTGAGTGTATGCGATCGGGTGTGTGTGTGAGTGTATGCGATCGGGTGTGTGTGAGTGTATGCGATCGGGTGTGTGTGAGTGTATGCGATCGGGTGTGTGTGAGTGTATGCGATTGGGTGTGTGTGAGGGTATGCGATCGGGTGTGTGCGAGTGTATGCGATCGGATCTGTGAGTGTCGGCAGAGGAGCACGGCGTGCTGGAGGAGGCTGGGAGGAGAGAGGCTGATCCTGGGGAAGGCTGGGAGGGGGAGGCTGAGAGAAGAGAGGCTGATGCTGGGGGAGGCTGAGGCTGGGGTAGGCTGGGAGGAGAGAGGCTGATGCTGGGAACCGAAAAGGCTGATGCTGGGAAGAGAGAGGCTGATGCTGGGGGAGGCTGAGGCTGGGGTAGGCTGGGAGGAGAGAGGCTGATGCTGGGAGGAGAGAGGCTGATGCTGGGAGGAGAGAGGCTGATGCTGGGGGAGGCTGAGGCTGGGGTAGGCTGGGAGGAGAGAGGCTGATGCTGGGAGGAGAGAGGCTGATGCTGGGAGGAGAGAGGCTGATGCTAGGGACAGAAAAGGCTGATGCTGGGAGGAGAGAGGCTGATGCTGGGGGAGGCTGAGGCTGGGAGGAGAGAGGCTGATGCTGGGAGTAGAGAGGCTGATGCTGGGGGAGGCTGAGGCTGGGAGGAGAGAGGCTGATGCTGGGAGGAGAGAGGCTGATGCTGGGGGAGGCTGGGGCTGGGGTAGGCTGGGAGGAGAGAGGCTGATGCTGGGAGGAGAGAGGCTGATGCTAGGGACCGAAAAGGCTGATGCTGGGAGGAGAGAGGCTGATGCTGGGAAGAGAGAGGCTGATGCTGGGAGGAGAGAGGCTGAGGCTGGGGGAGGCTGAGGCTGGGAGGAGAGAGGCTGATGCTGGGAGGAGAGAGGCTGATGCTGGGGGAGGCTGAGGCTGGGGTAGGCTGGGAGGAGAGAGGCTGATGCTGGGAAGAGAGAGGCTGATGCTGGGACGAGAGAGGCTGATGCTGGGGGAGGCTGAGGCTGGGAGGAGAGAGGCTGATGCTGGGAGGAGAGAGGCTGATGCTGGGAGGAGAGAGGATGATGCTAGGGACAGAAAAGGCTGATGCTGGGAGGAGAGAGGCTGATGCTAGGGACAGAAAAGGCTGATGCTGGGAGGAGAGAGGCTGATGCTGGGATGAGAGAGGCTGATGCTGGGGACAGAGAGGCTGATGCTGGGGACAGAGAGTCTGATGCTGGGAGGAGAGAGGCTGATGCTAGGGACAGAAAAGGCTGATGCTGGGAGGAGAGAGGCTGATGCTGGGGACAGAAAAGGCTGATGCTGGGAGGAGAGAGGCTGATGCTGGGATGAGAGAGGCTGATGCTGGGATGAGAGAGGCTGATGCTGGGGACAGAGAGGCTGATGCTGGGGACAGAGAGGCTGATGCTGGGAGGAGAGAGGCTGATGCTGCGGGTAGAGAGGCTGATGCTGCGGGTAGAGAGGCTGATGCTGGGAGGAGAGAGGCTGATGCTGCGGGTAGAGAGGCTGATGCTGGTGCAGCATGGGGGATGGAGCACGATGGGGGGTGCGCAGCATAGGGGATGGAGCACGATGGGGAGTGCGCTGCATGGGGGATGGAGCACGATGAGAAGTGCACACCTCCCCCAGAATGGCAGAATGACTCCAAAGGGCAACAAAAGTTTTTGGTTTTTTTTCTCTGACTTTATTATCTAAGAATAAAAAATGCCAGAGCTCTTGACAAGTTGTTAAGTGCAAGGTATATGCAGTATGGACTACGCGTTTCGGCGGACGCAGCCGCCTTCTTCACGGTCCCAAGACAAAACTGGATCCTTCTTCAGCTTGTTCTACATATCTTGGAAGTCTCCCACTTCGGGTCCGTGCAATAAGGAGAACAAGGACGCCGGGGCTTGAGCTCAGACAGGTGAGCTGGTCTACAACCTTTATTTCAAAATATATATATATATATATATATATATATATATACATATATATATACACAGAGGGAGAGAGAGAGAGCGCTTTGTGGCCATCATACTGTATATATGGAGCTGTGGGGGCATCATACTCTACATATGGAGGGTGTGGGGCAATCATAATGTATATATGTGGTTGAGGGGTTATTGTGCTATATAAAAAGGGTTGTGGGGTCATCATACTGCAAATTGGTGACTATGGTGATATTATACTGCATGTAGGAAGCTATGGGGCCATCATACTACATACAGGGGGTAAAATAAGTATTTGATACCCTGCTGATTTTGCAAGTTTTCCCACCTACAAAGAATGGAGAGTTCTGTAATTTATATTGTAGGTACACTTCAGCTGTGACAGACAGAAGACGAAAAAATACTGAAAATAACATTGTATAATGTTTAAATAATTAATTTGCATTTTATTGAATGAAGTAAGTATTTGATCACCTACCAACCAGCAAGAATTCTGTCTCTCACAGAGTTGTTATATTTTTTCTTTCAGAAGCTCCTAATCTGCACTCATTACCTGTATTAATTGCACTTGTTTCAACTAATTACATGTATAAGACAATAAATAAATCAATAAATCACACTCCATCTTCTCCACCATGGCCAAGACCAAAGAGCTGTCTAAGAACACCAGGGACAAAATTGTAGATGGGATGGGCTACATGACAATAGGCAAGCAGCTTGGTGAGAAGGCATCAACTACTGATGTAGTTACTAGAACATGGAAAAAAACACTAGATGACTGTAAATCTCACTCTGTTTAGGGCTCCATGCAAGATTTTGCTTTGTTGGGTAAGGATAATATTGGGAAAGGCCAGGAATCAGCCCAGACCTAAACAGGAAGCCCTGGTCAATGATCTGAAGAGGGCTGGGACCACAGTCTAGAAGATTACTATTAGTAACACACTATATTGTTATGGATTAACATCCTGTAGGGCACGCAAGGTCCCCCTGCTCACGCCAGCACATTTCCAGGTCCATTTTAAATTCACCAATGACCATCTGGATCATCTAGAGGAAGCATGTCAGAAGGTCATGTGCTCCAATAACAGTAAAATAGGGCTTTTTGGTATCAACTCCACTCGCCATCTTTAGAGGAAGAAGGATGAATACAACCCCAAGAACACTGTCCCAACCGTGAAGCATGGAGGTGGAAACATCTTACTTTGGGGATGCTTTTCTGCAAAGAGGACAAACCGACTGCACAATGTTGAAGGGAGGATGGAAGCAGTCATGTATTGCAATATTTTGGCCAACAACCTCCTTCCCTCAGTAAGAGCATTGAAGATGGGTCATGGCTGGGTCTTCCAGCATGTCAATGACTCGAAACACACAGCCAGGGCAACTAAAGAGTGTCTCCATAAGATGCATTTCAAGGTTCTGGAGTGGCCTAGCCAGTCTCCAGACCTGAACCCAATAGAACATCTTTGGAGGGAGCTAAAACTCAATGTTTGCACAGCGACAGCCCTGAAACCTGAAAGATCTGGAGAAGATCTCTATGGAGGAGGGGGTCAAAATGACTGCTGCAGTGTGTGCAAACTTGGTAAAGAACTACAGGAAATGTTTGACCTCTGTAATTGCAAACTAAAGTTTCTGTATCAAATATTAAGTTCAGATTTTCTAATGTAGTAAATATTTATTTCATGCAATAAAATATACTAATTATTTAGGAATCATATAATGTGAGTTTCAGGGTTTTTTTTATTCTATCTGGCACACTTGAAGTGTACCTACTGTAAAATCACAGACCTCTCCATTCTTTGTAACTGGAAAAACATGTAAAATTGGCACTGTATCAAATAATTACGGTATTCTCCCCACTCTATGGGGTCCACACTGTGCATATAGGGGGCTATGGTGCCATCATATTGCATATATATTGAGCTGTGGGGTATCATAATGCACATATGGTAATTATTTCTTGTATGAATCCACAATGTAGCAGCTACACACAGGGAACTTTGGTTGCACAACTTCTGCCACAACCCCAGTTTCCATTAAGCTCCAGCTTAAATTGAATAATACTGCCCATGTTCTACCAAGATTTTTCTAAGTGGCACTGGACTCTATTTTAGCTTGACACTTAACACTAGAATGTAATTGAATTCTATATTAGCATTTTACATTCATCCGACCATCAAATACACCACTCCAACACTGAGGTAAAAAAAAAAAATCCACGTGACAACCCACATGAAGTACCTGCCTGTGGATTGTATATTAATATAGGCTGAGGCATATAATAGAAGACTAGCTTTAGGTTTCTGAATAAGTATTTTGCAAACAAAGTGTCTGGTCAAAGATTGACAATGAGAGCAAGTTAAATTTGCTAGTTTCAATTAATGTTTCACAAAAATATGATCTGCAGCAAATAAATTTGTTATGGATCGCAATTTGGAGAGCCTCCAAATTTCTTGAAAAGGCTTGTATAAGACTTTGGGGTCAACTATCACTTTATTGAACCCCTTTTGAGCACTTTAATACAAGTACAGCCATAGTAATTTCCAATAAACCACAACTAAAAGAAAATACAGCTAGAAAAAGATTTTTCAGAAGAGGTAGTGTACCGCCCCGTGCTCAGCGGCAACCGAGCCACTCGGATCTGGACTCGCCGGGTGGTGGCTCGAGCGTCTCCGGACCCGGGCGCCCCGTGGTCCACTTCGATCTGAAAGGGGGGCTGGCGCTTTAGGGGGATGTAGGTGTACGGCCGGAGCCGTGTTTGAGTTCGTGACGCCACCCACGGGTTGTGGTGAAGGTGGACACCACCGCTGCGTTTACTGGGCACCCGGGGGAGATGTTGCGCAGCAAGATGTTAACCCCTCTGTGGGCAGGGATGATGGAGCCAGGACACATTGGGTGCTGTGTGGTTAGGCGCTGCAGGGAGGTGCGCGGCCGGAGGGCACTGTTGTACTCACGATTAGTAACACACACAAGTCTCTGGTAAACCAAGTTGATAGTGGTCGATGCCCGCAGCCGGCTGCTTCGGGTCCCCCACCGGGTTGGTGGTCTCTGCCTTTTTCCTGCACCATGTTGTGTATCTGTGGACTGCCTGCGCTTCAGCGACGGGAGTCCGCTCCCCGGCTTTGTGAATGTCGGGAGAACCCTTTTGCCCGCAGACGCTGGCCCATGGGATCTCTCTGCCTGTGCGGTGGCTTTCTATCCCCCTCGTTGGGCTGCTGTCTTCAGTCGGGACTTTGGGTGGGAAAGGACCTATAGTCCAGACTGCAATCAGTTAATTAACTCGGTCCAGTGGCTTCTGGACCTCGTGTCAGGGTCTGAGTTACCCCTCTTTGTGCTCCGGTTTCCGAGTCGGTTCCCCGGGTCGGTACCGGTGGGCCACTACCCTGTCCCGGTCCACCACGGTTCCACCGAGCCGTCTTCCCGGCTCCTGCAGGCTGAGGCCACCGCTTGCCTTTTAACCAAAGGTGCCCGAGCTCCAACCCTGGCACCTGTTAGATTTCTGCAGACCTGGGCACAGGCCTGCTTCTACTCTCCTTCACCTCAACTAACTGACTCCTCCAAACTTCATCTAGCGTTTTCCCGCCTCAGGCTCTCTGAACTCCTCGGTGGGCGTAGCCAACTGCCTGGCTCCGCCCCCTGGTGTCAACATCAAGCCTTGAGAGGGGTGACTAGGGTTTTACTGGTTGGCTGGTGACACCTTATTAGGGGTCAGGTGTTGTGCAGGGCGCTATCTACCTGGCTAGTCCAGGGCTTCACAGGTAGTTTAAAATTTTTCCCTGTTTTGATACTACCAGGAGTATCGATAGCAATGTTCTTTGCTAAATAAAGATACAATAGCTTTTTCACAAGATATCCAACACTTATCCCGATATTTAGGGAGCAGAATCAAATCTGCGTTTTGAAAATGAAGAATCAATAGCTTGTCAGCAGGGAGTAAATAAATTCTCCCTTTTTTAGAATCAACTGCAGGTTTGCTTTTTCAAAATGACACACAAGCCTTGGTTTCAGTATTTATTTTCAGTAGCAAAATAAGGATACAGGGTTGTTTAACTGCCCTCCTTATTTGCTGTGCTTCAAAAATAAACAAAAGTTGTGTTACTAAAGTGTTGTCTTGGATCAATCCACATTGTCCCATTGACTTTACATGCCCTGAATCTAGCTATCACTTGAATCTTTACATTAATAGTAACATGAGACTGTTTCACACATTTTCAATGTTCATTAGTGCTGCAGTACACAGAAATCAGACTAAGCACTCAAACAAACATATAACATAGCTGGGTGCTATCCGTTTTTTTAGATAGCACTAGACCCAAATGATAGGGCTGTGTTGACCAGTGTCTTTTTGCATGTTATGATTGGCAGCATATACCAAACAGTGCACATCCCTTCAAGTCAATGGGTGCGTTCAAAAGATTGGACTGAACTCGGATGTCAACCGAGTGCAGTCAGGTATATGCCAACACAGACAATGGAGAAGATGGAGAAATTAAGTTCTCCATCTTCATCTCACCTGTGCTCTGATTCTTACATGTGATAGAATTGGGGAGGATTCATGCTTTTTAAATAACAAATTTTTCCAATTCATCAGGACCCACTCTGTTAAAGGGAACCTATCAGCAAAAAAACCCCCAATGCATTTACTTGCAGCAATGTTGGTAATCTACAAGTAAATGCCATTATAAATACGTTTTGCCATTTAACTGAAAGTGCTGCTCCAGGGAGAAAATTAAGTTATATTCTCCATACAACCACTCGCGTCCAGTAATCAAGGAACTAGTGGGGCTGTGATAAGTCTAAAGGTCCAGTCACACTAAGCAACTTACCAGCGATCCCAACAACGATAGGGATCGCTGGTAAGTTGCTAGGAGGTTGCTGGTGAGATGTCACACTGCGACGCTCCAGCGATCCCACCAGCAACCTGACCTGGCAGGGATCGCTGGAGCGTGGCTACACGAGTTGCTGGTGAGCTCACCAGCAACCAGTGACCAGCCCCCAGCTCCTTGCTCTCCTAGCTACAGCACACATCGGGTTAATTACCTGATGTGTGCTGCAGCTAAATGTGCACAGAGCAGGGAGCAGCACACACTGAGCGCTGGCTCCCTGCTCTCCTACTTACAGCACACATCAGGTTAATTAACCCGATGTGTCCTGCAGCTAGCTACATGTGCACAGAGCAGGAGCCGGCAGCACAGGCAGTGAGAGCGGGGGAGGCTGGTATCAAAGGTAAATATCGGGTAACCAAGGACAGGGCTTCTTGGTTACCCGATGTTTACATTAGTTACCAGCCTCCGCAGAAGCCGGCTCCTGCTGCCTGCACATTTAGTTGTTGCTGTCTCGCTGTCACACACAGCGATCTGTGCTTCACAGCAGGACAGCAACAACTAAAAAATGGCCCAAGACATTCAGCAACAACCAACAACCTCACAGCAGGGGCCAGGTTGTTGCTGGATGTCACACACAGCAACATCGCTAGCAACGTCACAAAAGTTGTTCGTTAGCAGCGATGTTGCTAGCGATGTTGCTTAGTGTGAGTTATATTCTCCATACAACCACTCGCGTCCAGTAATCAAGGAACTAGTGGGGCTGTGATAAGTCTAAGCTCACTACACAGGGAGTGTGCTGGTTTTTGATCTGTTGTATGAGTGCAGAGTAGAATGTCAGGTAAGAAGCAGGGGAGTGATTTCGGTGTACTCTCTGTTCACTGGCTCTGGGTGGCTTAGTTGACAGGTAGCGAGTGGCTGCAGGGAGCATATAATTTCATATTCTTATTGCACCCGCACTTAAGTTATATTAATGAACATGTTTAAAATGGACGTTACTTGCGGATATCACTATAGATGTAGGAATATACAGGTTTTTTTGTCTCTGTTTTGCTGATGGGTTTCCTTTGAATAACACATGGCTTACAATGAAAACAGGTTGTACACACATTAAAACAGTACATGCATCAGAAAATTGAAGCACGCAAGTCACGCAAACACTATGCACATGTCACACTAATACAGCACGCGAACACTAGCACTGCATATTCACCATACAAGGACAGTGCACGTCACACAAGCACAATGCAAAGTTCATTCAAGCACAGCATATACATCACACAAAAACTGTGTCAATCATACAAATACAGCAAAAACAGTCCACATAATACGGGAGCAACAAAAGACACAATGCACACATTACAAAAGAACAGCATACACTTGAAACCAGGAGTTTACATACATTATTTAACAAGACACATATGCATGTTTTTCTATCTGACATGAAATCAGACTAAACCGTTCCCGCTTTAGGTCAATTATGAATACCAAAATTATTTATATTTCCCAAATGTCAGAATGATAAAAAAGCAAGAATGTTTTAAGGCATTTTTATTACTTTCTGCAAAGTCAAAGGTTTACATACGCTAAGAGTACTATGCCTTTATGTACCGCCCCGCGCTCGGCCACAGCCGAGTCGCTCGGATCCGGGCTCGTTTGGTGGGTGGCTCGAGCGCCTCCGGACCCGGGCGTCACGTCGCTCTGCAAGGGATTGCTGGCGATCTCGATGGAGGTGGTTAGGTAGGTGTACAGCCGGAGCCGTGTTTTGAGTTCGTGACGCCACCCACGGGACGTGGTGAAGGTGTAGACACCACCGCTGCAGTTGCGTGGCACCCGGGGGAGATGGTCATGCAGCAAGATGTTAACCCCTCCGTGGGCAGGGATGGTGGCCCCGGGACCCATTTGGGAAGTGTGTAGTGGCTGTGCGGTGCAGGGCGGTGCGCGGCTGGATGGCACTGTTGTACTCACGATTACTGACACACTCAAGTCTCTGATGAATAAAGTTGATGGTGGTCGGTGCCCGCAGCCGGCTGCGTCTTGTCCCCCACCCGGGTTGGTGGTCCTGGTCTTTCTCCTGCACCTCTTTATGTTGTGTTGACTGCCTATGCCTCAGCAACAGGAGTCCGCTTCCCGGCTTTATATGCGGGAGGAGTCAGTTTGCCCGCAGGCACTGTCCCGTGGGATCTCTGCCTGTGCAGTGGCTTTCTATCCCACTCAGTGGGCTGTTGCCGTCTTTTGGGTCTTGGGACGGGAAAGGACCTAAGGTCCAGACCTCAATCAGTGAATTTGACGTGGTCTAGTGGCTTCTGGGCCTCATTCTGGGTCTGAGTATCCCCCTGGTGCTCCGGTTTCCAGTCGGTTCCCCGGTTCGGTACCGGCGGGCTACTACCCTGTCCCGGTCTTTTACGGTTCCACCTGGCCGTCTTCCCGGCTCCTGCAGGCCAGGCCACCGCGTGCCTCCTAGCCTAGGTACCAAGGCTAAGACCCTGGCACCTGTCAGCTTCCGCTGCAGACCTGGGCACAGGTCTGCCGCACTCTTCTCCTCTCACTACTCCACTTGAACTGAACTGAACTCCACTCAACTGACTACTGTTCTCCTGCCTCAGGCCCTCTGAACTCCTCGGTGGGCGTGGCCAACTGCCTGGCTCCACCCCCTGGTGTGACCATCAAGCTCTGAGGGAGGTGACTAGGTTTTGGGGGGTTGGCTGCTGTTACCTTATTAGGGGGACAGGTGTTATGCAAGGGCCTACCTGTGACTACATGGCTAGTCCAGGGCGTCACATTTACACACTATGGGGACAGCCCATATGATGATATCATGTCTTGGAAGCTTCTGACAGGTTTATTGGCAACATCTGAATTAGATACAAATCTGTGAATGTATTTTAATGCACACCTGAAACCCACTGCTTCTTTGTGTGGAATCATGGAAAAGTAAAAAGAAATCAGTCAATACATCAGGAAGAGAATTGTGGACTTGCACAAGTCTGGTTTATCCTTGGGTGCAATTTCCAGAAACCTGAAGGTGCCTCATTCATCTGTACAAACAATTATATGCAAGTTCAAACAAGATGGGAATGTCCAGTCATCATACTGCTCAAGAAGGAGATGGGTTCTGTATACCAGAGATGAATGTGCTGTGGTAAGACATATGCATATCAAACCATGAACGAAAACCCTTGTGAAGATGCTGGCAAAAGCTGGGAAGACTGTCATTATCCACCGTCATTATCCACCATGAAATGAGTACAGTTTCAGCATGGGTTGAAAGGCCACTCTGCCAGGAAGAAGTCATTAGTCCAGGAAAAATGGAGAAGCTTTGAAGCCTAAGAACACCATCCCAACTGTGATACACAGGGGTGGCAGCATCATGTTTTTGGGTTGCTTGCAGCAGGACAAATTGGTGCACTTCACAAAATAGATGGCATCAGGAGGAAAGAAGATTATGTGGCAATACTGAGGCAACCTCTCAAGCCATCAGCCAGGAACTTAAAGCTTGGGCAGAAATAGGTATTCCAAATGGACAATGACCCGAAGCATATTGCCAAACTGATTACAAACTGGCTTAAAGATAACAAATTCAAAACCCTGATCTCAATCCTATTGAAAATATATGGGCAAAGATGAAAAGGCAAGTGCAAGCAAGGCGACTTGCAAACATGGCTCAGTTACATCAGTTTTGTCAGGAGGAATGGGCCCAAATTCCTACCAACTATTGTGAGAAGCTTGTGGAAGGATATCCAAAATATTGGACCCAATTCATACAGTTTAAAGGCAATAGTAGAAAATACTGATGAAATGGATGTAAACTTTTAACTTCGCAGAAATTAATAAAAATGCCTTAAAACATTCTCTCTCATTATTCTGCCATTTGGGAAATATAAATAACTAGCTGTAGTACCCGGCATCGCCCGGGATAGTAACTGTCTCTGTCCTTTTCCCTATCTCTGTCTCTCTCTATGTTTGTCTGTCTGTCTCTTTCTGTCTGTCTCTGTGTGTTTTTGTCAGTGTCTGTCTCTCTGTCTCTGTCTCTATTAGAGATGAGCGAACCGGCCGTGGTTCGGCTCGAGTTCAGTTCGTCGAACGGAGGTCTCGTTCGAGTTCAGTTCGGCGAACGTTCGACGAACCGAACTCGAACCAATAGGAAATAATGGAAGGCAATCACAAACACATAAAAACGCATTATAAATGTACACATACAGTTAATAAACATTGCCATAACACTTACCGGTCCCCGCGATCCCTCCTGCACTCTGTCTCCTGCCGCTATTCCATCCGATGATCGCTGAATCCTCCCGGTGACCAGCACTGCCAGCCGTGATGCAGGACCTATCGTGACGTCAAAATAGCCATGTGACCAGTCACGTGGCTATTATCTCATTGGCTACAGACTGGTCACATGGCTTTGACGTCATGTCCTGTCCTAGGTCCTATCATTGCACTCTCCAGTACACGGTGCACATTTGTGTATCGCCGTGTACCGGCGACATGCTCTAGCACACGGTCGACTTTCCGTTCCGTTAGGGACCGGCTGACACAGCCGGTCATTAACGGAGATCACCGTTGCCATAGCAACGCAGTTAGCGGTGACGTCACCGCTAACCGCAGCTCCGGGAATCACATGACGGAGCACCGTTGCTATGGTAACGCGTCTGTCAGCGTTACCGCTGTTACCGCTAACAGCCAGCAGCACTGATCTCTCACGGAGTGAAGGCTGCACGGGAAGCAGCGTCTTCCCCCATGCAGCAGTGATGGAGCAGAGCTGCATTTGTTGAACGAGAAAGACAGAAGACCATGGATCATGGAGGGCTGACAGGGGGTAATAAAGATGGAGTCTCTAATGTGTCTGTGTATTTATTTCTATTAAAGTATTTTTTCTCTGTGTGGTGTCTTTTTTTTAACCCTTTTATTGGAGATTCTTAATGGCCGGGTCAAACGTGCCTGACATTAAGAATCTCTGGCTTAATACTAGCTAGTAAAACAAAGCTAGTATTAACTCATTATTACCCAACAAGCCACCCGGCTTCAGGGCTGTTGGAAGAGTTGGATACAGCGCCAGATGATGGCGCTTCTATGAAAGCGCCATTTTCTGGGGCGGCTGCGGACTGCAATTCGCAGCAGAGGCGCCCAGAAACCTCAGGCTAACCTGTGCTGCAGATTCCAATCCCCAGCTGCCTAGTTGTACCTGGCTGGACACAAAAATGGGGCGAAGCCCACGTCATTTGTTTTTTAATTATTTCATGAAATAAGTGAAATAATTAAAAAAAACGGGCTTCCCTATATTTTTGGTTCCCAGCCGGGTACAAATAGGCAACTGGGGGTTGGAGGCAGCCCGTGGCTGCCTGCTGTACCTGGCTAGCATACAAAAATATGGCGAAGCCCACGTCATTTTTTTGGTGGGCAAAAAACTTCTGCATACAGTCCTGGATGGAGAGTTTTTTCAAAAATCCAGCACCGAATCAAGGATTATATTAAAAATAGTAATGTTTATTGAAGCATATTAAAAAGTCCAGAGAGGGTTCAGAGCAGGAAAACGGAGAGGACGCGTTTCGAACTGTAAAGTTCTTAGTCTGTCTCTAGCTAATGAGTGAAATGGACTGATTAAAATAACCTGAGAACCGGACATGAACAACAATGGGCGGAGAGAAGGGAGGAGCAGACAAAAGATTGAGGGAGGAAAAAAAAAAAAAAAAAAAGAGAAGAAAGGAAATACAAAGTTGATATAAAGACAATATAAAGTAAATAGTAAAGGCCAAATTAGGCCATAGAGATCATTTCTATATATTTAATATGTCAAAAACAAATCACTTTTAAGGTTCATGCCGAAAGGCGATCTAGTGCCCATTAGAAAGATCAATTTGGTCTCCCTCCGTAACAATAAATCTTTCAAGTTGCCTCCTCTTTTGGGCAATCTAACATAGAAAATTCCATAAAGTTATTAATTACAATGATCATCGTTCCTGGCTCCCCACATGCGGTTCTTATAGGTGCGATGTAAATTATGCGGCTTATGCAAATTTATGGTGGGTACAAAAACGGTTTCCTCTTATGTTAATGGTAAATCCTTTCTGATTAAGGACATGATTAATTGTGGTACTGACCATGTAGTCTATTGCATATTTTGCACTAAATGTCGTATTCAATATATTGGCAGTACTACACGCCCCTTGAGAAAGAGAATCTCGGAACACGTGTATGATGCTAGCCATGTAACAACAAGAAATCTGTCAGGAGCCTCCCAGCATTTTTTGTTAAAACATGCGGGTAATACAGATACTCTGCAGGTAGTCGCCTTGGAAAAGGTTAGATTGCCCAAAAGAGGAGGCAACTTGAAAGATTTATTGTTACGGAGGGAGACCAAATTGATCTTTCTAATGGGCACTAGATCGCCTTTCGGCATGAACCTTAAAAGTGATTTGTTTTTGACATATTAAATATATAGAAATGATCTCTATGGCCTAATTTGGCCTTTACTATTTACTTTATATTGTCTTTATATCAACTTTGTATTTCCTTTCTTCTCTCTTTTTTTTTTTTTTTTCCTCCCTCAATCTTTTGTCTGCTCCTCCCTTCTCTCCGCCCATTGTTGTTCATGTCCGGTTCTCAGCTTATTTTAATCAGTCCATTTCACTCATTAGCTAGAGACAGACTAAGAACTATACAGTTCGAAACGCGTCCTCTCCGTTTTCCTGCTCTGAACCCTCTCTGGACTTTTTAATATGCTTCAATAAACATTACTATTTTTAATATCCCTTGATTCGGTGCTGGATTTTTGAAAAAACTCTCCATACAAGATTGCCAGCTGGTTTATCCCTTGCACGTGTCTGGGAAGCATTGGTCTCCTTCAAACTACAGGTGAGCGGATACATACACTTTTTCTAGTCCTGGATGGAGTATGCTGAGCCTTGTAGTTCTGCAGCTGCTGTCTGCTCTTCTCCATACAGACAGACAGCAGCTGCAGAACTACAAGGCTCAGCATACTCCATCCAGGACTGTATGCAGAAGTTTTTTGCCCCCTGAAAAAATTATGTGGGCTTCGCCATATTTTTGTATGCTAGCCAGGTACAGCAGGCAGGTACGGCTGCCCCCAACCCCCAGTTGCCTATTTGTACCCGGCTGGGAACCAAAAATAAAGGGAAGCCCTTTTTTTTTATTATTTCATGAATTTCATGAAATAATTAGAAAACAAATGACGTAGGCTTCGCCCCATTTTTGTGTCCAGCCAGGTACAACTAGGCAGCTGGGGATTGGAATCCGCAGCACAGGTTGGCTTGAGCTTTCTGGGCCCCACTGCTGCGAATTGCAGTCTGCAGCCGCCTCAGAAAATGGCACTTTCATAGAAGCGCCATCTTCTGGCGCTGTATCCAACTCTTCCAGCACCTGCCTGCTATACCTGGCTAGCATACAAAAATATGGCGAAGCTCACGTCCTTTTTTTGTAGTTTTTTGGCAAAAAAAATAAAAAATGCTTCCCTGGATTTTCCATTGCCAGTGAAGGTAACACCAAGCAGTGGGGGTTAGCAGCCAGTAGCTGCTTGGATTACCCTTAGCTAGCAATACAAAAAATGCAGCGGGAGCCCATATATATTTTTTTTTTAATTATTTATTTAAATAACTAAAAACAAAAAGGGCTTCCCTGTATTTTGATTGCTGGACATCACAGTGCTGTAAAAATAAATCTTTAAAAAAAATGACGTAGCGCTCCGCGGTATTTTTGATTCTCAGCGCAGATAAAGCAGACAGCTATGGGTTGCCACCCCCATCTGCCTGCCGTTACCTTGGTTGGCAATCAAAATACAGGGAAGCCCATTAATTTTTCTATTTAAAAAATAGTTAAAAAAAAAATGACGTTGGGTCCCCCCATTTTTGATAGCCAGCTAGGGTAAAGCAGACGGCTGTAGCCTGAAAACCACAGCTGGCAGCTTTACCGTGGTTGGGGATCCAATGTGGAGGTCCCCCCAGGCTCTTTTTTTATAATTATTTTATAAATATTAATAATTACACAAAAAAAGTAGGGTCCCCCCCCAAATTGGATCACCAGCCAAGGTAAAGCGGACAGCTGTGGTCTGGTATTCTCAGGGTGGGAAGGTCCATAGTTATTGGGCCTTCACAGCCTAAAAATAGCAGGCCGCAGGCACCCCAGACGTGGCGCATCCACTAGATGCGCCAATCCTGGCGCTTCACCCCAGCTCATCCCGTGCCCTGGTGCAGTGGCAAACGGGGTAATAAATCGGGTTGATACTAGCTGTAAAGTCACCTGAGATCAAGCCCAGCAGTTTGTGATGTCATGGCGTCTATTAGATACCCAACATCATAAACTGTCAGTACTAACAAAAAAAAATCGACAAAAGAAATTTATTTGAAAAAACAGTCCCCAAAACATTTCCTCTTTCACCAATTTATTGTAAGAAAAAAAATAAAGGGGTCCCACGACGACTCTGGACCGTCTAGAATATGGGGGGGAGACACTCGGGGAACGTATCCCCCATTTTCTAGGAGTGCAGACCCTTCATGTGAGGAGTGTGGGTGCAATGAATCTGCACTCACTCTCCCCGGGTCCACAGCAGCAGAGTCCATGTCGTAATGGTTGCTACCAAAGCTGCAACGCCCTGCTCATGAGGTAAGGGCATGCCTAATCAGGAGAACTATTCTACATTTCCAAATATTGGTATTTGCTGATATTATTGATATTCCACCTACTATATATTGGGGATAGGATCTTGGAGATGGAATACCCCTTTAAGTCCAGTTATCCAGCTGAATGAATACTTAACAACAGAGCTCGCTATTTAGATGTGTTTTCTTGTGGCGTATAATGGACTCTCATGTTTGGTAGTCGTTCAGCAGGGCAACTATAAAATCAAATCCCTCCATTTGGAAATGTAATATATAGCTCTCCTGATCAATTATGTTCCTTACCTCATGAGCAGGGCATTGCAGTAATAATAATAATTTATTCATTTATATAGTGTTATTAATTCCATAGCGCTGTATGTCTTTGGAGTGTGGGAGGAAACCAGAGTACCCGGAGGAAACCCACGCAAACACGGGGAGAACATACAAACTCCTTGCAGATGGTGTCCTTGGTGAGAATTGAACCCAGGACCTCAGCGCTGCAAGACTGCAGTGCTAACCACTGAGCCATCGTGCCGCCCATTTAGCTTACAGATGCATAACCACCACTCACTGTGTCTGAACACAGGAAGCTGAGCTGACAGCCGCTCTGTGCATGCGGCAGCGTCTATTGTGAAGGAGAGGGCCGTGGGGGGATCAACGCTGCACAGGTACCGTGGGACACTGGGGTTATAGGGGGTGACCTGGCAGGGCCTGGCGAGGAGTTTTCTGTCGCATGTGTCATGGCACATGCGACAGAAATCAGAGGAGTAGGGTGAATGCGGCCGGCGCGCTGCTGTGTGCGCGGCCATCTTGGATTTCTGTGAGGGCATCAGGGGGGGGCACTTTGGCGACACCGGGGGACCGGAGGGGACCGGGGAGGAGATTTATCATGTTTGTTCATGCGCCAGATGTGAGATAAATATTTTTTTCCCGGCGCTGTCATTTACTGTAACGTGATCATCGGTGTACGGTGTATACCTGTGATCTTGTGAGCGGGGACCGGGAAAACCGTCCTGAATCATGATCTCCAGGGTCTCAGCTAGCCCTGAAACCCCGGAGATTTTCTGAAGCTGGGGGGCGCTATTCACTTATTTCTGCCTGCTGTTTATAAACGGCAGATCAGAATAAGGCTACATTAACACGACCGATCCATTTTTGTGGTCTGCAAAAAACAGTCCGTTTTTTTTCACGGGTGCATCCGTGTGGCATCTGTTTCCGTTCCGTAGACGGTCCGTATGTCATCTGTTTGTCATCCGTGTGCCTTCTGTTTTTTTTGTGTACTGCAAAAAAACTGAAGGAGGGAAAATGCATAAATTTACCCAGGATCCATAGCTTCAACCTACATGAGGCGGTCACATGTTCACTCCAGTGCCATTTTCTACTACTTTTCACAGCGTAGAGCGCTCTGGTGATTTTCTTGTGCTTGTGCACTTCATATCAGTCTTTTCTGTCATTATAATGGCAGAAAGACACATAATGTCCTACTCTCCTGCATTTTGTAATTTTGCACCCTTTGGTGCCTTTCATGTGGCACTGAGGGGTGCTTAGCTTTGTATTTAGCCAAAAAAATGAAAAAAAAAATGACGTAGGGTTCCCCCTATTTTTGTAGCCAGCTAGGGTAAAGCAGACGGCTGCAGCCTGCAGACCACAGCTGGCAGCCTCACCTTGGCTGGTAATCCAAAACTGAGGCACCCCACGCTGTTATTTTAAATTAAATAAATAATTTAAAAAAAAAAGTAGGGGTCCCCCCAAAATTGGATCACCAGCCAAGGTAAAGCAGACAGCTGGGGTCTGATATTCTCAGACTAGGGAGGTCCTTGGTTATTGGACTCTCCCCAGCCTAAAAATAGCAGGCCGCAGCCGCCCCAGAAGTGGCGCATCCATTAGATGTGCCAATCCTGGTGCTTCGCCCCAGCTCATCCCGTGCCCTGGTGCGGTGGCAAACGGGGTAATATATGGGGTTAATACCAGATGTGTAATGTCACCTGGCATCAAGCCCTGGGGTTGGTGAGGTCAGGCGTCTATCAGATACCCGACATCACCAACCCAGTCAGTAATAAAAAAAAAAATAGACGACAAACACATTTTTATTTGAAAAAACACTCCCCAATACATTCCCTCTTTAACCAATTTATTAGAAAGAAAAACAAATCGAGGTCTGGTGTAATCCAAGGGGTTGCCATGACGATCCACACTGTCCCAGTCAATGAAGAGCAGGATATTCCCCATTGGCTGGGAGAGCAGTGCAGTGACCTGAGCTAACATCAATGGGTCAGCCCAGGTCACTGCAGGGGATGACAAGTGCTGCTGTCAGCGAGGTACATTACCTGCGCTGATCTCCTGCACTGCTGACAGCACCTGTCACTGAGTTCAATGACCGCCGCCTTCACAGCCAAGTATCGCGAGCGGCCCGTGACGTCACCGCTAGTCAGTCTCGGGTCGGAAGCGAGAGAAGGTGATGTGACAAGCGGCGGCCATGGTGGACAGTGACAGCACTGAGGTCGGGACTTCATCACCGCAGGTAAGCCGAGCGGGACCATGTGTGCAGAGTGCCAGGTGGGCGGAGCCTAGTGGGGTAATCCAGGTGTGCAGAGTGCCAGGTGGGCGGAGCCTAGCGGGGTAATGTGTGCAGAGTGCCAGGTGTGCAGAGTGCCAGGTGGGCGGAGCCTAGCGGGGTAATGTGTGCAGAGTGCCAGGTGGGTGGAGCCTAGCGGGACCATGTGTGCTGAGTGTCAGGTGGGCGGAGCCTAGCGGGACCATGTGTGCAGAGTGCCAGGTGGGCGGAGCCATGTGTGCTGGCGGCGGAGTGCGAAGTGGGTGGAGCCTAGCGGGGTCATGTGGCGCTGAGGACGTCAGTGTCGTGGACTGCATGGCTGGGGACAGGTGAGTGTGTGTGTGTGTGTGTATGTATGTGTACATGCCGCGTGCAAGAGGGGGCTGAGCGGGGAAGTGTGGGCTTCCTGCACGTAACTAGGATAAATATCGGCTTACTAACCAAAGTGCTTTGCTTGGATACCCGATGTTTATCTTGGTTACCAGCTTCTGGCAGGCTGCCAGCGATGGCTCCTGCACACTGTAGCTGTAAAAAGCCCTGCTTTTTGCTGCTAGAACCGTTCTCGAACGTAACTAGAACTATCGAACTTTAGCAAAAAGCTTGAGTTCTAGTTTGATCTAGAACAGCCCCCAAAATCACTCGAGCCGCGAACTGGAGAACCGCGAACCGTGCTCAACTCTAGTCTCCATACGTGTCTGTCTCTGTCTATGTCTGTATTAGTCTCTCTCTATTTCTTTGTCTGTCTGTCTCTGTTTGTCTCTGTATGTCTGCCTCTGTGTGTATGTTTCTGTGTGTTTGTCTCTGTGTGTCTGTCTGTCTGTCTGTCTCTTTTCCTGTCTGTCTCTATGTTTCTGTCTATCTCTTTCCCTGCCTTTCTGTCTATTTCTCTATCTATCTCTCTGTCTGTCTATCTGTCTCTCTCTGTCTGTATCTGTCTCTCTGTTTCTTTCAATGTCTGTCTCTTTACCTATCTGTCTTTGTCTCTCTGTCTCTTTGTCTCTTTCCCTGTCTGTCCCTTTTCATGTCTGTCTCTTTCCCTGTCTGCCTGTCTTCTTTTGTCTGTTTCTTTGTCTGTCTGTCTCTTTCCCTGTCTTGATCTGTCTGTCTCTTTCCCTGTCTGTCTGCCTCTTTCCCTGAGTGCCTCTGTTCGTCTGTCTATTTCCCTGTTCTTCTGTTTCCTTGTCTGTCTCTTTCCATCTGTCTGTCTCTTTCCCTGTCTACCTCTGTCCGTCTGTCTCTCTATATTTCCCTGTCTTTCTCTTTCTCTGTCTCTCTGTCTGTCTCTTTCCCTGACTGCAATTGTCTGTCTCTTTCCCTCTCTGTCTTTTTCCATCTTCTTCTGTCTCTTTGTCTATCTTTTTCCCTGTCGTCCTCTGTCTCTTTCCTTGTCTGTCTGTCTCTTTCCCTGTCTGCCTCTGTTCATCTGTCTCTGTCTGTATATTTTCCTGCCTTTAAAACATTCTCTCTCATTATTCTGCCATTTAGCAAATATAAATTACTAGCTGTAGTACCTGGCATTGCCCGGGATAGTAACTGTCTCTGTCCTTTTCCCTATCTCTTTCTCTCTCTTTCTGTGTCTATATGTCTCTTTCTGTTTGTCTCTGTGTGTCTGTCTCTCTGTCTATCTGTTGCTTTCCCTGTCTGTCTCTGTATCTCTTTGTCTGTATGTCTCTGTCTGTCTGTCTCTTTCCCTGTCTGTCTCTGTCTGTCTGTCTCTGTTTTTGTCTGTCTCTGTCTGTTTATCTCTGTATTAGACTCTCTCTGTCTCTGTCTGTCTGTGTGTCTTTCTCTGTGTGTCTGTCTCTTTCCCTGTCTGCCTCTGTTCATCTGTCTCTGTCTGTATATTTTCCTGCCTTTAAAACATTCTATCTCATTATTCTGCCATTTAGCAAATATAAATTACTAGCTGTAGTGCCTGGCATTGCCCGGGATAGTAACTGTCTCTCTGTCCTTTTCCCTATCTCTTTCTCTCTCTTTCTGTGTCTATATGTCTCTTTCTGTTTGTCTCTGTGTGTCTGTCTCTCTGTCTATCTGTTGCTTTCCCTGTCTGTCTCTGTATCTCTTTGTCTGTATGTCTCTCTGTCTGTCTCTTTCCCTGTCTGTCTCTGTCTGTCTGTCTCTGTTTTTGTCTGTCTCTGTCTGTTTATCTCTGTATTAGACTCTCTCTGTCTCTGTCTGTCTGTGTGTCTTTCTCTGTGTGTCTGTCTCTTTTCCTGTCTGTCTCTGTGTTTCTGTCTGTCTCTTTCCCTGCCTGTCTGTCTATTTCTCTATCTCTCTGTGTCGGTTTGTCTCTCTCTGTCTGTCTGTATCTATCTCTCTGTTTCTTTCACTGTCTGTCTCTTTTCCTATCTGTCTATTTGTCTCTCTGTCTCTTTTCTCTTTCCCTGTCTGTCCCTTTCCGTGTCTATCTCTTTCCCTGTCTGCCTCTGTCTGTGATCTTTTGTCTGTCTGTCTTTTTCCCTGTCTGTCTACCTCTTTCCCTGTCTGCCTCTTTCCCTGTCTGCCTCTGTTCGTCTGTCTCTTTCCATGTTCTTCTCTTTTCGTCTGTCTGTCTCTTTCCCTGTCTACCTCTGTCCATCTGTCACTGTCTGTATATTTCCCTGTCTGTCTGTTTCCCTGTCTTTCTCAGTCTCTTTCCCTGTCTGTCTCTTTCCCTGTCTGTCTTTATCTTCTTCTGTCTGTCTATTTTTTCCTGGTCTTCCTCTGTCTGTCTTTTTCCCTGTCTGCCTCTGTCCATCTGTCTCTGTTTGTATATTTTCCGGTCTGTCTCTTTCCGTCTGTCTCTTTCCCTGTCTTTTTTTTTTTTCTTTTCCTGTCTGCATATGTCTGTCTCTCTGCCTGTCTTTTTCCCTGTCTGTCTCTTTCCCTGTCTGTCTCTTTCCCTGTCTGCCTTTGTCTGTCTCTTTTCCTGTCTTTCTGTGTCTGTCTGTCTCTTTCCCTGTCTGCCTCTCTCTGTCTCTGTGCCTATGTCTGTCTGTGCCTGTCCGTGTCTGTCTGCCTCTGTCTCTTTACCTGTTTGTCTCTATCTCTCTCTTTCCCTTACTTTTTCTCTCTGTCTCTACCTCGCTATCCATCTCTCCACCTATATCATATTACCTCACACAGAAGCTTCTTATACTATGAATGTTCTTTGTTCCTATGACAACCAATCACAGCTCCTATTATTGTTCTGTTGGTCCCAGCTCCATTGACTTTAATGTAAGCAGGGTTTTTGGAGAGTAACTGTAAGGTGCAAGGTTAAACTTTCCCGTCAAAACATAGTCTATGACGTTCCCTGAGTCACATGAGGTGATAGTGCAAAATTTCATGATGGTAAATACGATGGTGCGGATTCCTTTAGTGGATATACACACACACATACATACACACACACATACACTCAGCTTTATATATTAGACTAGCTGTAGTACCCGGGCGTTGCCCAGGATAGTAACTGTCCTCTGTTTCCCAGTCTCCATCTGTCTGAGTCTCTGTCTGTGTTTGTGTGTCTTTCTCTGTCTGTCTGTCTCTGTGTGCCTCTATGTGAGTCTGTCTCTCTCTCTTTCCCTGTCCCTCTCTGTGTCTGTCTCTCTGTCTGTCCCTTTCCCTGTCTATCTCTGTCTGTGTGTCTGTCTCTATCCATGTGTGTCTCTGTCTCTATTCATGTCTCTCTGTGTCTCTCTCTTTGTCTGTCTGTTTCTGTATCAGTCTGTCTGTCTCTCTCTATCTCTGTGTCTGTCTGTGTCTGTCTCTCTATCTCTGTCTGTCTGTCTCTTTCCCTCATCCATCTCTTTCCTCGTCTATTCCTTTCTCCGTCTGTTTCTTTCCCCGTCTGTCTGTCTCTTTCCCTGTCTGTCTCTCAGTTTGTCTCTTTTCCTGTCTGCCTATCTCTTTCCCTGTCTGTCTGTGTCTGTCTGCCTCTTTGACTGTCTATATTTCTCTCTGTCTCTTTCCCTGTCTCTCTCTGTCTGTCTCTCTGTATGTCTGTCTGTCTCTGTCTCTTTCTTTATCCGTCTCCCCACCGATATCTTATACTTCACACATAAGCTTCATATACTAACAATTTATTTTGTTCCTATAGCAACCAATCACAGTTGCTATTAATAATATGTAGCTCCCAGCTCCATTCACTTTAATGGAGGCAGGTATTTTGGAGTGTAACTGTAAAGTGTGGGGTTAAATTTTCCGGTCAAAATATACTCTGACGTTCCCTGAGTCACATGAGGTGTCTGTGCAAAATTTCGTGATTGTAAATGCGACTGTGCGGATTCCTTTAGCGGACATAGACACACACACACACACATACATACACTCAGCTTTATATATTAGATTTTTATAATCCTAAATTGGCGTAACACGGGAAAGGTTTATCCTGATTTCATGTCACGTAGTGATAAAAACATGCAGATGTGTTTTTTTGGAAAGTGCATGTAAACTTCTGGTTTCAACTATAAATGACACACATTATACACATGTCCAAAACACTACGCACATATCATACAATCATAGTGGACATGTCACACATGCTGTGCATATTTCGCACGCTATGCACATATATCACATAAGCAAAGTGCACATGCTAAACACACTATTCACATGTTATAAAAGCATAGTGCACGTCCCACACACTATAAACATATCACACATACTATGCACAAATCCCACTCGATGCACACTCATAAAAAAAGCACAGTGGTACAAACTCGATAGTTATATGTAAATACAACCTCAATCACATATTATGATTACCTACCACATCCAATGCTCGTCACCAGCAAGCTTAATCACACATATGAAAGGATCTGACCAAACAGGATCTTTTGGATCCCAGACAGATCCTTACTAAATAGATATTCATGCACAAATTAAAACTCAGCCCTCCTGTAGCCAGTCTATGATAAGGCATTCATTAGGTTGGATGGAAGGCCAACACTATAATTTTATCCCCCCGTGAGATCCATTCAGAAAATGAAAGTTGCTCTCACTGAGGTGCCGACTTACATCATTCACAGGAGGAAGCTCTTTGTGTCAGATTAGTTGTGAACAGTCCATCACTACCCTACACCCTCTTTGAGGTTGCGTATCATTAGAAAACACAGGCTGCTCACTTTGATTGAACGTAGGCATAGGCTCTCACTGCACTAATGATACACAGAGGCTCCAAGCAAAGGGGAGTCATGGAAGTCTGACACGGGAGGAGCCGAAGTTTGGCTAATGACTAAATGGTCGGTGAGCTTGCATGGGCCACAGAAGCTGCTTGTGGTCCATTATGGGACTAGGAGAACTGGGGATGGGTGGTGGGCGTCCCATGGCAGATGCCTCTTGTGTCAGACAGACAAAATCTGCCTGTAACAGCAACCAATAGAGCTAACTCCAATCATCCACTTTCCCCATCCCAAAAAATAAAAAAATAAACATATTTGTATTTATTTGTTATTATTATTATTGTTATTTATTTGTCTAAGTCCAGTCTATCAATAAATAAATTCATTTAAACTGTACATGAACCCCATAAAGACTGAGTAATATATAATTTTTGCACTTTGTTTTTTCCCTCTCATTTGTTTTTACAACATTCATTTTGTAGTACAAAAATGACCCTGACTCATGGTTCTCCAGCCCAGTACAAATATGGCTTTACTAAGGTTTCATAGATACTTTTTGTTTGTTTTAGAAATTTTTTTTTATAGGAATAATAAATACAATAACTATATTGTGATACCGTGTTAGCCAGAAAAAAATCGATGTAAATACTTTTGTGCCTGAAAAGGACAAAAGTATTCTAAGAGTATTACCTTTATTGGCTAACCAGAAAAATATATTTGCAAGCAAAGGAAAATATTTAATTTATGCACCTGCCTGATGATATAGCCTCTGTGCTCTGAAAGTTTGTGTCAAAATTCCTCCACTCAGTGTGTCTAGTATGCAATCAGTTACTGTTGTAACTATGGAATCGGGGTGTGCTTAGCTGTCATTTTGGTCAGTGACAGCTCAGCCACCCAGTCTGGTAATGGGAGGTGCTGAGCTGTTGGTGATGAGGTACAACTCAGTCATCCAATCTGATTCTGGGAGGTGCTGGATTATTCAGGTGTTCCTGGTTCCTGGTGATTGCCTAGCTCATTAGCTGAGCAGTTTCTGCCAGAGCTCTGCCAGTTATAAAATTTCGTTTAGTGGTTCTTGGACCTCGTTCTGACCAGCCGTTGTTTAGCCCCTTTGCTTTTATCTGCTACTTTCCAGGTATTCTGACTCCGGACCATGATGTTACTACACGTCTGTTTATCCCTTCAATCGTTGATGTGCTCTCCAGGTACCTGACCCCAGAATGCTTGACTACCCTGCCTCACCACTTGTTATTGGTAAATAGCATCATAGCTTTCAAATATTCAAATTGTCTCTCCAGGAAAGGAGACAAACTCTTGCGCAGCGCCACCTATTGGAAGTAGCAATCCTAAAAGTCAGAAGTGGAATTTTAACAATCCTTTGCATATGACTTAGGATTTTATGCCAGACCAGAATCCCAATTTGCAGACACGTTGTTTCGAGGTGCTTGCCCCTCGTCAGTGCAAAGTATGGGGTGACTGGTCTGGCTCATGAGAAGCTATGTGGGGGGACCACGGGGGAACACTATTCTCCTTAAGGAGACTTTGCAAGCTAGTCTGGCTGCCAGTAAGGGGACTTATAGTTGCCATGCCCCTCTAGGAAATATTCAAATTGTCTCTCCAGGAATGGAGACAAACTCTAGCGCAGCGCCTCCTATTGGAAGTAGCAATCCTAAAAGTCAGAAGTGGATTTTTAACAATCTTTGCATATGGCTTAGGATTTTACGCCAGACCAGAATCCCAATTTGCAGACAGTGTTTCGGGGTGCTTGCCCCTTGTCAGTACAAAGTATGGGGAGTCTGGTCTGGCTCATGAGAAAAGTATGGGGTGTCTGGTCAGCTTTCAAATAAACATTTTTGGGTTAGACATTAAATGTATCGCTTCTAAAATACCTTGTCTTTTGTGGAGATAAGAGTGTGTATTTACATAAAAAATTTCAAAAATTTGTAAAAACAAATGATAGTCTTCAGATTTCATGATGCCTTGCACACAGTGATGGCACCCAGTGCCAGAGGCAGAAAAATAACCCCAATACATCTTTGAAACGCCATGATATTTGACTGTAGGTGCTGTATTCTTTTCTTTGTAAGCCTCATTCCATTTTTAGTAAACACCTTAATGCTGCACTTTACCAAAATACTTTTGTCTCATCTATCCACAAGACACTTTCCAAGAATGATTTTGGCTTACTAATGTACATTTTGGAATGCTGCAGTCTAGCTTTTTTATGTCTCTGGGTCTACTGCTATTTTTTCTCATCAAATGTCAACAGATGATTTGCTCTTATAATGATGCACCCTAGGTATGCAGGACAGCTTGCATTTCTTAAGAATTTGATTGGGGCTGCTTAGTCACCATTCAGACTATCTTGCATTTCAAGCTTTGATAAGTTTTTCTCTACTGTCCACACCCAAGGAGATTAGCTACAGTACCATGGGTTTTAAACTTCTCAATTACAGTATATTGCACATCGTGGACAAAGGAACATCAAGACCTCTGGAGATGGAATTGTAACCTTCAGATTGTTTGAGATTGTTGATATTTTTTAACAATTTTGTTTCTCAAGTATTTTCACCATGCTTAGTGTGGCACAAACAGATAGGGGAGAAGTTGTCTCGTGCATTGTCTGTTTGTTTGGTTTCAGGTATGATTTTCATATTGCTCACATCTGTTACTTGCCACAGGTGAGTTTGAATGAGCATCACATGCATGAAACAATGTTGTTTACTCACAATTTTGTAA
The DNA here is from genome assembly GCF_048569485.1 of Anomaloglossus baeobatrachus. Classification (NCBI taxonomy): domain Eukaryota; kingdom Metazoa; phylum Chordata; class Amphibia; order Anura; family Aromobatidae; genus Anomaloglossus; species Anomaloglossus baeobatrachus. Next base: position 254,182,936 of record NC_134353.1, on the reverse strand, counting down.
TGATGCCAACAATTTTGTATGGCCCATTTTGGGGTTTTTGTGTCAAATAATGTTCAAGTTTCCTTTTTGTCTGTTTTTTTTTTTTGTTACTCTATACACACACAGGAAATAAATACGTGTACAACAAAATGTGTACTTACAAAAATTTTCTGGAAGAAATACTTTTTATGGAACAATTTCAAGGGTGCCAACGTTTCGAACATGACTAATATATAAACCATTATCATTATAAATTTAGTATTGCTACAAGCATACTGATCTGGAGAATCAAATTGCCAAGTACTTTTTGCTGCTCAATGGACATCATCATGATCACAAAGCCCAAAAGACAACAGAAAACCTAGTTATTCCTTTTTTTCCCACTATTTCTTTCAAAACTGCAACCTGTCCCTCTTAAAACATGCCTCTGGCAATTTTTACAGTGAAATATAAAAGTTATATTGGAAGAGGCAAGAAATAAAAACTGTATTGTTTCTCTTAATATATTTTAAACAATTTTAATAGGTTACCAACTTAATTCTATTTATTTATGGTACGCCAGGGCTGCCATCAGGGCATTACAACCGTGACTGGTGTACCGGGCCTGGTGAAGATGGGGGGCCCAACCATGCCCAGGCTAATTACTTAGCTATATTAAGCCCGGCTGGGCCCCTGTCTTCACCAGGCACCTGTCACATCCGCAGTAGAGGGGCCCAGCAGTGTCGCTTCAGCCACTACATATAACTACGGTGTAAGCGATGCCCTTCTAGGGCATCGTATGCAAATTAGCTATGGTGCCGGAAGCAAGGCATGTGGAGCAGAGCAGGGAGCTGGCACGTCACCCCGCAGCCCACCATGATGAGATCATCACTCTGCGCCTCATTACAGTGCTGCGGCAACACGGAGATGGTGAGGATGCGGCATCCAGCGGGGTCAGATAGGCACTCCAAGAGCTGAAGATTGCTGTGGGTGGTGGGGGAGCCTGCAGTCTCCAGCCCCTGCCTTCCTTTAGCTGGATGCGCATCGGAGTGTGCACATGCAGCCTAAATGCATGGCGACTCAGAGAGGACACCACACAACTTGGGAGTCTGGGAGGTTGAGTAAAATATTTTATATTTTTCTTTTTGCGGCAGACAAATATAAAAGGGGAGACTTTGGAAGGGGATGTATACAAAAAGGAGGGCATAAATACCAAAAAGGACAAAAATCGGGATGGGGATGACATTATACTAGAATGTGCCCAAGAGGGGGGAGATATTGTATATACGACAGGAGGGGTCCTGGAAGGGGACATATATAATGAGCATATATATATATATATATATATATATATATATATATATATATAAATATATATATATATACACACAAGGAAGGGAACAAAAACTAGAATGGGGGCATTTTACCAGAATGTGCTCAGGAAGGGGGCTATACATACACCAGGAGGAGCCATGGAAGGGAACATATGTACAAAAAGAAGAACATATATACAAGAAAGGGGACAAAAAACAGAATTAGGACATATATTACAATCTGCCCAGGAAGGGGATATACATTCCAGGATAGGATTTTTATACCAGGATGGGGATATATTTACCAGGAGGGTCCCAGGATCTGGATATATATATACCAGGAGAAGGACATATATGCTAGGAAGGGAACAATAAACCAGGATGGGAACATACATACCAGGAAGGGCTCAGGATTGGGACATATATACCAGGATGGGGACATATATACCAGGAGGATATTATACAGAGCGATAATGCGTGTGTGTGTGTGGGATAGTATACAGAGGAGCTGTGGGTATGTGGGGGATATCATACAGAGGGGCAGTTTGTGTGTGGGAATATTATACAGAGGAGCAGTGTGTGTGTGTATAGTTGGATATTATACAGAGGGGCAGCGTGTGTGGAGGGGAAATTACACACGTAGTCAAAATTGTTGATACCCCTCATTTAATGAAAGGAAAAACCCACAATGGTCACAGAAATAACTTGAATCTGACAAAAGTAATAATAAATTAATAATCTATGAAAATGAAAGTCAAACAATGCTTTTCAACCATGCTTCCACAGAATTTTTTAAAAATAAAACTCATGAAATAGGCCTGGACAGAAATGATGGCACCCTCCTTAACTTAATATTTTGCTACACATCCTTTTGAGATAATCACTGCAATCAAACAATTCCTATAACTGTCAATGAGACTTCTGCACCTCTCGACAGGTATTTTGGCCCACTCTTCAAGAGCAAACTGCTCCAGTTGGTCGTGTTTGAAGTTTGCCTTTTCCAAACAGCATGTTTCAGTTCTTTCCAAAGATGCTTAATAGGATTTAGGTCAGGGCTCATAGAATGCTACTTCAGAATAGTCCAATGTTTTCCTCTTAGCCATTCTTGGGTGTTTTTAGCTGTGTTTTGGGTAATTATCCTGTTGCAAGACCCATGAGCTGCAACTGAGACAAAGGTTTCTGACACTGGGCAGCACAATTTTCTCTAGAAACCCTTGGTAGTCTTGAGATTTCATTGTACCCTGCACAGATTCAAGACACCCTGTGGCAGATGCAGCAAAGCTGCCCCAGAACATAACAGAGGATTCTCCATATTTATCAGTAGGGATAGTGTTCTTTTCATTGATTCATTGTGATTCATTTTTCCGTCTGTGAACATAGAGCTGGTGTGACTTGCCAAAAAGTTCTGTTTTTGTCTCATTTGTCCATAGGACATTCTCCCAAAAGCTTTGTAACTTGTCAACATGTAATTTGTCAAATTCCAGTCTGGCTTTTTTAGGATTTTTTTTTTCAATAATGGTGTCCTCATTCGTATTATCCGTCTTTTTGATTTGTCATCAATTTTCCTCCTGTGGCCACATCCAGGGAGGTTGGCTACAGTCTCATGGATCTTATATTTCTGAATAATATGTGCAACTGTAGTCACAGGAACATTAAGCTTGCCTATAATTTTATTTCTAAACTCCTGAGACAACTCTTTCCTTTGCTTCCTCTGGTCCATGTTGAGTGTGGTGCACATCATGTCACCAAACAGCACAGTGAGTATCTGTAGCCCTTACGTCACATTATTTTCAGGGGTACCATCATTTTTGTCCAGGCCTGTTTCATGAGTTTTATGTTTTTAAAAATTCTGTAGAAGCGTGGCCGAAAAGCAATGTCTGACTTTCATTTTATCATTTTCATAGATTTTTTTATGTATTATTACTTTTGTCAGATTCAAGTTATTTCTGTGAACATTGTGAGTTTTTCTTTCATTAAATGAGCGGTATGAACAATTTTGACCATGTGTGTATATAGAGCACCAGTGTGTGTGTGTGGGTGATATTATACAGAGGACCAGTGTCCATGAGATCAGTGCAGTGTGCAGGATCAGTGTGTGTGGGGGATATTATACAGAGGAGCAGTGTATGTGTGGGGGGATATTATACAGAGGAGTAGTGTGTGGGGGGAGATTTTATATAGAGGAGCAGTGTGGGGGGGGATATTATACAGAGGAGCAGTGTATGTGTGGAGGATATTATACAGAGGAGGAGTAGTCTGTTGGGGAATATTATACAGAGGAGCAGTGTGTGGGGAGATATTAGACAGAGGAGCAGTGTGTGGGGAGATATTAGACAGAGGAGCAGTGTGTGGAGGGGATATTATACAGAGGAGCAGTGTATGTGGGGGGATATTATAAAGAGGAGCAGTGTGTGTGAACAGAATATTATACAGAGGAGCAGTGTGCGTGTGGGGATATTATACACGGGGCATTGTGTGTAGGTATCATATACAGAGAGGCAGTGTGTTTGGGGTGATTTTATACTTGGGGCAGTGTAGAGGGTGTATTAGGGACAGGGGCGGTGTTGATGGTGTATTATTAATTTTCTAAAGCAAGTGCTTCATTTTCTGGTACAACTGCAAGGGCACTATACTAACACTTTTGGCCATGACTGGGTATATATATATATATATATATATATATATATATACAGTTAGGTCCAGAAATATTTGGACAGTGACACAAGTTTTGTTATTTTAGCTGTTTACAAAAACATGTTCAGAAATACAATTATATATATATAATATGGGCTGAAAGTGCACACTCCCAGCTGCAATATGAGAGTTTTCACATCCAAATCGGAGAAAGGGTTTAGGAATCATAGCTCTGTAATGCATAGCCTCCTCTTTTTCAAGGGACCAAAGTAATTGGACAAGGGACTCTAAGGGCTGCAATTAACTCTGAAGGCGTCTCCCTCGTTAACCTGTAATCAATGAAGTAGTTAAAAGGTCTGGGGTTGATTACAGGTGTGTGGTTTTGCATTTGGAAGCTGTTGCTGTGACCAGACAACATGCGGTCTAAGGAACTCTCAATTGAGGTGAAGCAGAACATCCTGAGGCTGAAAAAAAAGAAAAAATCCATCAGAGAGATAGCAGACATGCTTGGAGTAGCAAAATCAACAGTCGGGTACATTCTGAGAAAAAAGGAATTGACTGGTGAGCTTGGGAACTCAAAAAGGCCTGGGCGTCCACGGATGACAACAGTGGTGGATGATCGCCGCATACTTTCTTTGGTGAAGAAGAACCCGTTCACAACATCAACTGAAGTCCAGAACACTCTCAGTGAAGTAGGTGTATCTGTCTCTAAGTCAACAGTAAAGAGAAGACTCCATGAAAGTAAATACAAAGGGTTCATATCTAGATGCAAACCATTCATCAATTCCAAAAATAGACAGGCCAGAGTTAAATTTGCTGAAAAACACCTCATGAAGCCAGCTCAGTTCTGGAAAAGTATTCTATGGACAGATGAGACAAAGATCAACCTGTACCAGAATGATGGGAAGAAAAAAGTTTGGAGAAGAAAGGGAACGGCACATGATCCAAGGCACACCACATCCTCTGTAAAACATGGTGGAGGCAACGTGATGGCATGGGCATGCATGGCTTTCAATGGCACTGGGTCACTTGTGTTTATTGATGACATAACAGCAGACAAGAGTAGCCGGATGAATTCTGAAGTGTCCCGGGATATACTTTCAGCCCAGATTCAGCCAAATGCCGCAAAGTTGATCGGACGGCGCTTCATAGTACAGATGGACAATGACCCCAAGCATACAGCCAAAGCTACCCAGTAGTTCATGAGTGTAAAAAAGTGGAACATTCTGCAATGGCCAGTCAATCACCAGATCTTAACCCAATTGAGCATGCATTTCACTTGCTCAAATCCAGACTTAAGACGGAAAGACCCACAAACAAGCAAGACCTGAAGGCTGCGGCTGTAACGGCCTGGCAAAGCATTAAGAAGGAAGAAACCCAGCGTTTGGTGATGTCCATGGGTTCCAGACTTAAGGCAGTGATTGCCTCCAAAGGATTCGTAACAAAATATTGAAAATAAAAATATTTTGTTTGGGTTTGGTTTATTTGTCCAATTACTTTTGACCTCCTAAAATGTGGAGTGTTTGTAAAGAAATGTGTACAATTCCTACAATTTCTATCAGATATTTTTGTTCAAACCTTCAAATTAAACATTACAATCTGCACTTGAATTCTGTTGTAGAGGTTTCATTTCAAATCCAATGTGGTGGCATGCAGAGCCCAACTCGCGAAAATTGTGTCACTGTCCAAATATTTCTGGACCTAACTGTATATATATATATATATATATATATGTACTTTTTTCAAATCATGGCGGTGAGAGTGTGGAAGGTTTGAGCGGTAGAGATGGAGCCTGGACGGAGTCTCAAGGGGGCCTAAAAATTTTGCCAGTATGGGTCCCTGAAATTCTTAGTGGCCGCCCTGTGGTACAGCCTAGTCATCAGAAAGTATCTCAAACTGACCTAGATATTTTAGACATTTCATTGCCATGGATAGTTTGTAGAACTGAGGCATCACCAACTCTTTTCTTAATCCAGAGTTCATAGCCAATTTTACTATACAGCAGAAGCATCAGCGTTAGTGGCAGGAGAAACAGGATCACTAGAATGAAGGTTGTGTAGACTTGCTGGTGGACGTGGCTGTTCCATTTCTCCAGGCAGCATACATACTCTTTTTCATACAAAAAGTCATATTTAATCTGAAATATAACAATATAAACCAAGTTAGAGATTACTTTAAAGAAACATTTGAATTATTTGAGCCGTTTAATTTACCACTGCAAACAGTAATAATACATATCTCTCTTTGCTTTAGACTGGCTTCCCACATACTGTAGTGTTTTGCACTGCCACACAGCAAAATCACACACGTTTTACTGTCAATTAGCTTTGATTTGCAATGCAATTTTCAACATTGTAGTTTTTAAATATTTTTTTCGCAACATAACCAATTGAATTCACATTGCATTATAACTGCAATGTATGGTGAAATATTTACAGGTTTACTACACAGAACCAAGTCTGGACTGGTAATCTAGCACAACGGGCATTTGCCTGCAGGGCCACGATGGAAATGCGCATTGGGGGCTGCCGCACGGCGCCTGCTCATCCAGCTGCCGGCCCTTTTAAGACTGCGGTATACCTGTGCGCACGGCAGCAGCCTATGTCAGAGCACGTGTGCACAGGGATCTATGCTGGAGTCTTAAAGGGCTAGCGGCCCACTATGCCGTTAAGTGCCACTGGCCATTTAGGTATGTGCGCACTCGCTCTGACATGGACTGCCACAGCGTACACACACAGAAAAAGGCCGCCACAGAACCCCCAAAGCTCTTTCTATCTGACACTGGCCAATCCCAGGGTCAGAACGTCTTTTTAGGGATGGATAGTTGCCCTTTCCTCAACAGTCCTAAGGATCCCAGTCTTCTGCTGCCCAACGAGTCTAGTTCTGCACAAAACCATTCAGCTCTGCACCCTCCACCATCTGGGTGAGTTTCAATATGGCAACTATTTTCATGAGCATGCAACATTGGCAGTATATCCTATAATATTTATATAAACTACTGGATGTACATTATATACAAGTGCATCTCAATAAATTAGAATATCATCAAAAAGTTAATTTATTTCAATAATTCAATACAAAAAGTGAAACACATTAAATATATAGAAAAAAAGAGGACAGAATAAGAGTATAGTGCAAATTATTCAAATTTAATGAAAAGAACTGGTCAGGATGGCCCTATGTGTGATTTAATCCTTGAGTTGCTCCGCTTTGTCCTTACCCACAACTTTTTTGTTTAAGGATGTACACTATCTGCAGCAGCGTGGCACTGCTGTTATGATCCGGAACCATGGAAGACCACCACAAATCATTGGCAAAAAGTGACAAGAGCATTGGCAACTAATCTGGCCGCCATCCTCTTACTAACCATCACAACTAGAAGTAGCCGAGGGGGGAACTAACATCCTGAGCACCGCGAACCCAGCCGGAGAACTAACTATCCTAAAGGTAGGAAAGATGAATAACTCTCTGCCTCAGAAAATAGACAAGAATAGCTAGCCCCCACATTCAAAGACTGCGGTGATATAGGAAAAACACAATACACAGGTAGATGACAGGATTAGCAAAAGGTGAGGCCCCCGCTGACTAAAATAGGAAAGGACAGGAAAGGGACTGATGGTGGCCAGAGAAAAACCCTGCAAAATACCAACTTCCTGATAGTACAAAAAGGCCCTCAGATCGCACGATCTGAACTCCGTCCTATACCAGGTGCCCTTGTCATACCAATGAACAGAAAACAAGAATCACAACAAAGTCAACAAGCCACAAACACATGGACCCAAAGGAGCTATACTCCACACAGAACTGCAGGGAGTTCCCCTACAAGCCACTGAGGGGAAAAATCCCTGCAAGCGAATAAACTGAAAATAACCACAGCAAATGACAAACCAAGATAAACAAAAGAACCAGACAATAAATAAAGAGCAAGCACTTATCTGGGGAAGATGTGGTGTAGAGCAGGATTAAGCAGGCTGGAGATACAAAGAACAACTGACATCCGGCAACAGCCTGCGATCAGATCAGGATTTAAATAAGCAGAGAGTTAGCAAAGGAAACACCCACTGCACAACACACCTGGTCCAAGTCCAAACCATTCCTGGCCACCAGAGGGAGCCTCCCAGCAGCCAAAACATAACTAACATTCACAACACACTGCCATGGGCGCAGCCTGTGCGCCCTCGTACGCAAACCTTTTCCTGGGGTACTGGGAGAGGGGTTTGCTGTGCGATGGGGACGAGCTGGCCGATTCCCATGTGCAGTGCTGGCTGCGATACATAGATGATTTGTTTATTTTGTGGGCGGGTAAAACAGAGCAACTCGACTATTTCATGGGCCGAATAGGCGTGAACGCATTTAACATCAGGTTAACTTATAAGAGCAGCGCTACACATCTGGATTTTCTTGATCTTGATATTGAATTCGATGACAATGGGGTTTTGCAGACGGATGTTTTTTGCAAAAAGACTTCAGTTAACTCATTTAACGCATTTCCTCCTTCACATCTACTGATGGACAATGCAGTTATGATATCCGACACTATATATCATGCGGAATCACTAATGTGGTATATTATGCCACATGTGACTGCCGCATGATATATATTGGTCTTACCAGCAGAGAATTGCGTAAACGTGTGAGGAAGCATGTGAGGGACATTGCTGCGGCCCGGACAGTGGTTGATGTACCCACTTTAAAGACCCTTCCTCGTCACTTTCGGGCTCTCCATGATTGTGACCCTACGTCCCTGAAAATTCTGGGCGTTGATATCATTCATGGGGGTGCGAGGGGTGGGAATGTACTTAAAATTCTTGCCCAGCATGAAACACGCTGGATTTATATGTTAGGAACATTGTCCCCCAAGGGGTTAAATGAACATCTTAGCTTTGCGCCCTTTTTGCGATAGATGTCGTTTCCTTCTGTGTCCTATGGTACCTTGTGCCTTGTTTTTAATTATTTATTTTATATTTTTAATTTTTCAGATATATACATATTTCTGGCACCTTTTGGAACTTCAATTACATTCATGTGGCACTATTGGATTATGGATTTGAAATTTACCGATAGCAAGTTGTTATTTACAATGGGGACTCCTTATCAAATAAACTGATGAAAATTCTATATTTCTTATTATCTGATGTGTTCCCTTTCTGTGATAGCATTATTGTATTTCTTCATGATCCACCTGACCACCCTCCGCCCTCCTTCTTCCTTACTGCGTGGCTGCACTTCCGGGTGTACTGGTCTGGCGTCCCCGGCATTATTATCGTCTCTGCGCATGCACGGGAGTTGGGTGACGCGTCCCCGCTCTCGCGCTTGCACTCATTTCATCGATGGGCATTTATTGCTGGGGACGTTCCAGAGCCCGGGGCCTGTATGGTGCATCCATTCTGACGCGGGCGTGGGAGTGGTAAGGGCGGCTCGACGGCATTTTTAAAAGCATGGTCTTTTCACTGTATTCCATCTTCTTCTCCCTGATGAAATGGTCTAATCTGTGAAAGATCGTGAAACGTACGTTGGGGTCCTTGTCTCCGGGGGACCACTCTGCTGCTTTCCTTGGACCGCTTTTTATGACCGTGGGTATGTCATTATGACCACCACACCATTATGTTACTCATGGTCCTTCCTTTCATCTGCTCTCTGTCTCTAATTGGTCAGAGGTCTTTTGTAATAGTGTTATGTTGATGTGTTTACAGTTTGACTCATAACAAATTTTTCTGCAGCTAGGGCTATGTGCAATATCAGAGCTATAGAATTGGTATTTATCCAATATAATACATCAGGCAATTTGCAATTTTGAGTATTATTTCAATGGAGTTAGGATTAGATATTACTAATAATTTCCTATCAATTCTCCATATCTTACTCTATTTTGTGATGTTCCTTTTTGCTCTGACTGCGCTCAGACCTGCTGGCATTTGTATTGTATTTTACTCTCATGTTTTGTGACACATGTAATAGCTCTTACATATAGGCCCTTGGAATGTGCTCCTGATCTATTTTCTGTACCAGTTCTCTCCATTAAATTTGAATAATTTGCACTATACTCTTGTTCTGTCCTGCTTTTTTTCTATATATGCTTTGAGTTTGCAATGTAGGTTTAATGTTTTTCTTCCCCTACTCTCTAATTTTGGATATCTGCATATTAACATATTAAATATAGTTATTACAAACAAAGGGATCTATTTCAAGTGTTTATTTCTGTTACTATTGATGATTATGGCTTTCAGCCAATGAAAACCTAAAAGACATTATCTCAGAAAATTAGAATAATTACCACAAAACACCTGCGAAGGCTTCCTAAGCTTTTAAAATGGTCCCTTAGTCTGGTTTAGTAGGCTACACAATCATGGGAAAGACTGCTGACTTAACAGATGTCCAGAAGGCAGTCAACACACTCCACAAGGAGGGTAAGCCACAAAAGGTCATTGCTAAAGAAGCTGGCTGTTCACAGAGTGCTGTATCCAAGCATATTAATGGAAAGTTGAGTGGAAGAAAAAAGTATGGTAGAAAAAGGTGCACAAGTAACCAGGATAACCACAGCTTTGAGAGGATTGTTAAGAAAGGCCATTCAAAAATTTGGGGGAGAATCACAAGGAAAAGACTACTGCTGGAGATAGCGCTTTAAGAGCCACCACACACAGACGTATCCAGGACATGGGCTACAACTGTCAAATTCCTTGTGTCAGCCACTTATGACCAATAGACAATGCTTGAAACGTCTTACCTGGGCCAAGGAGAAAAAGAACTGGACTATTGCTCAGTGGTCCAAGGTGTTTTTTTTAGATTGAAGTAAATATTGCATTTCATTTGAAATCAAGGTTCCAGAGTCTTTAGGAAGAGCGAAGAGGCCACAATCCAAGCTGCTTGAGGTCTAGTGTGAAGATTCCACAATCAATGATGGTTTGGGGAGCCATGTCATCTGCGGGTGTAGCGCCACTGTTTTTTATTAAGACCAAGGTCAGCGCAGCCGCTTACCACGAAATTTTCCTTCTGCCGACAAGCTTTTTGATGATGGAAATTTCATTTTCCAACAGAACCTGGCACCTGTCCACACTGACAAAAGTACCAATACCTAATTTAATAACCACAGTATCATTGTGTTTGATTGGTCAGCAAACTTGCCATTTTAAATGCTTAGGAAGCCTTTGCAGGTGTTTTGTGGCAATAATTCTAATTTTAATTAATTCTGATTTTCATATCTCTTATTTTTATCTATCGCTATTTCTCTATATATCTATATTTTATCTATGTTTCCATATCTATCTTTATCTAGATAGATAAATAGATAGAATAGATCTACAGAAAGAAAAAGATGTACACTAGATCAAAAGTTGCATAGACAGATAATAGATAGATATGATCAGGGTTGGACTGGCCCACCGGAGGATTCTTAGATGGGCCCAGGCACTGGCACCTGCTGGCAGGACCAACAACAGGGCATTACTGCCCTTACTTATGGGGCACGGTGAAAAGAGGGACCTGACCAGAGCACTTATTTCCCTTTATTAAGCTCCTCAGCAGCTACAGGCGCCTCACATGCAAATTAGAGCGCATGTGCGTCATTCTGTGGCCCAGCATGCAGTAGTGTGATGAGGTAATCAAGCTGTTATCTCATCACACTGCTGCAGGTAATGCAGAGCCGCGGAGTTAGTGTGGACGTGGCAGCTGGTAGGAAAAGGTAAGCACTTCATGAGCTGAAGACAGGAGTGAGCCGATCACCCGGGTGGTGGGGAGGCCCTCCGACCCCAGTCCTTCCTTTGATTCAGCTGGATGTGCATTCGAGGGCGCACCACATGAAGTGGGAGCCACGGAGGGTGAGTGAAATGTTTTTTGTTTTTTTCTGGTGAACATATATACCAGGAAGAGCCCAAGGGAGGACATATCTACTAAGAGCAGGACATATATATTAGGAGGGGCCTAGGAAGGGAACATATATACAAGTAGGAAGACATATATACCATGAAGGGGACAAATAAACCAGGATAGGGATATACAGTATATAGCAGTAGGGGGACATATATACCAGAAAGAGCCCAGGAGGACTCCTATACACCAAGAGTGGGACATATGTACCAGGAAGGGCCCAAGAGACAGACATATATACCATAAGGGGAACATATACAACAGGAGCGGCCTAGGAAGGGGACATATATACCAAGAGGAGGACATATATACCAGAAAGGGACCAAATAAAACAGAATATGAACATATATACCAGGAGGGGCCCAGGAAAAGGATATATTTACCAGGAGGAGGACATATATACCAGAAAGGGGTCAAATAAACCAGGATTGGGACATATCTACTAGGAGGGGTACATATATATCATGAGAGGACATATATACAAGCAAGATGTGCCACATTATTCAAATAGCGAGCAATGCTGTGACACAGTTTATGTATTCTGTGGCAGAGTTTCTCTTATTTCTTCTACTTTTAGTCTATTGAAATTTAGCTGATTATTAATAATTCTTCAATGTGTTGTGAAATTTGTATATGTGAGCACGAAATAAATGAGAGTGTAGGGGTTGGACTTCACCCTGTACTGGTTATGCTATGTATTCTATTTTTAATACCAGTTGTATTGCATATGTTAATATGAGAATGCTACTACCTAGGTGCAGATTCCAGATGCAGCAGATCCAGGACTGTCACCAGTGTGTGCCACCTAATGGTTGGGTTGGGATAGCAGCAGAGTGGGGCAGGATAGAGTAAAGAGGGGAGTGACAGATGTGGGATGGAGGACAGAAGGGAAGGCTCGAGAGGGAACGAGTGGAGAATTGGGTTCAAGTGGAAGAAGACAGCCTCAGTGCTAGGGCCAGGGAACCCGGGAGAAACCTCAAGAGGCCTGGAGCCTACAGCTCACCCTGGCGGGCTTAGAGAGTCATCAGGGCCCAGTATCAGACGTAGGAGTGAAGAATAGGGGGAAAGGTGTCACAGACCCCGGAGCTTGAGGACAAGGTCCAAGATAGTGGGGGACAGGTCAAAGAGCAATACCCCAGACAAAGAATTGTAAAGAAGGTCATATCTGTCATAAGTAACGGTGTGTAGAATAAAAGTGAACAATTCTGGTTGGCTAAGTAAACTCCAGTGTAGCGTGTGTTACTGTGTATGATGACTGTCAGCGTCATAAGTGTCATACACCCCACCCGAAGTCACCTGGTGAGACTTCAAGAGTCAGAGAGACAAAGCATCTTTTGGACCTCTTTAGGTACTAGCACCTTGACTTGACATGTTAGTTCCTCCTGATATTCTAAATCTTTGCTTCTGGAAGAGTTAATAAAATGCTAACAACAGTAGTCACATGGCAGATTCCTAATGACTGACATATCTACAACTAATCTGCCCCATGTGAACACATAATTGTGGAATATTATATAGAATAAAATATTACCTCCAGTTTTTGTACATGCCACAGTGGAAAGCCCACAAGTGCTGCTGTTAGCCACACAATACCTGAAAAACAGATATATAATAAAACTTTGCATAGTTTACTTGTATACCAATAATATCCAATCTATCAGCAATACCTCCACTTTAGATTTGTTTTACTTCAAGATATATTGCATTTCTAGTGCTATACCCTGAACCCGCAGCTGATAATCCATTTTTAGACCTTAGACTACAAATAACTCAAAACTAAACAATTCACTCATCTCAACTTTTTTGGAAGTGGAAGCTTTGAACAGTAGCCAGATAATAATTTATTAATAGATGTATATTAAATTGGTTACCTAGCATAGTAAATGCTCTTCGGTTGGTGTACTGCCATTTCATTCTTAGAGGATGTATGATTCCCTGGTGTCTTTCTACAGCAATGCATGTCATTGTGAGAACCTCTGTAACAATGGCTGTAGACTGGACAAATGGGACCATTTTGCATGCAAAGGCACCTGTGAAATGATCAAGAAAGAGCAAAATAATGTATGTTACAATTGCATGAAAGCATTCTGCTCCAATAAAAGAGAAATTAATACATTTGATCCCCTTGATATCTTGAGGTGATCTTGACAAGTAAATTAGTCCAAGCTACAGTTTCAGCTATTATGGCCTCAATTCTTAGGGGTACTTTGCACACTACGACATTGCAGGTGCGATGTCGGTGGGGTCAAATTAAAAGTGACGCACATCCGGCATCGCAGGCGACATCGTAGTGTGTAAAGCCTAGATGATACGATTAACGAGCGCAAAAGCGTCGTAATCGTATCATTGGTGTAGCGTCACCGTAATCCATAATTACGCTGACGCGACGTTCCGATGTTATTCCTCGTTCCTGCGGCAGCACACATCGCTGTGTGTGAAGCCGCAGGAGCAAGGAACATCTACCGGCGTCACCGCGGCTCCCGTAGGATATGTGGAAGGAAGGAGGTGGGCGGGATGTTTACATCCCGCTCATCTCCGCCCCTCCGCTCCTATTGGCCGCCTGCCGTGTGACATCGCAGTGACGCCGTATGACCCGCCCCCTTAATAAGGAGGCGGGTCGCCGGCCAGAGAGACGTCCCAGGACAGGTGAGTCCATGTGAAGCTGCCGTAGCAATAATGTTCGCTACGGCAGCTATCACAAGGATATCGCAGCTGCGACGGGGGCGGGGACTATCGCGCTCGGCATCGCAGCATCGCCTTGCAATGTCGCAGCGTGCAAAGTACCCCTTAGACACGTCACAAGAACAAAACATTTGTGGAACTTGGCTGCAACTTCTGTTTTGTGACTAGATTACAGCTGTGATTCTGCCACTAAAGTAACAAAGTTGTATGCAGATCAAAGTTATATGAGACTTGCCTTGAAGTCCATAGGAAGCATGTAGGTGCAACTTGCCACCAGCAGCAGAAAATGTGAAAATATTCATGGTTGTGGGACATCATAGGAAATCATTAGATGCAAAGTCAGACTGGAACACTGCAATCTCAGGCTACTAGCTTAATAGTGATCTCAGTCAGTCTTTGCCTTAGAGGGCACCTGTCATGTCCCCAAATGTTTGTGTCTCCCCTATGTCCTCATAGACTGTAAGCTTACGAACACGGCCCTCCTCCTGGTATCTTAATTTTGTTATTTTGTATTGTCTCATATTGTCTGTACATGTCCCCTCTTAATTGTAAAGCGCTGCGGAATATGTTGGCGCTATAGAAATATAACTTATTATTATATAAATGTTATTAATCTGCAGTAACAGTTTCCAAGCTTCTTCACATGTCTGCTTAAAAATCGAATGTGGCACATTCCATTTTGATCAGCTGTGTGTACATATGTGTCATCTATGTGCCATTCATGTGTGCGCGTGCGTCGTCTGTGTCATCCGTGTGCCGTCCATGTGTCAATCCATTTACCGTCTGTGTGCGTGTGTGTGCCGTCTGTGTGTCACCCATGTGCCATCAGTGTATACGTGTGTACACGTGTGCCATCCATGTGTCATGCATGTGCCTCACATGTGTGCTGTCCGTGTGTCATCAATGTGCTTTCCATGTGTACATGGGTCCCATCCATGTGTCATCCTTGTGCCATCAGTGTGCATGAGTGTGCCGTCCGTCTGTCGTCCATGTGCTGTACATGTGTGTGCTATCCGTGTGTCATCCATGTGAAGTCTGTGTGACAACTGTCTGACACATGCAGGAAAAGAATGCATAACACTGATATGAATTGTTTCTATTTGTGAAAGTTGTTCATAGCTAGATCAATAGATAGATGGATAGATAGATGTAAAATCTATTTATCTTTCTATTAGCCAAATAAATAAATAATTAAAGAAGTTGTCCAGTTACCAAAACTGTTTTTTTTTTATGATAAATCTTGCTAATATGTGCCCCTCAACACATCTATTATGTTTTTTCAGCAAAATTAGGTTTTATTGTTCACTAGCAGCACACGCTCATTGCTGGCTCCAGCTCTGATCGGGTTAATCTCTCCTCTGACTTCCTGTGTTCAGTTTGTGGCGCCCCTGACCTGGTCAGGCACCACTGAGTACTGCACCCATGCTGGGGACAGTACAAACAGGTAATCCAGAAGGCTGACCGAGGTGTGACTACACAGGCGCATAGTGATCAGGTCTCACACATGTACCTTTGAGAGGACCCCTGGGGATCCCAGGAGGGGGCAAAGCCTTCACCTCCACTTGAGGAGTGGAGGGGGCGAAGCCTCCATCTCCACTCAAGGGGTGTGGTAGAGAGCCTGGTTGCTAGGTGGCGTAGGCAGGCACAAGGGGAAAAGAGAAGGAGGAGTAAACAGTCTGAAGCAGAGTGTGGAGGAGTGAGGAGCATGGAAGTGGAGCTCAGACAGGAGCAGCAGTGCAGGTCCCACGAGTGAGCCAGTTTAGTGTGCAGTCCAGGGAGAGCAGACGTCAGGAGCAGACCCCTGGAGCTGTTGCAGTCTAACAGCGTCCGCGCAGTGACTACCGACGGGGGAGAACGGTCACCTGGTAGTGCTGCCCGAACCCCACACACAGCTGGAGAGAGAGCCGCGTAGTGGAAAGTACGGAGACTGTCAGGGAGTACCAGGCCCAAACGGGCGGCAGATCCCGGTGCGGGGATAGATCCACCTTTCCTTGCTAAACCTGCCGGTGTGGGGCCCTCAAAGCCCACGCCACAACACCCCAAAAGCCGCAGCCACGTAGCCACAGTTAGGGCCCATAGTTCACAGGAGGCAAGCAGCTGGAGTGATCTGGTCCAGGCGACAAGCAAACGGCAAACAAACGAGGGGAGCAGTTACTTCCCTGGGTGACCCCCATAGGGACTAAAAGTCGGGGTTACCACAAACCACAGAAGGGCTAAGGAAGGCGAGTCGGTAGCCACCCTCATCAGTCAGCCTGAAGGATACCTGGTTCCAGCCTGGTTCATCCCAGCTACGCCCGGGTTACTCACTCTGCCACCTTCTGTGAGTAAAACCCCTGAAAGACATTCTGCTTGTGTGGAGTTATTCTGCGCCTTGTGGTTCTACACACCTACACAGGGCCCTGGGGCTTGCCTCACTCTCAGGAGGCTATTACAACTGGCTGCACCCACCATCAGCCCCAGGCATCCCTTAACCTGCAGTGGCGGTCCCCACTGACCGCAATTCTGAGAGTGGCGTCACGACAATCCTAAAAGAAGATCTCCTCCTACCTGTGACAAGATCCAGCCGAGTGGAGTCCCTGAAGGTAATGCACCGACACTGCACTTGTGGGGCTTCACATCTGGCGTCACGAACAGGATAAGGACTAGACCTGTCCAGACAGGTGACCATGTGCCTGGGCGGTCCGCTTGGAAAATTGGAAGCGCCGCCATATTGCCACCATGAAAAGCGCGCTGAAAAACAACAGCAGCCCGCGCTGGGAGAAGTTACCGCCCACGAAGAGGTGTGGCTACCCAGAGATCCCCTGCAGAGTCCTGACCTCGCAAGTGATGAGAGCGGAGGCGTTCAGAGACGTCGGGACAGAAAGGGAGCCAGAAGCCTGCTGCTGGAAGAGGCAGAGCAGAAACTGAAGAGCCTGCAACTGGAGGCAGCGACGAGTCCACTGCTGGGAAATCGTGCAGAAGAAGGCGCAGAGGAAATGGCGTCTGAACGCAGAGACCCAGAGCCAGGCTCCGCTGCCTGGTGGTATCGGGAGCTTGCCCAGTTCTGCGACCGACTGGAGACCCGGGTCGTAGAGCAGATCAGAGAGGAACGCACGGAGCTTCTGGAGATGGCTTCAGCGGTTCAGGCCTATGAGAGGGGAACCGCACGACGAGTGCCAGACCGGACGGCGACGACTCAGACCCCGATGATACCACCGATGGGTGAGTCCAGTGTTGCCCCTGTCAGCGCGAGTGCCCCGACCCCTGCTGCCACGCCCGCGGTCCCTGAAGAGGCGCCCGGCGCGGCGACGCTGAACCAGGCTGCAGCCACGCCAGGTGCGGCCCGCCAGGACCAGGCCGCCGCAGCGATGCCCTGCCCGGCCCGCCAAGCCCAGGCCGCCGCAGCGATGCCCTGCCCGGCCCGCAAAGATCCGGCTGCCACCGCGACCCTCATCCATGCCGCGGGTGTGACGCTGACCCAGGCCGCCGCCATGCTAGGCCCGGCCCGCCAAGACCCCACCGCAGCAGCGACGCTCGTCCGCGCCGCAAGTGAGGTGCTGAACCAGGCCGCAGCCACGTCAGGTGCGGCCCGCCAAGCCCAGATCGCTGCAGCGACGCCCAGTCCAGCCTGCACAGATCCCATCGCAGCTGCGACGCCAATTCAGGCCGCCGCAGCGATGCCCTGCCCGGCCCGCCAAGAACCGGCCGCAGTAGCGATGCCCGCTAAGACTCCAGCTGCGACCCTGATTGAAACTGCAACGCTGATCCAGGCCGCCGCCATGCAGGGCGCGGCCCGCCAAGACCAGGCCGCTGCCATGTCAGGCGCGGCCCGCCAAGACAAGAATGTACCACTGTTTACCCCGGCCTGCAAGGCCAGAGCAGACACCGCTCCCCAGTCTAAGGAAGTCCCTGCTAGGAAGTCCCTGATAGGAGAGGACCCCGCATACTGGAAGCTGAAGGCTGACTTAGAGGCCCAGTTCCCACAGGAGATGGTGGATCGGTATCTGCTCCCTCCGGACACCCCCAGGAGGATTCCGGCAATATCCACGTCAAAGAGTCCCCCGCCCGGGCCTGCTGATGACCACCCATCCCCGGCGCTGCCACAACAGGAGTGCTCTGAAGAACTAAGGGGGAGGGGAGGCCAGGAAGCTGAGAAGCTGACCCCAGAGCCATCAGCAGTGGATGCAGCGCCAGTCCAAGAGCCAGAGATGCTGCCGTACTCCCGCTGGGATGAAGAGGGCCCGACATCCTCCGCTGAGGAAGATTTGCCCAGATACCACACCTGGGAGCCTGCAGGCAGTGAAGTAACAGCCCAGCAGAATCCAGCCCGTAGGACACGGCGCCGTAGCAGAACCAAGCTTTCCCCTGCACCGCAGTCTCCAGAGCAGAAAAACGAAGTCATGGCCAGAGACTTGGAAGAGAAACGGTTCCTGAGAAGGGCCAAATCCCAGGTCAGAGGCCCACTTTGTCGTGGAGTTGTGGAGGATTTCAGTTTGAAGAGTGGATATGGCTTCATAGTAGCTCCTGGTATGAAGGAAGGCATCTTTGTTAACAGAAGAGACGTTAGAGCCCATTTGCCCAGAGGACATCCAGGAAGGAACCTACGCACAGGAGATTCAGTGGAATTCACCATGCACCAAGGAGAAAGAGGATGGTATGCATTGGATGTTACACCATGTTCCAGAAATCCCTACAGTGAACCTGCTGTCTCAACAGAAAAAGAAACAGATACAGAACAAGAAACAGATGTAGAAGAAGAAGGAAAAGACAGAGATGGAGAAAGCAACAGGTGCCGCAGCCCTACAGGCCCAAGCCCTGGTGAAGAGGAATCTATGTAGAGAAAAGTAAAGTACAGCAAGTTACCAGTTTGACAAGTTTTGAAAAGTTTGCAACGTTAAAGTTTAAGCATGTGCCCACATGAACTAATGTGAGAAACCCATGAACCTTAAGGCTATGAACTGGCTATAGCCACAAACTCTCGCAGTGTAAATAGTTACCCCAGAGGTACCACCACCAGAGCCAGCCTGTTTAGGGGCTTGGCTCACCTGCAACCAGGGAGCACGTCCGTTTATGGGGCCTTGGCTCGCCTGCAACCAGGGAGCATGCCTGTTTATGGGGCCTGGCTCTCCACCACAAAGAGGGTACCTGGTCAGCACCAACTGTGAAGGCCGCCTCTGGATCCTGCCAGAAGTGGCTGAAGGCGCGGCTTCACCAGGCCAGGTATACCCTGAAACCACCAGACCATGAAAGCCGCCTCTACATCCTGCCAGAAGTGGCTGAAGGCGCGGCCAACGGGAGAGGCAGATTGGAGGAAAGGTCTGGGGAAGTGGATGGCCCAGACCTGGTTACGAACAGAAACCGGTGACCTGCCTCCTAAAAGGGTTTAGGGTGGGTTAACGGACTTGTGGGTGGAGGGTGGTGATGTATGGTACCTGGTGGTTTTAAAAGTTTTACCATGTTTTATGCATTTTAAAATGTTGTCTTGCAGCCCGAGGACGTGCTGGTGATAACTAAGGGGGAATGTGGCGCCCTTGACCTGGTCAGGCACCACTGAGTACTGCACCCATGCTGGGGACAGTACAAACAGGTAATCCAGAAGGCTGACCGAGGTGTGACTACACAGGCGCATAGTGATCAGGTCTCACACATGTACCTTTGAGAGGACCCCTGGGGATCCCAGGAGGGGGCAAAGCCTTCACCTCCACTTGAGGAGTGGAGGGGGCGAAGCCTCCATCTCCACTCAAGGGGTGTGGTAGAGAGCCTGGTTGCTAGGTGGCGTAGGCAGGCACAAGGGGAAAAGAGAAGGAGGAGTAAACAGTCTGAAGCAGAGTGTGGAGGAGTGAGGAGCATGGAAGTGGAGCTCAGACAGGAGCAGCAGTGCAGGTCCCACGAGTGAGCCAGTTTAGTGTGCAGTCCAGGGAGAGCAGACGTCAGGAGCAGACCCCTGGAGCTGTTGCAGTCTAACAGCGTCCGCGCAGTGACTACCGACGGGGGAAAACGGTCACCTGGTAGTGCTGCCCGAACCCCACACACAGCTGGAGAGAGAGCCGCGTAGTGGAAAGTACGGAGACTGTCAGGGAGTACCAGGCCCAAACGGGCGGCAGATCCCGGTGCGGGGATAGATCCACCTTTCCTTGCTAAACCTGCCGGTGTGGGGCCCTCAAAGCCCACGCCACAACACCCCAAAAGCCGCAGCCACGTAGCCACAGTTAGGGCCCATAGTTCACAGGAGGCAAGCAGCTGGAGTGATCTGGTCCAGGCGACAAGCAAACGGCAAACAAACGAGGGGAGCAGTTACTTCCCTGGGTGACCCCCATAGGGACTAAAAGTCGGGGTTACCACAAACCACAGAAGGGCTAAGGAAGGCGAGTCGGTAGCCACCCTCATCAGTCAGCCTGAAGGATACCTGGTTCCAGCCTGGTTCATCCCAGCTACGCCCGGGTTACTCACTCTGCCACCTTCTGTGAGTAAAACCCCTGAAAGACATTCTGCTTGTGTGGAGTTATTCTGCGCCTTGTGGTTCTACACACCTACACAGGGCCCTGGGGCTTGCCTCACTCTCAGGAGGCTATTACAACTGGCTGCACCCACCATCAGCCCCAGGCATCCCTTAACCCGCAGTGGCGGTCCCCACTGACCGCAATTCTGAGAGTGGCGTCACGACAATCCTAAAAGAAGATCTCCTACCTGTGACAAGATCCAGCCGAGTGGAGTCCCTGAAGGTAATGCACCGACACTGCACTTGTGGGGCTTCACAAGTTCCTACAAGTTCCAGAATTCTTTGTGGCTCTAGGGCGGTGTCTAGCTTATCTAACACACCCCCCTCAGCTCTCCACCCAAAAGCCTCCTCCCTGCCTCTTCCCTGTGTGGATGAGAGAAATCACACAGAGACATCCGAAGCTGCCAGCTCTGCACAGCCAGGGGAAGAAAGTGTGTGTGTATTTGTGCGTGAGTGTGTTTTTTTGAGTGTTTGTGCGTGAGTGTGTGTACAGAAATTATGATTATTAGCCTGCGCAACATGTGAAAAAAATAATTGGGGGAAAAAAAGTGAGGTGGTGATGAGATTGCTTTTTTCCCTCTTGCCTAGTCTGTGTGTCGTCCATATCAGCCGCAAACCGCATATGACCGGATCCTGTGGATTAAATGTGCAGCGCATGCAACCGTTATTGTACCGGATCCTTCTGCAGCGGGACTTTATCGGCCGGCGCTGGAGTCAGCTGACTCCTGATCTCACAGCCCGCACACGCTGCAATGGCTGCAGGTGGGCTCATTCACATGACCGTTCTGTTTGTCCTGGTCAGTTCCTGTTTTTTTGCGGAGCCACAGACAGGACCATCTTTTCAATGTCTTTTGTGTAGGATCGGATGGTACGCAGTAGCACTTCCATGTGCATCCGATCCTACAAAAAAAACCACATCGGATGCGGTATCTCCGCTCCGTTATTATGGAACATGTCCTATTCTGTTCTGTAATAACGAACCGTGACTCAATACAAGTCAATGGGTCCACAAAATTCACGGAAGCAACACAGCAGCACTTCCATGTGACTTCCGTTGGGTGCCCGTGCAGTCAGTGTCCCGCTCCAGCCCCAGCCCGCTCAGCAGTGTCAGCAGCGGCCCACACTGCAGTGTCAGCAGCCGCGGGGATGACAAGCACTACCGTCAGGAGGTTAGTAAGTTCATTACCTACGGTGATGAAGTCCTGCCCTCCTGACGTCAGCGGTCGTCACTGCCTTCTATGCCCGCCGCTTGTCACATCACCTCTCGCTGTCGACCCGAGACTGTGACTAGTGGTAACGTCACAGGCCGCTCGTGATACTTTGTTTGTGAAGGCAGCGGTCATTGAACTCGGTGACAGCGCTGCTGTCAGGAGTTCAGCAATCATCGCAGGTAATATACCTCACTAACCTCCTGATAGCAGCACTTGTCATGCCCTGCAGTGACCTGGGCTGACCTATTGATGTTAGCTCAGGTCACTGCACGGCTCTCCCAGCAAATAGGGAACATTCTGTTCTTCATTGACTGGGACATTGACTATGGTATGGATCATCGTGGGACCCCCTTGTATTACACCAGACCTGGATTTGTTTTTATTTCTAATAAATTGGTGAAAGAGGGAATGTGTTGGGGAGTGTTTTTTTCAAATAAAAATGTGTTTGTTGTCTATTTTTTATTTTTTTTTTTTATTACTGCCTGGGTTTGTGATGTCGGGTATCTGATACACGCCTGACATCACTAACTCCAGGGCTTGATGCCAGGTGACATTACACATCTGGTATTAACCCCATATATTACCCCGTTTGCCACCGCACCAGGGCAACGGGATGAGCTGGCGCGAAGCACCAGGATTGGCACATCTAATGGATGCGCTACTTCTGGGGCGGCTGCAGCCTGCTATTTTTAGGCTGGGGAACCTCCCTAGTCTGAGAATACCAGACCACAGCTGTCCGCTTTACCTTGGCTGGTGATCCAATTTCGGGGGACCCCGTGTTTTTTGTTTTAAATTATTTAGTTAATTTAAAATAACACTGTGGGGGGGCCTCTGTTTTGGATTACCAGCCAAGGTGAAGCTGCCAGCTGTGGTTTGCAGGCTGCAGCCGTTTGCTTTACCCTAGCTGGCTACAAAAGATAGGGGGACCGCATGTCATTATTTTTTTATTTATTTATTTTTTGGCTAAATACAAGACTAAGCACCTTAGTGCCACATGACAGTCACAAAAGGGTGCCAGCTTAGAATATGCAGGGGGGTAGGACATTATATATGTCTTTCTTATCTATCTATCTATCCAGCCTTCCATTCATTCATTCATTCATTCATCCCTCTATTCCTCTGTCTCTATATCTATCTATCCATCTCTATATCTACTCATCTATTTATCTATCTTGCTGCTTCCGTTTTTTGCGGTCCGCAAAAAAACCCGGAAGGCACGCAGATGTCACACGGATGCCACTAGGATGCATCCGTGAAACAAAAGGACCATTTTTTGTGGCCCGCAAAAACGGAACGGTCATGTGAATGTAGCCTTAACAGCAGTCGCTGCCTGCTGCCGATCACATGTGACCATGTGCGGGCTGTGTGTGCGGGCTGTTTGTACAGGAGTTCAGCTGAGTTCATATCAGCTGACTCAAGTGTCGGCCGATCAGGCTGGGGCCACACGGGGATTACTGCGATCCCCTCGCATTACACTCGGCTCACGCTCAGTACAGCAGAGCTGAGTGTCATGCGTGTGTCCCTGCGACTGAGGTCCGACTCTGCGAGCAGACCTCAGCAGCGGGTGCGGACCGGCACTCGAGGGGTGGGCCAGCACTGAGGAGGGGTGGGAGGGATTTCTCTCCCTCTCTCATCCATAGTCCACCGATGTACCGCAAGTGCAGTGCGATTTTTCTCTCACCACATACACTTGAATGGGTAAAAGAGAGAGTCTTGCATTACAGTTGTAGCATGCTGTGATTGTTTTCTCGGTCCAATTAGGGCTGAGAAAATAATCGCTCATGTGCGCTGACACACAGGCTAATATTGGTCCGAGTGGAATGCGATGTTTGATCGCACTCCACTCGCACTGTTTTTCTCGCCGTGTGGCTTAGACCTTACTTGTTCTATGTCCCCCTGCATCCATCGCAGCGTGTGCAAGCTGGAGTTCAGCTGCGTTCAGATCAGCTGACTCCAGTGCTGGACTGAACTCCGCTGACCTCACAGCCCGTACATGCT
The DNA here is from genome assembly GCF_048569485.1 of Anomaloglossus baeobatrachus. Classification (NCBI taxonomy): domain Eukaryota; kingdom Metazoa; phylum Chordata; class Amphibia; order Anura; family Aromobatidae; genus Anomaloglossus; species Anomaloglossus baeobatrachus. Next base: position 254,158,799 of record NC_134353.1, on the reverse strand, counting down.
GCAATGGATGCAGGGGGACACAGAACAAGTAATCGGCCGACACTGGAGTCATCTGATTACTTGGGATGAATTGAGCAGTAAAATGCTCTGGTGCTCGATGGGCGAAGCCCATGTCGATTTTTTTTAAAAAATTCATTAAAAATAAAAAAAAAAAATAAAAAATCACATTGTTTGTGGGCTCCCGCTGCATTTTCTATTGCTAAGGGTAACCCAAGCAGCTACTGGCTGCTAACCCCCGCTGCTTGGTGTTACTTTCACTGGCAATAGAAATCCAGGGAAGCATTTTTTTTTTTTTTTATTATAAAGGTTTTTGCCTGAAAACTTTTTTAAAAAAATGACGTGGGCTTTGCCATATTTTTGTATGCTAGCCAGGTACAGCAGGCAGCTACGGGCTGCCCCCAACCCCCCAGCTGCCTATTTGTACCCGTCTGGAAACCAAAAATATAGAGAAGCCCTTTTTTTTTTTATTTCATGAATTTCATGAAATAATTAAAAAAAAAAAAATGACATGGGCTTCGCCGAATTTTTGAGTCCAGCCAAGTACAACTAGGCAGCTGGGGATTGGAATTCGCAGTGAAAGGTGCCCAAACTTTCTGGGCCCCCCGCTGCGAATTGCAGTCCACAGCCGCCCCAGAAAATTATGCTTTCATAGAAGCGCCATCTTCTGGCGCTGTATCCAACTCTTCCAGTGGCCCTGGTGGCAGGTGGCACGCTGGGTAATAAGGGGTCAATACCAGCTATGTTTTACCAGCTGGTATAAAGCCCGAGATTCTTAATGTCAGGCCAAGTTTGACCTGGCCATTAAGAATCTCCAATAAAGGGTTTAAAAAAAAAAAAAAAACCACACAGAGAAAAATACTTTATTAGAAATAAATACACAGACACAGTAGGGACTCCATGTTTATTACTCCCTCTCACCCCTCCACGATGGAGAGATTTCTGTACTGACCATGCCAGGAGAGAGCGAGGGAAAAGAGAGAGAGAGCGAGGGGGGGAGGAAAAGAGAGCGAGGGGGGGAGGAAAAGAAAGCGAGGGGGGGAGGAAAAGAAAGCGAGGGGGGAGGAAAAGAGAGCGCGGGGGGAGGAAAAGAGAGCACAGGGGGGGAGGAAAAGAGAGCGCGGGGGGGAGGAAAAGAGAGCGCGGGGGGAGGAAAAGAGAGTGAGGGGGGGGAGGAAAAGAGAGCGCGGGGGGGAGGAAAAGAGAGCGCGGGGGGGAGGAAAAGAGAGCGCGGGGGGAGGAAAAGAGAGCGCGGGGGGGGAGGAAAAGAGCGCGGGGGAAGGAAAAGACAGCGAGGGGGGAGGAAAAGAGAGCGAGGGGGGGAGGAAAAGAGAGCGAGGGGGGGACGAAAAGAGAGCGCGGGGGGGACGAAAAGAGAGCGCGGTGGGAAGGAAAAGAGAGCGAGGGGGGGGAAGAGAGCGAGGGGGGGGAGAGAGCGAGGGGGGGAAGAGAGCGAGGGAAAAGAGAGGGGAGAGGAGAGAGGGATAAGAGGGGGGCAGAGAAGAGGGGGAAGAGGGGAGGGGGAGAAGAGTGGGGGGAGAGAAGAGAGTGGGGAAAGAACGGGGGGGCAGAGGTGCTCTGTCACCAACTGTCTCCACTCTTTGACCCCCCCCGTACTGCACACTGGCGCCCCGTGCCTCACCATCTGCAGGGCTCTAGCCGGCTCCACACTGACGTCCTCCGGCTCCTCCCCTCGATGCTGGGCTGTGATGTGCGGTAGATACCGCCCACAGCCCTGTCACTCAATCTGAGTGGTGCCAGCCTCCTCTGACGTACCCGTCTTGTTTGAGAGCCCGGAAATGCCGGGACGTCAGAGGATGCTGGCGGCCACAGCTCCAGGGGGTCATGTGACAGGCACTGAGCGTGCAGGATAGCGCCGCTCAGTGCCAGAACTGGAAACAGAAGACAATGGAGAAAACGCCTAGAAAGGTAAGTAGAACTCCTACAGAAAATAAAAAAAATGGGTGAACCACCCCTTTAATTGAAAAAAATGATGTGGGAATTATACTGTGAGGGTGGGCTGTGGGGATAATACTGTATGTAGCTGTGGGGGACGTCCTACTGTATGTAGCTGTGGGGGACGTCCTACTGTATGTAGCTGTGGGGGCAATCATACACTTTTGGGGGCTATGGTAGTACCATGCTAAAGGGGGGACTCTTGGGGCCATCTTACTAAAGTGGCTGTGGTTCATTATACTCTGTGAATGTTCTGTGGAAGACTTCAAATTGTGTGAGGGGCTGCAGAGGATTTTACTGTGAGGGTGAATGTTTTTGGGACACATGCCTTTTATTTTAAAGTATCATGGGCCTTCTCTTCCTGTTCACCAGAGGAGACTGGAACAACATTTACATAGTTACGCATCACTGTAAAAAGGGGCATAGGCCCCTGCCCATCCGCATCTAGATATAGTAGTATTACGCAATGGATAATTAAGATAATAATAATAATGAATGTGTCCTTACAAAAAAAATTGTTTAAAAGAACTGAGAATCCTCAATGGTTGATCCCTATTAATAGCTAACTAAAAAGATGGTAATATATAGCAAGCTTTTGAGACTACGCAGGTCTCATCAGGTTTACTATAATACAAAATCTGAAGAGTCACATAATACACAACAAGACATAGAATAGAGCAGTAAAAATGACAAGTACTGTGAAGTAAAACGATAAGTATGGCAAGGGAATAAACTGTTGTGGCTGTAAATATTGCAGCAGTTCATAGATAAGGAGTGTGAAAGTTTTATTGTCCTCTGATTGGGGTCTGGTCAAGAGTTGTGATGCCCCCAGATGCTCTGAGGAACACATTTCTTAATTGATAAAAGATGCCCAATTAAAATCTATTTTTCCAGACCCCGCCACTTCTGTGTTTTAGGCAGCCCCCGAATCTAAGAAGCATCATTGTCAGAAGCTCCCTGTCCTCTCCAACAGGAACATTCCCTTGCAACCAGAAAAAAATGTAAGACCTGTCCATTTATACTGATAATGGACAAGATAAAGATTCCCAGATCCCAGGTACCTTTAACTGCACCACAACTAATGTGGTGTACTTAATTATATGTACCAAATGTCCAACTGGGCTCTGTATGTAGGGGAGACAGTGTCGCGGGCAGGGAGGACACCTCCGCTGCTGCGCTCTCGCTAACGCTCGGGTCCAGCGCTGCTGCGGCTGCTGCTCGGTGGCTCGAGCGGTGGGCCGGATCCGGGGACTCAAGCGGCGCTCCTCGCCCGTGAGTGAAAGGGGTGGTTGGTTTGGGGGATTTAGTCCGTGACGCCACCCACGGGTCGTGGTGAAGATGGGCACCACCGCTGCTGGTGACGGGGATCCCGGGAGCGATGGTAGGGAGCAGCTGGGATGTTGTTTTCCCCCTCCGTGGGTAGGGGTCGGTGGTCCCGGGGCCCGATGATGTGACGGGGAGGCAGGGTTGGTGAGGTGCAGGGTTGCAGGGACAGCGCGGTGCGGTGCCGGATGGCACGGGTGTACTCAGTAAGAAATGTACAAAGTCCTCGGTAAACCAAATAGTTGGATGGATGGGTCTCGCAGCCGGCTGCTGTCTCTCTCCCCGGACAGGTGATGGCGGCTGTCTTTCCCTGCACCTTGATGTTCTCAGTTGACTATTATGGATCCCGAACGGTAGTCCTCTCCCCGGTGTATGGGTACCGGAGGAGCCCGTTTGCCCGCAGGCGCTGGCCCTTGGGTCTCTAGCCTTAGGCGGTAGCTGTATACCCTCACGGTGTGGGCGGTTGCCTTCAATCGGGACTTTTGCTGTTAGGAAACCCCTGGGGTTCCAGTCACATTCGGATTTGACTATTGTCGGCGGCTCCAAGCCTGGTCAGGGTCCGATGGCCCTGCCTGTGTGTGCTGGCTTCACTTCGCTCCCCGGTCGGTACCGGTGGGCCAACGCCCGACCCCGGTCCTACGGTTCCGCGTTGCTCCACCACTCCTGCAGACGGCCACCACCGTCTGCCAACCTTGCTGTCAGTGCCTGGGCCACAAACCCAGACACCCAAGTGCTTGCTCCTCTCACTTCAAACTCCAACACTTAACTGTCACTTTTCCCGCCTCCAGGTCTGTGAACTCCTCGGTGGGTGGGGCCAACCGCTTGGCTCCGCCCCACCTGGTGTGGACATCAGACACTGGAGGGAGGCAACAAGGGTTTTGTGTTTGGCTGGTGTCCCTGTCTAATGGGGGTGGGGTGTTTGTGTGTTATCTGTTACGACCTGGCTAGTCCAGGGCGCCACAACAGGACAACAGCTCAGAACAAAGATGAATTCTCAGCGCCACACAATTAGAGAAAAAAGGATAGATCTACCTGTGGCCAAATATTTTTGCAACCCAGACCACAGCATCATGAACGTGAAATTGCTGGTATTGAAAGGAAATTTCAAAACCCAGAGAGACAGGAGACTTTGGGAATACATGCAGAGCAGGAATGAATGTTACATGGAGTTATGTCTTTTTACATCAACTAAGATATATGCTCCTCAGAGCATATGGGGGCATCACATCTCTGGGCCAGACCCCAATCAGAGGTTAATAAAACTTTCACACTGTTTATCTATGAACTGCTGCAATATTTAAGTTTGTCCTCTTGCCATAGTGATAGTTCTGCTTCACATAACTTGTCTTATTTACTGCACCATTCTATGTGCTCGTGTATAATTATGTGACTCTTCAGCTTTTGTGTAATACTGAGCCTGATGAAGAGACCTGAGTAGTCTCAAAAGCTTGCTATTACCAACTTTTCAGTTGTCCATTAAAAGGTATCAACCATTGAGGATTCTCAGTTCTTTTAAACAATTTTTTTTTTATCTCTACTGGCTGACACGGTAAAAGATATATTTTACCTTTGTCCTTACCATAATATTATATCTCCACTAACCCAATGTCAGTTTTATTTACATCAGTATTTGTAAGAAAATTCAGGCTTACAAAGAACCTGTAGAAAAAAAAGTTCACAACTCTTCTTTGTTTTAGAGACAATTCATTCCTACTTTTCAACAAATTGTTGAAATACGGACCTAGAATACTTGTGTTAGTAAGGCCTTAAGCTTCATTCATACTTTTGTATTTTCATTACCTCTGATCTGTTCAGTGTAACAAACATGAACACATGAATTGTAGCCAATGTTGTAGTGTACTTCAATGAACATACACACATGCCACAGGTATGTGCTGAAAACATCACAGCATGGTTTGTTGCACTGACCAGGTCAGTGCAGATAAAGGCAGGGAAACGCTGCACCTTCCTATGATGCGGCAGAGCCTATTCAGCTGCAAATGGAATCAATGTTCTCCATAACTCGGGTCATGAATGCACCAAGACATTCTTGATAAAAATCTGCTGCCATCTATCTACCAGGATGATGAAAATGAAAAGAGGTTGGACATTTCAGCAAGACAATAATCTCAACTATACAGCCAATAAAACTCTCAATTGGTTTCAGAGAAAGAAAATGAAGCTGTTTGAATGGCCCAGCTAATTACTTGGCCTGAATGCAATAGACAATTTATGAAGGGAAGTAAAACTCAGAATTCATAGAAGGGCCCAAGGAACCTTCTGGATTTGAACAGTGTTTGTGTGTAAGAATGGGTCAAAATCCCACATGAGTACTATATGCAACTAGTTTCTCCATACAGAAGGCATCTTGAAGCTGTCATCACCAACAAAGAGTTTTGTACAAAGTATTAAATAAATTTCCTTAAGTTTATTCAATACTTTTTCCCTGAGTCATTTCTCACTATTACACATAACTTAATTTATGAACATTTATGGTGTCATTTCATTGCCTTTATAGATTAGATGAGGTGTTACCAATATCTGATGAGAAATTAATGTCAACAGCCCCTTTAGAAATATGTCTACTTAGAGGATTGGAGATGTGTTGAATACTTATTTCACCTGCTGTATACGGTATATCTTCTCTAAAGAAACAGTATGTACATTGAGACATTGCAGGCTGTTACTTAAAGGGAATCTGTCACGTGTCAAAACGTTATTAACCTGCATTTGAAACCTGCCCTACACCTTCACATTGAACCCCATTGCATGGAAGAAACTAACTTTTACCCCCTAGCAGTGCTCAGATTTCAGTCAGAGGGGCAGCGCCAACGAGGGTCCAGTCACTGCTCTTTGTGCGGAGCATGGCAGCTGAAACTTTGCCCCCCGGCACAGCCTGACAGCTGGATCTAATGCTGAGCTGCTGTCAATCAGTGTGAGAGGCATGGTTAAAGCATAGCAGTTAGTAAAAAGGTAATCTGCAAAAGAAAGAATACGATGCTTGCGAAGAGTTAATCTGAGTCTTTCGATGTATACTGTATAGTGTAGGTGCCTCTCAGGGAACGGTGCTAGCGCCCTTTCTATTCACACTGTATACATCAGACTTTCAGTATAAATCTGATTTTTGCCACCTTCAAAAATTCTCGGATGACTCCGTGGTTGTTGGATGTATTTGGGGGACCAGGGGGATGAGGAATATAGAAAGGTGGTGTCGAATTTGTGGATTGGTGCCATGGTAACTATCTACAACTAAATGTTAAAAAAACTAAGGAGTTAGTAGTCAACTATTGCAGGAGAAAGATGGAATGTTTACCGATCACTATTGCTGGTCAGGTGGAGAGTTACAAATAATTGGGGGTCCATCTTGATAGCAAACTGGACTGGAGATGCCACTCAGAGATGGTCTACAAGAAGGGGATGAACAGATTGTATTTCCTAAGGAAACTGAGGTCTTTTAATGTGTACAGCAAAATGTTAGAAATGTTCTACCAGTCTGTAGTGGCAAGTGCCATCTTTTTTGCACTCATATGCTGGGGTAGTAGTGTGCGGGTCTCTGATGCTAATAAGCTGAATAAGCTTATCAAGAAGGCAAGCTCCACTGTTTGCTGCAATCTGGACTCTTTTGAGGAGGTCGTGGAGAGAAGAACTCTGAAAGAAAAAGTGTATGGCGATTATGAATAATAATGCACATCCATTATATGAGCTATTCATGAGACAGAAGAGCACCTTCAGCAACCGGCTAATCCTTCTGAGGTGTAAAAAGGAAAAATATAGGAAATCATTTGTGCCAATGAAGTGACCAGACAGGGAGGCCTCTGGCTGTGTAGTCGTGGCAGCACTATGGTGCAGGCACATCCCTGGCTTCATCACTTCTCCAGAGTTAAAACAGTGTGTGTCAGTGTCTTCGTTCTCCATTACACAAAAAGACTTCAGGCAGGAGTTGAATGCAATAAAAGAGAACATTTATTCAGCACAGTCCTATAATCCGAACAGCAGACAGTAAAGAAACAGGCAGTTGTAGACTTTCAGTGGAGCTGGGGACACCCTGACCAAACGCCACCTCGGGTGGGGATATGCCCTCCGTACTCTACTTCCTTCGGGCGCCCACTATTCAGCCAAGCATACACCGGACCCACACCGGCAGAATAGGCTCTGAGGTTGCGTCCACCTCCTTATCTCCGGTGTCCCGTGCTGTTTCGCTCACACTCTGCCCAAGTGCACACACTGCTGTCCCGGATCTCTCAGCTCGACAGACACTCCGGTAAAAACCACTCCGGTCAGCGGATCACGGCAATATTAGTGGAGCTGGGGACACTCTGACCAAACGTCACCTCGGGTGGGGATATGCCCTCCGTACTCTACTTCCTTCGGGCACCCACTATTCAGCCAAGCATACACCGGACCCACACCGGCAGAATAGGCTCTGAGGTTACGTCCACCTCCTCCTCTCTGGTGTCCCTTGATGTTCCGCTCACACTATCGCACTTGCCGCTGCAGATGCTCGCACTCCGCTGACCCGGATCTCTCTCCTCCACACACATTCAGACGTCGCCTAGATATCCGGCCGACTCCTCCTCCCCGGTGGCAACAGCCGTCCCACCCGGCCACTAGGGGGTGCCCTAACACATCACATAAAAACATAAAATTCAACACTTTCAATAATCACAATGCCGGGTAGCTATGCTAAACAAGTAGGGGGTAGGCCCACCCACTACATGCCTCCCCTCTTAAAAATCCGAGCCTCCCGGCAAGGCTCTAAAACTTTAAACATATTAGCACATAAAAACCTTCTGGGTCAGTCCTCAACAGCGGCACCAGTTCAGCGGCGCTCCCGGTCTTTAGGGACGCTTTATGGCGCAACAGCGCTCCCGGTCTCTGGATAGCGCCCGGAGGCTCAACAGCGCTCCCGGTCTTAGATGTGCGCCCGGAGGCTTCAATAGCGCTCCCGGTCTTTGCTGGAGGTGCCCGGAGGCTTCAATAGCGCTCCCGGTCTTTGCTGAAGGTGCCCGGAGGCTTCAATAGCGCTCCCGGTCTTTGCTGAAGGGCAACAGGCCCGTAAAACTTTTCAACAAAAGCAACTTTCTGCCGGTTTACAACAATTCCGGTCTTCACAGGTGCTGGAGCGAACAGCTTACTCTGGGGGCCAGGCTCTCTTCCATTCTTCCGCTTGAGCCTGGATATAGGCCCCCAGAGATTGTCCTGGCTGGCGGCGGATCCGCCTGAAAGACACCGGAGCGTAGCACGGCTCCTCCGGCACAGCTGCTGCAGCACCTCTTGGCGGTGATGGCGTCTCTGCCCGGGACGGTGGTGGTGCGGCGGGCGACGCGTCCAGCATGAAAACTGGTTTGTTGTTGACATTTTGCGTCACCGCCACCACGGTTGGAAGCTTCTCCGGATCGAGGGCTGGCTCTGCCACTGTTTCCGGGGCAGCCGTCGGTACGCGCCGGGGTTGAGGAGGCGCGGCCGGTCTGGTACGGCTCTGTCGTCGCTCTTGCTGCTCCTCCCACGCAATCTCCTCCTGCCACTGCTCCGCTTCCCGGGTGGTGGGCATGCGGGAAACACACACCGCAAACAGACCGCGGCTACCTTTGTCCGGCAAGAAGCTGACTTTCTCGCCCGGCCACAGGGTATGGAGTCGCTTGGGGAGTCCTTCTACGTCCAGGTGAACTCGGTTGTAGAAGTAGTCATCCCCGGTCTCTACTTCACGGATGAATCCATACCCCTCCTGCTGGTTGAACTTAACAACCACCCCGGTCACAAACTGCTGGGCCAGATCCTCTCCACCGGGACCGGACAGCATTTCCCGGACTATGGTCTCAGCCAGGAGCCGTTCCCGGACGGGATCAGGCTTCGGGGGCGGAACACTGGGGCGCGCCTTCTCCGGCGGGGCGATGACTGGGTCCCAGAAGAAGCCCAGGTGGTCCTCCTCTAGACGCCCGGCTAACTCCTCGGCCGACTCCGGCGCCGGGACAAATGGTGTGGCGGCGGCGTTAAGCTGCAGGGTGTCCCATGGGAAAGCAGCAACCCCCGGACGGCTTGGCATGGGCGGGGTAGCATAGGTCGCCTTCACTTCTGTAATGGTGCTCCCGGTTTGAGCGTCCCATGAGGTCTTCCAAGAGACCTTGTCCGGTCTTGTAGAGCCTCCCGGCCCAATGGGGAGATCCGCTATCGCGGCCTCGTTAGCAGGGGCGAACCGGGGTCGGCCTCGGCCAAGGCTGATGAGGGCCATAGTCGTCGCCAACTCCGCAGGTTGCCCAAAGTTCTCCATCTCGGTTCTCAACGGAATCGCTGGTAATGGCGGTGGTGTCGACGCTAAGACTGGAGGAAGTGGAGGCGGGTCTTCGTTTCCCGCTCTTGAACAAACTCCACCCCCAGCCTTGCGCATCATCTCGACTCCTCCGCTGAGGTACTTTTTTTTCCTTTTCTTCGTCTTTAATGCCCTGGAGCTGGCGCCTCCCCTCTTTGGGCGGAGTACTCTGTCCTTTTTCTTCGGCGCCGGCCAGCCCCAGGCTCTTCTTTTGGCGCCAATTTTCCGCGCCTTCTCTTCCTCACAGATAACGGCCTCCTTGCCGCCATCTTGTACCCGGTCCAACGCTACGGGTACTAGGTTCTCTTCCCACCACGGGACTGGAAATCTTGTATCATGGTCCGGATCTTGTGCTTCAGGCACGACCTGATCTCCAGTCTCTTGGGTCCCTAGCAGGGGACTCGTATCCTGCCGACTACGCCACATGAAGTGACCAGACAGGGAGGCCTCTGGCTGTGTAGTCGTGGCAGCACTATGGTGCAGGCACATCCCTGGCTTCATCACTTCTCCAGAGTTAAAACAGTGTGTGTCAGTGTCTTCGTTCTCCATTACACAAAAAGACTTCAGGCAGGAGTTGAATGCAATAAAAGAGAACATTTATTCAGCACAGTCCTATAATCCGAACAGCAGACAGTAAAGAAACAGGCAGTTGTAGACTTTCAGTGGAGCTGGGGACACCCTGACCAAACGCCACCTCGGGTGGGGATATGCCCTCCGTACTCTACTTCCTTCGGGCGCCCACTATTCAGCCAAGCATACACCGGACCCACACCGGCAGAATAGGCTCTGAGGTTGCGTCCACCTCCTTATCTCCGGTGTCCCGTGCTGTTTCGCTCACACTCTGCCCAAGTGCACACACTGCTGTCCCGGATCTCTCAGCTCGACAGACACTCCGGTAAAAACCACTCCAGTCAGCGGATCACGGCAATATTAGTGGAGCTGGGGACACTCTGACCAAACGTCACCTCGGGTGGGGATATGCCCTCCGTACTCTACTTCCTTCGGGCACCCACTATTCAGCCAAGCATACACCGGACCCACACCGGCAGAATAGGCTCTGAGGTTACGTCCACCTCCTCCTCTCTGGTGTCCCTTGATGTTCCGCTCACACTATCGCACTTGCCGCTGCAGATGCTCGCACTCCGCTGACCCGGATCTCTCTCCTCCACACACATTCAGACGTCGCCTAGATATCCGGCCGACTCCTCCTCCCCGGTGGCAACAGCCGTCCCACCCGGCCACTAGGGGGTGCCCTAACACATCACATAAAAACATAAAATTCAACACTTTCAATAATCACAATGCCGGGTAGCTATGCTAAACAAGTAGGGGGTAGGCCCACCCACTACACCAACTGCTATGGGAATGTACAACAATAACATTAGTGTTAAATCCTGAAGGTGAATGTCTACTTTATTTTTTCTACTTTCAGTTCACCCGCTGTGTATGTCCTAATCTAATGTATAATGTTCTTCTGTCAACTCTACTGTCTTGTCAATTATGTAATTCATGTTATGATTTAAGTTGTGCTGCTGTGATACCATAATTTCCCACGGGATCAATAAAGTGTATCGTATCGTATCGTATCGTACACAGGCAGAAAGCCCCAGCATACTAAGGAGCAGCTGTGATAACATTGTAGTTACTTTCTCCAGACTTCTTCTCCTCCTGTTGCTTCCTATTCCATAACACACACAGAAATCTATCTAAGGCCCCTTTCACACATCAGTGATTCTGGTACGTTTGTGCTTTTTTTTAAACGTACCAGAATCACTGACATATGCAGACCCATTATAATGAATAGGTCTGCTCACACATCAGTGATTTTTCACTGCACGTGTCTCCGTGCGGCGTACCCGCGTGTCCGTGATTGCCGCACGGAGACATGTCCATTTTTTTCTAGCATCTTTGATGTCCCACGGACCACCCAGTGTTGTGGTCTGTGAAACACGTGCCAGAAAAAAACGTGCATCTAAAATAAAAAGCGTTTTTACTCACCCGCCTCCAGCGACGCTCTCTGCAGCCTGTTCTCCCTGCTGCTTCTGAGCCGGCTCATTACTGTCGCGCATATTCATGATGCACGACACAGCCGACCCGTAAGCAGCTGCTGCGGAGGTCAGCGCCAGCTGGAATGCTGCATCGCGGGAGTGTTCAGCACCATGGAGAGCGGGAGCGGGCACAGGTGAGTTGATTTCTAAGTGCAATCACGGGCCACGGAGAACGGAGCCCGGATTGCACTTAGACAACCCACGTGTGCCATGAATCACGGCACACGGAGGGACATAGGTGTGTTTTACATGTCAGTGAAGAACGTCTGTGTTTTTCACTGACGTGTGAAACGGGCCTAACGTTGCTTCCTACCTAACTACATCTAGTATTAAGAAAGCAACAATTCTCCTGTATAAAAAAGGAACAGCATCTCTCATGTATGAATATAACGGAATCTCACATATATATGGAAGTAACAGCAACCTACCCTATATGATGCAAACTCCGAGTCTATCACACACAGTATTTCCTAGCTAAGAAGCAAAAAGTATCACACAGCTGTGAAATAGTGAGACATAAGAGAGCCCCATTAACTTTAGTCACTTTTTCCAAATTGATTTTCATTGAATTAGATAGGATTTTATGTGTTGTCTCCTTTCATATCATGAAGACTTCTTTAAATTCATTAATTAATACATAAAATGTTTAGTTATAACCTTAATGTAGGCTTCTAATTTCCCATTAACAGCACATCACAAATCTTCACAGCAGTCTCAGTAGACTTAATACATTTCTGTTCATTTTTAGGTGCACAAATGCATTAACACCCATGAGATAGAATATGTAAAATATGCTTAGAGCATGGTATTTTACAAAACCTTTTAACATAATGGCAGTTATAATGTTATAGTTAAAATGGTAAAGTATACAGCAAATTCACTTTTTGTCTAATTTGAATGGCATATATAGCAGTTTATAGCTCAAGCATATTACAAAAAAGCTGAAAAATGTTCATAAAGTTTTTCAACATTCTTCTATGTTTGGGTAAAATGTTAACAAAATTTAAGATTAAAGAAAGTGGAGACAGGGAGAGTTTAAAAACTGACAGGATCTTACCTGTGTACTGCAACATACACATATTTGTAGGTAAAATCTGGCAAGAAATATCATATGGGTAAAAACAATCTCAGGTAAGACCAGGCATTGTTTTTCAAAAAGGAATTGTCAATACAGTCAACCATGAAGCCATGTTGTCAGTCAGTGGATAGTATCTGGTAAAGTGACTGCAAAATAGATGATCACAATCTACTAGTTAACCCAGTGACAAGAAAATTGGTTTATGTCTAGGGAATAGAAGTTGCAATCTAGTAAAACTTTGCACAATTTTTTTTCCTAAATTTTTGCAATCACAACACATTGACCTTGCCATCAATTGGTTATTGTGATGTCTGTCAGAGGTCTATGGCTCAAAAAGGCTATGTCATACATACTCAGACTGGCAGACCCCAGAGGAACCCCGGATTTTATCCTTTAAACTCTGTACAGGAATCTTGTTTTACAACATACTCCCATAGTTTTCTTCCACTGAGGGGCAGCTGCGAGGAGGAGCAAGCCTGAGGAACTAAGGTGATGAAATAAAGACTAAATCTGGAAACAAAAGTCGAAGTCAGGTGAATAGCGAGGGCAAGTTGTGACACTTGTAGCCCATGTCCTGGATACATCTGTGTGTGGTGGCTCCTAAAGCACTGATTCCAGCAGCAGTCCACTCCTTGTGAATCTCCCCCAAATTTTTGAATGGCCTTTTCTTAACAATCCTATCAAGTCTGCGGTTATCCCATTTGCTTGTGCACCTTTTTCTACCACACTTTTTCCTTCCACTCAATGTTCCATTAATATACTTGGATACAGCACTCTGAACAGCCAGCTTCTTTAGCAATAACCTTTTTGTGGCTTACCCTCCTTGTGGAGTGTGTCAATGACTGCCTTCTGGACATCTGTCAAGTCAGCAGTCTTCGTCATGACTATGTAGCCTACTGACGAGACTAAAGGACCATTTTAAATGCTTAAGAAGACTTTGCAGGTATTTTTTGGTAATTATTCTAATTTTCTGACATAATGAGTGTTGTGTTTTCATTGGCTGTAAGCCGTAATCATCAACATTAGCCAAAATAAACACTTGAAATAGATGACTCTGTTTACAATGACTATATATGTGTTTCCCTTTTTGTATAGAATTACGGAAATAAATTAACTTTTTGATGACCGTATTTTTCAGACTATAAGACGCACTTTTTTCCCCCAAAATGTTGGGGGAAAGTGGGGGGTGCGTCTTTTAGTCTTAATGTAGGGCTGCAGGGAATGAAGGTGCTGCAGTGGAGCGGGTCATCGGGGGCACGAGCAGGCTGCAGCAGCGTCTGCCGTGACCACGTGGGCCCGCTCATTACATATGCACGCCCATCATCTCTCAGCGCTGAAGCCGGCACTGACAGGTGGGCGGGGTGATGGGCAGGGGGTGTGCGGTTACTAAACAGCCGGTCGCATGATCACCCCTGGCAACCACAGCCTGGAGTGATCATGTGCAGCTGTATTCACTGCTCCCCGCGCATCATCATCAGCGCGGGGGGCAGTGAATCAGTACACTCACCGGTCACTTCCCTGCAGCACCGCGATCTCCTCCTTTCTATGCTGGCAGCGCTGTGTGGAGCCGGCCACGATCCCTGCAGCATCGCGATGTCCTCCTGTCTGTGCCGGCGGCGGCTGTGTGTGGACACGTGCGCACAGCGATGACGTCATCACTGTGCGCATCGCTAGTCGCCACACAGCCGCGCCACCGACACAGATAGGAGGACATTGCGATGCTGCAGGGATAGTGGCCGGCTCTACACAGCGCTGCCGGCACAGACAGGAGGAGATTGCGGTGCTGCAGGGATCGTGGCCGGCTCCACACAGCGCTGCCGGCACAGACAGGAGGAGGAGCGATGCTGCGTGGAGCGAGGAAAGGTGAGTATAAATGTATATTGATTTTTTTTTTTGTGTGCCACAGGATGCAGTACATATAGCAGGATGAGTGTATATGAGCAGGATGATAGCATATGAGCAGGATGGAAGTATATGAGCAGGATGATGGCATATAGCAGGATGATGGCATATAGCAGGATGATGGCATATAGCAGGATGATGGCATATTATATAGCAGGATGATGGTGTATATAAGGATGATGGCGTATATAGCTGGATGGGGGTATATAGCAGGATGGGAGCACATACTAGGATGGGGGTATATATCAGGATGCGGCCAAATGCCAGGATGGGGTATATAGCAGGACAGGATGCGGCCATATGCCAGGATGGGGTATATAGCAGGATGGGGCTATACCAGGATGAGGGACATATATATATATATATATATATATATATATATATATATATATATATATATATATACAAGGCAGGAGGATCATTACCAGGATGGGGTACCTTAGTAGAGAATTTGGGGACATTACCCCCATAATAGTGTCAGCAGCAGATCCTGACCCCATAACAGTGTGTCATGACTACCTTTTTTGCTTAAAATTTTATTTTCCTATTTTCCTTCTCTAAAACAAGGGTGCGTCTTATGGTCCGATGCGTCTTATAGTCCAAAAATTACGGTAATTTATTGAGATGCACCTGTATAACCATATATAAGATTGCTGTTTATTACCATCAAAAGGTACCATGAAGCAAGCGGGAGTTACCCGTCGCCACACCAGTTTATGTTCATGTGAACAGAACCTAAGGTAAATGTGTCGCCCGGGGACCAGGGGGTACTCAGATCTGGGCCACGAGGTCACTTCTGTGGGTATCATGGTAGCGTGACCCGGTCTGTGATCCCAGGCTCCACAGTAAAAGGGGGTTTGTTAAGGGAGATTGTACGTGACGCCACCCACGGTTGTGGTGATTGTGGACACCACCGCTGCTCTTTATGGGGATCCCGGGAGCGGTGACAGGGAGCAGCTTGGTTGTTATTTCTCCCCTCCGTGGGTAGGGGGGTTGGTTGTCCCGGGGCCCGGTGATGGGGTAAGCAGGGTGCAGTGCTGCGGTGCGGTGCCTGAAGGCACGGGCGTACTCACAAGTAGTTCACACAGAGTCACTGGTAACTAGGAATTGCCGGTGTCCGCAGCCTTCGGTACGGGGTGTTAGTGTCCCACACACGGTGCAACAGCCCTTGTTGTTCTTTCCCTGCAGCCAGGTGCCTCTCTCTCCACTCTCTTCCTCCTTCTCCTCAGCCGGGAACGGGGAATACACTCCCCTGCAGTGATCCGGGTCACCCAGGTACCGGGGGGCCACTACCCTGCCCGGCTACCTCTGGCCCCTTCCTCACTCGCAGCCTGTCCGGGCCCTCTCGGAGCACGCTTCACCATCAGCCTGGGAGCTACAACTCCAGACTCCTCTTCTGTCTGCCTCTCCTTACACTCTGCTCCAGCCCCTCCCCTCTGCTCTGCTTTTCTCTTACACTCGGGGCTGTGGTTTGTCCTGCTGCATCGGTGTGGGATCAGTTTACCAAGGAGGATTAACTCTTTCTGTGACAGCCTGGCTTTGCCAGGGCGTCACATAAATACATTGTTACTATTTCTAGTTTTACTGATGTATCTTTGTCTGGAGTCAGTGCAGGGCTCAGTTTTTAGTGCTGTCAGAACATCTTGACTTGCCAGGTGCAGTTTAACTTAAATTGACACTTTTTTATTCCATGCTAAGTGCCTCTTATTGAACCCCATGCTACAGTAGAATGTTTTATCTATCAATGAATTCAAGCTACAGTTTTTGCTCTTTCCATAAATCTCAAGTTGTTACCTGGGAAACTAGAGAAATACAGTACTTACAAGAACTGTAAAAATAGATAAACTTTATCTCTGGTTAATGTCCCAGAATATATAAGAACATTGATCAAAATGGATCTCAGGTACTTGGAAGCTATGGACACTTTTTCCAAAAGTGTTTACTTGTTATTTGATATCTAAATGCAAAACTACATACATCAATAAATACTTTTTAAAAATAATCTGTCACCAAGTGTTTACTACCTCATCTGAGAGCAGCATAATCTAGGAAAAGAGACTCTGATTCTAGCAATGTATCACTTAGTTTACTGAGTGTAGTTATGACACAATCAGATTTCTTAGATATAGCATATATTGTATTGAACTGGACAGATAAGAGCACAATAGATCTTACTTGGGTAACAAGATGGAATTGTATAATAAGGAGAGGCTAACCTGACGTAGTTGTGAGAGTCACAACTACTGAAGAAGCATGAAATGGCTGCAGCAGCTCTACATGGAGAGAGGATTGAAGGATGCGAAGAGAAGGGGGTTAATATGTTCTGCCGTAGAATAAATGACCATGAAGCACTGATCCTGGTTTGTGATTTATTAGTCAACGCATTTCAGAAAAAGGATATCTGCTCCATCAGGAGAAAATTACATTACTAATATATTAAGATAATGTGATTTTGTCCTGATGAAGGAGCTGTCCATTGGCTGAAACATATTGACTAATAAATCACAACCTAGGATCACTACTTCACTGTCATTTCTACTATGTCAGTGCAGATTAACTCCTTCTCTTCACATCCCTCAGTTCTAGATGTAGCATATAGCAGAGCTCATAAAACTAACCCCGCCCACAACTGCTTATGAGCCCTGTGTCCTGGCACTGATGATCTCCTTGGGATAAAACCTTCATTTTGTTGAAATAGCATACCGACTAATTATTGGAAAATCACTGAATTCAGTGTTTTAACTCCTACATATTGCTGTCCTCAAATTACATAGCAAAAAGATACTGACAGATTCTCTTTAATTAAAAAATAAATAAATACACTTTTATGCTGCTGTAGAGTTTGTGTAACTCCTTTACATAGCTAACAGTTCTGCTGCTTCTGACATGGAGCCAACAGCACATTACAACAGATGAGTGATCCTGTGGATATTCTGATTCCCCAGGTTTGCACCATCTTGAAAAAAAAGTTTGGTTCAGGAACCGGACTTTACCCAAATTTGACCCTTGATGTCATACCCCATACAAGTCAATGGGGACCCGAACTTCAGTGCTGAAAAGTGGCTGTAAAATGGTCACAGTAAGGCCTAGGGGTCTACAAAAGGAAGGAAAATGGGGGTATTAGCATTATAATTATGTATAACGTGTTTCCCGGAAGATAACACTGCAGATAGACTTTTTTCTGGGCCCTTTTCCAGTCCGCTCATTAAACTACATGAATATTCACTGCTCCCCCGCCCACCATCTGTGTTAAAATCTGTGATTGGCTGCAGTCATACTGCTAAACACGCTCCCATCCTCTGTGTCAGCAGTTGTGTTTGGTTGCAGACCAGTTTGCTGCATTGTAGTGTAACAAGACAGAAATAATAAAAAAAAATGATAGCCGGGTAAAACACACCACACCTGGCATACGTTTTGGAATGAAAGGCACTGGATAAAGCATTTTATTGCGAAATGTACATTGGGTGTGGTGGGCTCCTGGAGTTACTTATCAAGGTAAGACAACAGTTCTGATTATTTATCACTTTTTTCATTTGATTTTTTTTTTCTTATATCAATTTTGTTCCCATGTTCTTTAATGCAAACTGTTTTTGGATCGTTTTGGAAAATGCTAAAACAGATCCATTAACAGATCCGTATACTCCCCATTAACTTTCATGGAGACGGATGCGTTAACAGATGTGACAAAATGTGTAATTCGATAGGGTCATTCAATTAGTGTTCTGTGGTTAAAAACAGACCAAACGTTATGCATGCAGGACTTTTTTCCAACAGATCCAAATAAAGATGTCTAACGGATCCGTTCATATATAATAAAAGTCAATGGGCAACAGATCCGTTAGGAAAGCATTCATTAGTCCATCCATTAACGGATCTGGTTCCAATAGACTCCCATTATGCTATAACAGATCCGTTGCACCAGGGTAACGGGAAGAGTTGAATACAGCACCAGAATTGGCGCATGTGATAGATTCCCCACTGGAGTGGCTGTGGGCTGCTATTGTTAGGCTGGGAAGAGCCAACATAATATCAACTGTCATGATTCAGGGACCGAGGAGGATCAAAAAAATGTGGAAACATAAAAGGTAACAGAGTGACTGGAACCTTAACGGACTGCAGACCTAATCCTGACACGCAACTAGAAGTAACCGTGGGACGAGCCTATGATGACCTAGTCATCTCAACACAGCCGGAGAACTAAATATTCTTACAGATAGATATAAGAAAGTTAATCTGCCTTGGAGCAATCCCCAAAGATATAGATAGCCCCCCACGTGTAAAGACTATGGTGATATAGTAAAACACAATACAAAGCTAGAAAAAAACAGATTCAGCAAAGGTGAGGCCCAAACTATCTTTATAGGAAAGGATAGGAAGGAGCACTATCTGTAGCCGTAAAAACCCTAATAAATACCAGCACGACTGATATGGAAAAACCCTGAGGCCACACGGCCTCTCCCTCACTAGATCAGCACTCAGATGTTACTGGGATCCAAAAACACTAATATAGATGAGGGACTGAATTAATACCAAGCATGACAAAAGACATTGCAGAATCATGGAGCTAAGTATACAGACACTCCCAGCAGGGAATAATCCAATTCCACCAAGAACTCCACACAGACAAAATAGGAATCAAGCATAGTATGAAAGCAGAAAAAACAACAAGAAAGTGGAAACAATAAGCAGAAGCGCAAGACCACTTATCTGAGAGGAGTTCTGGTAGTGAGCAGGGCTGATTTCAGAATGTCCTTAACACACAGGATATCCATTGAGCATCGGCAAGTAACAGGAGGAAACTGCTTAGTTATATAGTCCAATCAGAAATGCCTGATTACCAGTCCTCCACAGGTGTGTGGCTTTCATTCCACAAATCAACTGCACCGCCAGCACTAACCACAAGAGTGAGCCCCAAACTGGAAAATGTGATCACAACAATCAACCCCCAGTTGTCTACTGTACCTTGGCTGGTTTTGGAAAAAGCGGGTGACCACACACCATTTTTTTTAAATTATTTATTTAAATAGTTAAAAAATAAGCGTGGTATCCCCTCCATTTTGGATAACCAGCCAAAGTACAGCTGACAGCTGATGGTTGCAGCCCACAGCTGCTGCTGTACCTGTGATGGTTGTGAATATTTTGGGAACCCCACATCATTTTATTTTTTTTTTAATTAATTTTTAATTCATCTAAACAGCTGTCTAAGCTATCTAGCTAACTCAAGCTGTCAATCTATTCTATCTATCTATATATTTTATCTATTCTATATATCTATCAAGCTATCGCTCTAGCTAGTGATGTAAGAAAATAGCAAATCAGTTAATGGAACTATTGACTATTATTACACTGGTCAACACAAAATAAATCATCAGCAAAGGTAGTATGTCTGTTTTATGGAGTTTGATATGCTGATTCCAAAAATATGCTTGGTTTTGCCCTATCACATAAAGTTTCTGAGATAGAAGTATTTCTGTTATTACGTTATTTCTGCATTTTCAATGTATGCTGGGCCCCCCTCATGTGATATGCTCAAGTTGTTCAAATGGTCTTTGTCACTGGTTGAATATGAGGAAAGTGGCTATGCCATTTGATGTTACCATGATTTATAGAGAACCCAAAACTCATGATGACTGCTACTTTTGTCTTGTCAAACTGAAGGGGTTTTCTACAAAGAACAAACATAAGATTAATTACCCTGAATTTGAATCTGCGATTAGGCCAGTTCCACATGATGATAGCTTGCCAGTTTCTGTACCACTGTTGTCTGGATTGGATGAAAATAAAGTAGAATATGAAGTCTATGGAGCTGAAGCTACTGCCAAAAACTGGAGACTTCAAATCAAGAGGAGTATGTACCTAATGGACCAGCTGAGCATCCAGAACGCTTTACTCAACATGAATTAAATGATCTCATCAGATATTTTTTATTGTCAAAGGATAAAGCTGAATTCTTGCATCTAGGTTGAAACAGAAGAATTTTCTTCATGATGATGTCAAAGTGTGTTATTACCGAAACAGAAGTAACACTTTAACACAATTTTTCACAGTTGATGGACCAATGGAGTATTATAACAATGTGAATGGTCTCTTTAAAGAACTGAAGCAAGAGAATTTTGTTGCAGATTGGTGATTGTTTATTGACTCATCCCAGGGAAGTTTGAAAGCAGTGTTGCTTCACAGTGGAAATATGAAACCATCAATCCCTATTGCTCACTCATGTCAGCTAAAGGAAAGTAATGAAAATCTGCCAGTTGTTTTGGATGCTATACAACATAAGCATCATCAATGGAATATCTGTGGAGATTTGAAAGTGATTGGTCTGCTGCTGGGAATGCAAGGAGGTTTCACAACATATTGTTGCTTCTTGTGTTTATTGGACAGTAGAAATACAGTAGAGCATTATGTTCATCATGATTAGGGTCAGAGGAGGATCTATGCTCGAGGTAGAGAAAATGTTCAACATAATCTTTTAGTTTCTCCAACAAAAATCTTTCTTCCTCCAATACATATAAAGTTGTGATTGATTAAAAAGTTTGTGAAAGCCATGGCAATGACAAATTCCAGTACATTTCACAGAAATTCCGAGCATTTCACCAGTAATACTGAAGGAAGGGGTATTTGTTGGTCGTCAGATCAGAGAGCTTATGAGAGATGATGTGCTGGAAGGAACTCTAAATGATAAGGAATTGAGATCTCTAAAGGCCACTTTACACACAGAGATACATCTTTGGCAGATCTGTGGTTGCAGAGAAATCATGGACATAGTGTTCCATTTGTACACAGCCATAAACCTGGCACTGATTGTCCACAATTTCACTGCAACCACAGATCTGCCACAGATTTATCTCTGTGTGTAAAGTGGCCTTAAATGATAAGCTTCAAGTGGATTTGTGAAAACTAAGGAAAAAATAAATCTCCAGAATATGTTGAAGGTGTTGAGGAACTGCTAAATGCATACCAATGTCTTGTCTCTGAAAATACACTTTTTGTATTCACATTTAAATTTCTACCCACAGAATCTTGGTAGTTGCTTAATGTAAAGGTGCGACGATGATGCTGAACTACTACTGCTGTTACAGCCCGTCCGTCGAGGACCACTATCAGGCGTCCTCTTCCTCTTTTCCCCGCTTTGTCACAGCCTCCCACCATCACTTTGACAAAGTATACTGCAAAATATGATGCTCTCAGTCTAACTTCAGTGATGATTGTCCAGGTTACCCATGTTTCATAGCATATTTACATTAAGCAACTACCTTGATAAAGGTATCACAACCGAAACGTTGGTGTTGCTACTGTCAGGGTTCACATTTTTGCAGTTTGTCAATAAAACACTTGCATGAAAATTATTCCTCTCTTTGTCCTTTGAGTGCTTTGGTGCTATCATCCGATGTTAAATGACTACCATGAACACAATTCACCAGAGTCGTAGGTAAATAAGTACCGACCGCAAGCCCTGAACTTAACACCACACTAAAAGTAGCCGGCCAGCATGCCTAAAAACCTAAATGCCTCAAACCCAGCCGGAGAACTACATACCCTACAAGGCAGAAAGTAGAAAAGAAACTATCTTGCCTCAGAGCAGATTTCCCCAAAGAGAATAGGCAGCCACCCACATGCACAGACTGTGAGCAAAGATGAAAAGACATACACAGTAAGAGCAAGATGGAGCAAAGAGAGGCCACACTATACTAAATACCAAAGACAGGATAGGGAACTCTTGCAGTCGGCATGAAAAACCCTATCAAACTTCCTACACGGAATATGCAAAAAGGAAGAGTGATCTAATACTCGCACGTTCACAATCCGTACAAGACTCTGGTGAAACTGTAGGAAAAAAAACTAACAATTACTGTGCCGACTAATCTTTGCTAAGATAAATAGCAAAGACTGACTAGGAAGATAAATCTTGTTTATCTGAAGGCACAAACAAAACAGGATACAATACAAAAAAAAACTTCAGAGATAATTCACAGAAGCAATAAGCAAATAACACACAAAAAGTATAAAGAAAAAACAAGAACTTATCTTAGCTTGATGGAGTGAAAGCAAGGAGGACAAGATACAGATTCCTATAGCCTCAGGAATTTCAGACAACTGGCAAGGACAAACAGCCAGAACATGCCTATATCCAAAATCAAGGTTTGAGATACAAACCAGATGTGTAGAACTGAGGAACAGAATCCAACCCACTAACTTCAACGACCACAGGAGGGGGAGTTCAAGAGCGGAGCTCCACCAGACAGTAGTCACAACACTTGGGTTTTGCTATTTTCTATATATTCATTTACTCTAGAGCACCTAGTATATAGTAGTTGAGCCAGACTTTATCCCTAATACTGCTACTGGGTGGGCGAAGGAAGCATTGAATATTCATAAACCTTAATTAGCGGACCTGGTAGAGAGTTTGACTGCAGTGTGAAATACCAAGAAACACAGTAAGTATAACTATCCTGCTCTTACTACCATTTAACTTCCATTTGCAGCCCTCTAGTGCTTACTACGGCTATTTTACAACCCCAATCATCTCTTGCTCATTGACTTGTATTAGATTTGTTATTCGAGGGTAAAGTATGGCGTCAAGTGGGCTTGACGATCCTGAATTTATTTTCCTTTGTTGGTTTGATGGACCTGATTATCCATGGGTTTACTCATCACTAGTGGCTATGATTCATACTTCAGCTCCGTCCAATTCAAGTGAAGTACCAGCCAAAGCATAGCCACTGTTATACAGATGTCCATTCTATGCTCATAATTAGATGAACTTTCTATATATGAATACAGTACAGTATATGAAAATATCCTCTTTAGAAGGAACACTAGCATTCAAGTGTAACCTATTGGAGGCAGCAATCCTAAAAGCTACTATCAACCCATAACAAGTATTCCTTTGAAGACTGAGAATAAAAAGCCAAACCAGACAGTCCATTGGCAGGCACATGTTTTGCGGTGTTTGTCCCTTTTCAGTGCAAAGAAGAAGGTCTGAGACCTCTAACATCAAGTATAAGGTGGAACATTTCTCTTTGTGGAAAGTGCCAAGACAGCAAGGAGACTTAAAGGTCATGCAATGCTTCACTGGAAATTAAGATACGCAAATATCCTCTTCGGAGAAAAGGACAATTAGAACTCTTTCATTGTGTTTCAGAGAAAATATTGTTTACTGAGCTCACCGGGGATCATAACGCGAGGCCTGACGGGTTCTTCACCGTGCGGTGTATGTAGGAGCTGGCTGGGGGCAGTACCCTCTAATCTCATCTCTCCTAGTGGTCCCCGGTGGAATTTTCAAACCATTTTTATCTGCAAAATCAGAATTAAGAGAGACACAAGCAAGTGACATAAATAGTATTTAATTCTACTATTCCTGTATGTAATCATGTCACTGCAAGCATTCCTGATATGTCTGTGCTATTAAAAGGGAATCTGTATTTTTGCTTCCTAATCTGAGAGCTACATACTGTAGAGGCATATACACTGATCCATAGACATATCACTTACTGGGCTGCTTAGATGAGTTTTATAAAAATAATTGTTTTCTCAACAGGAGAATATCACTAGAGGACTAGTAACCCTGTTACCATGTAGTTCAACCATGTCTCCACCACTGCACTGTGCATAGACAGAAAGTTTCCACACAAAGTTGAAAATCAGTGGTGTAAGTGAGGTAAGACAAAGGTCAGCATTGACAGAACTGATTGATTGATATTATATAAATCAGCTTTTAATTCAAAATTTTTGAAAAGTGTAAAGTAAGTGTAATATTTCTGGAATCAGGGTCTTTGCCCCTATATAATACTGCTCTCAGATGGAGTAGCAGACACTCAGCGAGTCCCTTAACCATTGGTTTGCTGCAAGTTCCTGATTCCATCTGTTTTGCTAAAAATCATTGATCCCTTATGTCTCTTGCCTGCTGCAAGTCTTTGATAATCTATACATCAACTATTTCTGTGTGTATCCATACACGTGCGCCATCTTGTGTATTTGTTCCAGTGTTTGTCTGCCTTCCTGCCCCTTTATGCTGCATGCTGCAATATTTTTCTACATGGACGGTGTGTGGGGAAAATCAGTCATATGTATTAAAGGGAATCTGTTAGCAGGCGTTTGCTATATAGTCTGAGAGCACCATAACATAGGGCAACAAAGCCTGAATCTATTGATGTATCACTTACTGGACTGCTTTGTGTAGTTTTCATAGAATTCTTATTGTCTGATGTAGATGTAAATGAGCTATGACTTCAGGTCCGTGTATAATCCGGACCCTGACTGGCCAATTCCAATGTGCAATGTGAATTGTCTGCAAGTTTGTAATTAGTGGTAGGGGCGGAGTTACACACATTAGCCTGACTGCTCAGCCCATGAGATGTAGTACGGTGTTGTTAAAGGGAACCTGTCAGCAGAAATTTCGCCCAAAACCTAAAAGATTCCCCCTCTGCAGCTCCTGGGCTGCATTCTAGAAAGGTCCCTGTTATTATTGTGCCCCATGTGAGACCAAAATAAAGACTTTATAAAGTGGTACCTTTTTGTATTCAGATACTGTAAATGTGACACGGGGGCGGGCTTTCTGGTGTCCGTTATTCTGCCTCCTGGTCCTGTATGCCGCCCCCCATCGCTCCTTTCCATAGCTGATGCACCGCCCACTGCTCCAGCCATCCCCGCGCATGCCCAGTGCCAGTCTCACGGGACTGAGCAGTGTGACCGCTGGTGACGTGTGCGCAGGCAAGTGATTATGGGCGGGGCTGTGATTGTTATCAGCAAGTACCCGCCCATAATCTCGTGAGCGCGCAAACCTCACCAGCAGTCACACTGTGCTCAGGGTACATGCTAGACTGTATGGGCTGCTCCCAGGGATGACGTCCCTTTTGTCACGTGATAGGGGCGTGTTCAAAATACTATCACGTGACAAAAGGGACGTCATCCCTGGAAGCAGCCCATACAGTCTAGCATCTATTGCTATTCATTGGAATTTGTTTCTCGCCTTGCTGTGTACCAATAGGTTTAATTGATTTTATATTTTGATGGATTGGGCATTTCTGAATGTGGCAATAATATGTGTATATTTGTTATTTTTTAAACTGTTTTATTTTCAATGGGACGAAGGGGGATGATTTGAAGTTTTAGTTTTTTTTTATTTTTTCATATTTTTAAAAACTTTATTTTTTTATTTTATTTTACTAGTCCCCCTAGTAAACTTTATTACTGCACTGTCCGATCGCCTGTGCAATTTCTGTTGATCAAAGCTGCACAGCTCTGATCAGCAGAAATGCTTTTTTCCTGTGACACTACTGTGTCGGCTCTGACAGGAAATAAGTCATGATAGCGACAGGGGTCATCACATGACCTGTCACTACCATAGCAACCATTGGCTCCCTGTCATCATGTCACGGGGTCTATGATGGCGGCAGGGAACTGCGCGTTCCCCACCGTGGCCATTTAAATTGCGCTGTCACATTTTGACAGCGCCATCTAAGGTGTTAACTGGCGTGGGTGGATCGCGGATCCACATGCGCCTGTAAGCCACATATGTCTGCTGTTCAAATCAGCAGATATGTGCAGGGATCACCTCCGGCTCACCGCAGCAACCTGCGCTGATTACCCCGACATGACCAAGGACGTACCAGTACGTCCTTGGTCGTAAAGGTGTTAAGACCTGTACTGCAACTTCAACATGCTAAGACCATACATAAATGCAAAAATAAGACGCTTAGTGGGCAAAAAAAGGAACAACTATTTTGGTCACATAAAGAGGCTGATCTTCATAGATTTGGTAATAAGGCAGGGAGGATGTTGGCAAATTTAGAAAGAGGTAACAGAAAAATAACGGTAATCTCTAAATTGAAAACAAAGGGTAGGGGGGTGACTTCGGATCCCAAGGAAATTAATAAGGTGCTGGGAGAATATTATAGAAAGTTGTACGGGCCAGGACACAACGACATGACTGACGAGTCTGAGTGGTAACGACAAGCCCAATTACCCAGCTTAACAGAGGAGGAACTGGAAGCCTTAAATGCAGATATTAGAGAGGAGGAGGTTTCAAAAACAATTGGGGAATTTAGTACTAACAAGGCACCAGGGCCCGATGGTTTTAATAGCGAATTCTATAAAGCCCAAAAGGATCAGATTTCACCGGATTTAACTTCAGTCTTTAATGCGATTTTGGGAGGAACAGAAATCCCTAAAAATGCCAGTATAGCATACATTAAATTAATACCTAAGGGGACCAAAGACCTGGACAACCCCTCGAGCTATAGACCCATTTCGCTCATCAACCAGGACTTAAAAATAATGTCTAAAATTATGGCTGATAGATTGGCCACAGTCTTACCTAGGTTAATTTCAGAACACCAGGTAGGGTTTCTAAAAGGGAGAAATGCAGTGACCAACATTAGGAAGACGATTTTAGTGGTTGGTGCGGTGCGACTGGGGCGTACGGAGGGAAGGGCTAGTCCTGCATTAGTCACACTCGATGCTGAGAAAGCGTTCGATAATGTTAACTGGGGCTGGTTGGACAAGGTGATGGAGGCCGCGGGGATCTTAGGCAGGATGAGACTCTACATTAAAAATTTATATGCCAACTCGGGAGCAAGGATTCACACCCCGGGCTTTTTGTCTGATGTGTTCCCCCTGATGAAAGGGACGAGACAGGGATGCCCGCTATCCCCCTTACTATTTAACTTGGCAATTGAACCCCTATCAAGAGTGCTGCAGGGTCACAATAGTTTCAAAGGGATCAACGTAAGGGGAGTAGAGATGAAGCTAGCGCTTTTCACCGATGACATGATTTTATATATGGGGAACCCTGGTGCGGACCTGCCCTGGACACTTGACATGATTGAAAAATTTGGTGCCTTTTCAGGCTTTAAGTTAAACAAAAAGAAATGCGAACTCTTATTTCTGAGCGGAGGTCAAGGGCCAACTGGAGGAAAACCAAGTGAGGGTCATGTAAATGGGATTCCTATAGCGCAATCATCAGTAAAATACCTGGGAGTGTATATAGGGAGGAAGGTGGAATCAATTTATAAATTGAATTATGGTCCACTGATCAGAAAAATCATTAATCAATTGAAGGGCTGGAAGGGACTACCCCTGCCACTATTGGCAAGATGCCACCTCATAAAAATGATGAGCTTTCACAGGTTGCTGTACCCCTTCCAAACGATCCCTTTATTGATAACACTAAAGGACGTCAACAGACTCAACTCAGCGTATACAGATTTTGTTTGGAGGGGAAGGAAACCCAGAATAAAGCTGCGCACGCTGATGAAGTCAGTGAAGGAGGGAGGGATAAATTTCCCAGATGTCAGAGGGTATAACATTGTGTGCATCATGAGACACGTGATTGACTGGCTGAGAGGAACGAGCAGGCACTCAGATTATGAAACGGAACTCAAGTATGCAGAACCATGGGACCTGACGTCCATTCTACACTCCCCACTGTCCAAGGTTGAAGGCCATATAAGAAACTCGGTCATAATTCGAGACACCATGTTGGCCTGGAGATTGGTAAGGCGGAAATTGGGACTTTCATGGAAGGTATCAAAATACCTAAATCCTTGGGCATCACCAAACTTCCCCCAGGGACGAGAGAATAAACTATTCCTCAGATGGAAAGAGAAGGGCATTAGGAGAATGATAGATGTTATGAATGTGGAAGAGAGAAGGTGGCTGACAGGTCGGGAAGTGCTTGATAAATACAACCTTAACGGCTTCCACATCATTCAGTATGAACAATTGAAGCATGGAATAATGGGAGAGCTTGGTTAGATTGGAAGGGAACTGAATAAGAGTATGATTGACGAGCTTCTGGAATGTGATGTAACAAATGTAAATGTTTCTCGAATATACCGAACATTTAGAGGTGTGCTAATATCCAGGGAAGATAGTCGTACACTTCTAGCGTGGGAAAAACAACTGAAAGGGCAAGAAGTGGTAGAGGACATACTGAAAGGATGGGTTCAGATGAGGAAACAAGTCACCAATGAGAGCTGGAGAGACACCCAATTTAGGATATTACACAGGGCTGTTTTGGGCTTCAACATACCGGGCAGAGAGGCACAGTGTCCTAAGTGCCACAAAGAAAAAACAGACATGCTGCATGATTTGTGGGAATGTAGGACAATAAAGAGATTTTGGAATCAAGTCAGAGCATTAGTTCAGACAACATGGAGAATTTCCTGCAAACCAGAGTTAATGGTGTGGATTTTCCACTTTTTTGAGGGAGGAGTCAGAAGGGGACTGAACACTCAGGACAAAAAGGCATTTGCAATCATTCATAACATAGCCATGATAGCTAAAAGGTGCCTCCTAAGGCACTGGATACAGGAGGAGGCTCCATCCACTGGGGAAGTCATCGGTGAACTACATAATCTTTTGAGGCTGGAGAAATTAGAAGCAGAATGGGACAAGGATAATATGACAACCAAGTTTTTCGGGAGGTAGAAGACTTTTATAGAAGTTTATTTCAAACAGGAAGACATAAACCATTTAGTGACACCTTTCAGGCATACGGAGTGGTACCTTCTAAATGAAATCCAGGATAGCTTGGGAAAGTTGAGGATTACTTAGCGGGGACCCAGGTGAAGGACAAAGGTGAGATGGTATGGCATCATCCAGGCACGGCATCAACATTAGAAATATTAAAGAATGGCACAGGGGCTGAAGGGTTTGTTTCATGTATGTTATGTTCGGATTTTCTAACTCTGATCTATTAAATGGCAATGTAATTTGAAACGTGATTTGAGATAGAGAGGGGGTTTTACCCTTTTCTTTGACACATATTGACAGCTGAATTCTTGTCTTTCGCAAATCATACTACTTTTGATACGATATTGTATAGAATTTGTAAAATCAATAAAAATGTTTGGAAAAATAAGAAGCTTTACTGGAAAATAGATAAAAGCAAATAAGAAATACAGTACAAGGAATTCTCAAACAAAGGGAACATGTGCACTGCAAATAGAGGACCCAAGGCATGACACAATGCAGATGAGCATGCATGAAGAAATGATGAGTAAGTAAATGAAGTATATAAACAAGAAGGTGCAATAGTCAATAATGACTAATACCAGTAATAATAAAAAAGGTACAAGTATATAGAGGTGACAGCCAAAATAAATAAGCATAAATGAAAATGGTAATTTTGGAGTCACACAAAGCAGAGACTTGCATCCAAAATATAATTTAAAATTAATATGTCAACATTTTTAAAGGTATGTAACCTATTAACCCCTTCTTCCAAGAACTATAACTTTTATATTGTTCAATCAACATAGCCATATGAGGGCTTTATTTTTGCGGAACGAGTTGTACTTTTGAATTAAACCATTAATTTTACGGGGCGTGGCTATGGTCTGGAGCTAGGAGGAAGTGTCTGGGGTGAGCTCCACTATCCTGTTCCAGAATCCTGATAAAAACATAGGTGGGGAGGGCTGAGATTGCCTCTCTGACTGATCCCTGGGGAGGAGTGCAGGAGGCAGAGAGACCTGAGGTGCGGTGCAGCTTCCAGGAGAGCGGGGAGCACGGCTGGACGCTGAGAACCTGCTGGGACTGGCAGCAGCGGCCATTTTAGGTACGGTGCTTGGGGGAGACGGCAGAGAACTGAGCGGGACCGGCGGGAGAACAGAGAAGGAAACGCTCAACTGCTGCAGGATCCTGAGCTTTCCTGTGTTGGCTCAGCAGCGGTCGGGAGGAGAGGTGATTCCGGCGGGGAGAAGCCAGTCTGGTATTCTCTGAACAGCAGGTGCGGCGTCGCTGGGTCCCAGTGCCCTCCAGCTTCACCCTCCCACAGTACCTTGGAGAAGAGTGTACTCCAGAGCTGGCGGCGGTGAGTGAAGGGCTGTAACAGGGGTCCCCTGGGAGCACGTACCGGCTGGGGGAGTGAGAGGAGCTGCGATGGGGCCACCAAGAAGCGTGGGGAAGGCCACACAAAAGGGCACCACTGGCGCAGGAGCGGCGGGAAAAGGGGCTAAAGCTGCAACACAGCAGAAAACTACTGCAGGACGCCTGGCTCAATTTGCCAGAAACAGCCCCCCTGGCCTGGACACTGGCAATGAAAGGACAGTCTCTGGGTCACCCCAAACTAAGCAGCAGCAGGAAAAGTCCCAGGAACAACAGGACTTACATGCCATAATGGAGGATGGAGAAGAGAGCCTGTCTCCACCTCCCCCATCACAGTTAACAGATGAGCTGCAGCAAATGTCTCTGCATTTAACCCCTTCTGCTCAGAAAAGTGCAGATCTCCAAAGAGAGCCCACTTTGTCAGATATCATGGCAGCTATAGGAGTCTGCAACACCACTCTCAATAATCTCACATACCAATTAGGCTGCCTCACCAGGGATCTAGCTAGTGTGAGAAAAGACATGAAGCAACAGGCTGAGAAAACCACAGCCCTTGAGGAGAGAGTGAGCGAAATGGATGCTGTATTATGGCCCATGTCACAGAAGATGGAGGTGTACGGTATAAATATCGACGCCATCCAGGCTAAACAGGATGGCCTAGAGAACCGCCTGCGCAGAAGTAACATCCGCCTAGTGGGAGTGGCGGAGAGAGTGGAGGGAACACGACCTGCTGAATATTTCGAGGATTGGATTGTACAGACCTTTGGAAAGGATGCGCTTACCCCATTATTTGATATTGAACGGGCTCATAGGGTCCCTACCAGACCCCTTCCACCAGGAGCCCCTCCACGCACGGTGCTTATGAAAATCCTGCACTACAGAGACAGAGATAACATTTTAAGAGCTGCAAGAAATATCCCAAACCTCTCTATAAATGGCCAGAGGGTGTCAGTTTTTCCTGATTACTCGGCAGAGGTCCAAAAAAAGAGGGCACAATTTCTGGATGTTAAACGGCGACTACGTCAGCTGGATATACCCTATTCGATGTTGTATCCGGCACGACTCCGAGTGGTGGCTATGAACTCTACACATTTTTTCGAAACCCCTAGGGATGCACAGAGATGGGTCGATCAACATGAGAAAACCATGCGGGATTCAAGGAAGCGACGGAGCCCACCTCCTGAATGAAACGGACTTCTCCTCTATGTTGACAACTATACTCGGGTGATATCGTTACATGAAGGACTGGTTATGTTGTACTTCTGAATTTAAAGTTTGTCCCCCAGGGCTACCTTTGGCCCACGGGCTTCACTTGGCTTCCCCTCTATGATGTTTTGTCATTCTCCCCTCTCTTGCCGTCCCCCCCTTCCCCTCCATTTTTTATTTTTTTCTCTTCTTCCCCTCTCTTCCCCCTCTTTCTTTCTCTCGCCCTCTCCTTCAAGAATTTACATTTGGGATGTGGGGGTTTTGCTGCGGGGGAAGGGGGGGAGGGTGAGGGATGAAAACGCAGGTTTTCCTGAAAAGTAGAGAGGGAAGCCTGTTATGGTAACACTGCATTGCTGAACATGGGTATGTCCCCCGGGACTCTCTATGGTCCACGGGCTTTATTGAATGGTCTTCTTCGCTTCTCCATCTCCCTTCCTCACCTTTTGTCTCCCTCCTTCATCGCTCTATCCTCTTCGTTTCCCCTTTCCCTTTCTCCCCGAGCTACACAGAATTTGTACTCAAACACTGCTGGGGGGGGGGGGAGATGTTGAGATGTGTTGTGGGGGGGGAGACTGTAATGTGTAACATTATATGAAAACAGCAGTTTCATGCAAAGTGTTCAAAGGAGCTTGCCATAGACTAGAACAGTCCTCTGAGTTGTACACGTCCCCTAAGGGGTAGGAGTAGTGGTTTTGGACAGTAGTTTTTCTTTTGGTCTGGGCTCCTACTGGAGAGGAGTACTTCTGCCAGACCCTACTGTAGACTTGTATTGTTAGGATGATGTTTGGCCTCAAAGTTTATGAGGATGTTTTCTCTTTTGGATTGTATGGGAAACCGGAATTGTATGGTGTTGTTGATGCCGTGGCCCTTCACGTGTTTCTACTCTCTAAGGCCCTACAGGAGGGAAGCCAGGAATGTATGATGTAACTGGGGGAGGGTCGGAGGAGCAAAACGCTTTTATTTATCTGGTATGGCGGGGAAGGTTAATATCTTAACATGGAATGTCCGTGGTCTGGGAGATCCCACGAAGAGGGCAGCCGTAATGGATTTTGTCAGGGATTATTTCCCGGCTATAGTCTGTTTACAGGAAACACACTTAGAGAAGGAAAAAATAACGTACCTGAATAGATCATGGATTAGTCATAGTTATCATTCTACATTCTTATCTTACTCTAGGGGGGTTAGCCTATTAGTCCATAGGGCCATACCGTTTGAACCTATTACATCCAAGGTAGACAGAGAGGGGAGGTTTCTTTGGGTGCGGTGTAAAATTCTGAACAAGGAATTGTTGCTAATAGGGGTATACATTCCCCCACCCTATAATAATGGGGTCATTAAGATGGTGGCAGAGGCTATGCAGGAGAATTCGGGTGTACAGGTGCTGTGTATGGGGGATTTTAATCATACTATTCACCCGTATTGGGACAAATTTAATAATGACCCCTCTTTGGCGACATTACCTATTTCAGGGTTTGGCGAGACCTTAAAGGATTTGGCACTGACGGATGTGTGGAGGATGGGACACCCAGGGATTCGTCAATTCTCCTGTTATTCTAAATCACATAAATCCCTATCCAGAATAGACATGACATTGGGGTCCTCAGGAGTGTTGCCACTAGTGGAGTCGGTGTCTTACTTACCGAGAGCCATCTCAGATCATTCACCCATGGTGACTTGTCTACGTCTGGTCCCTGACCCTGATAAAACCTTACTTACCTGATCTCTGAACCCTTTTTGGTTGCAGGTCATTGAGACTGACCCTATTGTTGCTACTTTAAATCATTACTTTAAAGAAAATACACAGGAAGATATTGCTCAAAATGTTATATGGGACGCCATGAAGGCTTGCCTGAGAGGGGCATTAATACAAGGGATTGGTAGATCCAAGTCCCAGTCACGTCAATTTGGGATATTTCTCCAGGACAGGGTTCAGTCTACGAAGCGTCAGTATATAGAATCGGCAACCACTCAGAATCTGCTAGAATGGAATGAGGCCCAGAAGTCGTATGATCTGCACCTCAGGGAAAAGGCCAGGAATAGGCGGATGTTCTCGCAGTATACATTTTTTGAAGAGGGGGGAAAAGGCAGGACATCTATTGGCTGTGACAGCTAGGGCACAGCAGGGAAGTTCCTTTGTGGGGGCAATAAAGGATTCCACGGGGGCTGTGGTTAGTGAATCAGAGGGGATATTGCAGGTTTTTACTGACTCCTACCAGCAATTATATACTTCCAAATTAAGTTTTACTGAGGAACAGATTGATTCATATCTAGAGGAAATACCTCTCCCCAGGCTAACTGAGTCAGATCGAGCCTACCTGAATGGCCCCTTGCAATTGGAGGAACTGCAGCTGGCGGTGACCTCCATGTCTAATGGAAAGTCCCCGGGATCGGATGGTCTTCCAATAGAAATATACAAAAAATTCGGAGACATCTTATTGCCGCAGCTCTTGGAAACGTTCCAAGGAGCAGTCAAAACGGGCAGCCTTCCTCCATCAATGCAAGAGGCAATTGTGGTAGTCATACTTAAACCGAGTAAAGACTCCTTGCTCCCTGACTCATATAGACCGATATCTCTCCTTACCACGGATATTAAAATCATAGCCAAGGTATTGGCATCTAGATTGAACAAGGTGATTTCCTTCTGACCAGTCTGGCTTTATGCCCTCTAGA
Source organism: Anomaloglossus baeobatrachus (assembly GCF_048569485.1). Taxonomy (NCBI): domain Eukaryota; kingdom Metazoa; phylum Chordata; class Amphibia; order Anura; family Aromobatidae; genus Anomaloglossus; species Anomaloglossus baeobatrachus. The sequence goes on along the minus strand of NC_134353.1, from coordinate 254,124,484 downwards.
TCTACAGCAGTTAACATCAGGCGCCTTCACCTCAACCTACAACTCCCAGTAGATAATCCGGGGGACAGAGTTATCTGCTCCCTGGACGCTGCTAAAGCATTCGACTCCATTGAATGGAACTTTCTGTGGGCAGTCCTCCGTAAGTTTGGGTTGGGTGAGGATTTCATCTCCTGGGTGACATTACTATATGGCAGGCCTACGGCTAGAATTCGTGTTAATGGTAGACTCACTTCAACATTTAATCTGACCAGGGGCACTCGTCAGGGATGCCTCCTCTCACCCCTCCTGTTTGCAATGGCTATAGAGCCCATGGCAGAGATCCTGCGTAGACATCCAAAAATAACGGGCTTCAGAAGAGGGGATCGAGAGGAAAAAGTGGCTCTGTATGCGGACGATACTCTCCTCTTTTTGTCAGACGCATCGCTTTCGTTGCCAGTGGCCATGGAGGTAATTCAGAGGTTTGGGAGTTACTCCGGGTTAACTATAAATTGGGGGAAGTCGGTGTTACTCCCTGTGGATAACTTGGCTGATATTCCTAGATACACTCCTTCAGGACTGCAGATATCTTCGCAGTTTAAATACTTGGGAATTAATGTTACCGCCAGAGTGAATGATTATACCACACTTAATTTGTCCCCAATCCTTAAAAAATGTAAGGATAAAATTGACATATGGACCCGGCTACCTCTATCGGTGGTGGGACGGGCGAATCTGGTAAAAATGATATGGATGCCTCAGCTGCTGTACGTTCTACATAATTCTCTACATTGGATACCCCAGAGATATTTCTATAAAGTTAACTTGCTCTTCAGAGAATTGATTTGGAGGAGGCGTAGTCCAAGAATTAAATTAGAAACGTTACAGAGGAGCAAATGTGATGGAGGACTCTCAGTGCCAAATCCATGGGCATACTTTGCAGCCGCCCAGATGCAACATATGTGAGGGTGGGAGGACCGGGGGTGGGGGGGGGGGGGGCTCGCAAAGACTATTACTGCAGCAATACTTCAGGTCACTTAGTCTTTCTGAGACCCTAGAAGCAGGTAAATTTAACACATCATCGGAATCTATGCCTACCCTTCTGTTGATACATAAGTTGTGGATTAAAATCAGAGATATACAGGACATTAAGGGGCCAACGCAGTTCACCTCTATCTGGGACACTCCGTAGCTGCCCAATTTAAATAAGCTGGAGGGGTTTGGGGTTTGAAGGGAGAGAGGGCTGGCTCGACTCACACAGCTACTGGAAGGGGATAACTTTAAAGAATTCTCCACGCTACAATCAGAGTTTGGGTTTTTGAATAGCGAATTCTATAAATACCTCCAATTAAGACATGCATACCGTGCTGAGGCTGGCATGGTTGGCCGCACAATTCATTGTAATAAAATAATACAGAGAATTGCTTCTTCAGGAGGCTCATCCGGTCTGATATCAGTATTATACGGCGAAGTACTGGATAGGTTATTAACACATCATTTACCAAACTCTAAGCAGAGGTGGGAGCAGGAGATAGGGCCTATTGAGGACAATCAGTGGGTGGAAATATTGGAAAGAGCACCTGCCCTGTCCCTAGGGGAAGCCTACAGGTTGTCTCATCTATATGTCATCCATCGAGTCTATCGAACACCAAAATTTCTATTTGACATAGGTGCCAGACCAGATCCCACCTGTCCACGATGTGGGGCGGACTCAGCGTCCATGCTCCACATGTTGTGGTCCTGCCCTAGCTTGGAGGCGTTTTGGATGGGGGTGACTTCAATTGTTAACAGAGTGTATATCACAGATCTAAGTCTTACCCCCTTGGTGTGCATCCTGGGATATAATGAAGACCTGAAATTGGAGGAAGAGGGTAAACTGGCAGCTGCCCGTATGCTATACATGGCTAGAAAATTAATAGCACAATACTGGATTACGGATCAGGTCCCCACCATATCGGAGTTTGTTAACAAGGTCAATTGGATAGTAAATGTAGAGAAAGGAATATATTTAAAAAGAAACTGTATGGCCAAATTTGAAAAGATCTGGGCCCCATGGATAGACGACTCTGGTCTGGCATCTAGAGATTTATTTAGGTTCCGGCTGGGCTTGTTTTAAAATCATGATATAAATAGCTGAGAGGCAATATGACTATAGGAACAGTATCTCTCTACCACGAACTCTTTTCCCTGTCTGTGGCCGGCTATGAGATATACATGATGGTACTTGAGATAGGAGCATGGAGGATCCAGATCCTCTAATATTCCATAGGTTAGAGGTTTCATGGGGGGAATTATGGCATCTATATCACACATGTATGATATGGTCAAATATATGTTTATGGTTTCTAGGTTTCTCATGTGGGGGGAGGGAGGGGTGGGACTGTAGGGGTTATGTTGACCCCGAATTGTATGTTTTATGTACTTTACAAAATTTCTAATAAAAACATTTTGGTTAAAAAAAAAGCCCATTAATTTTACCACATAGTCTATTGGGAAATGGGAAAAAATTTCCAAGTGCGGAGAAATTGCAAAAAAAGTGCAAATCCATAATTGTTTTTAATTAAAATGGTCATTATATGGTAAAACTAACCTGGTAGTATAATTCCTCAGGTCAAAAGGAGTTTGTAGATAACAAACATGTATAGTTTTTCTTTTATTTAATTGGTGAAAAAAAATTCAGAAATTTATGTGACAGCTTATTTTTTGCACCCTGTTTGCCCACATTTTTACAAATACCATTTTTGCATAGATGTGATGTTTTGATCGCCTCTTCTAGCATGTTATTGCTCTGTTGCAGTGGCCAAAAAGTGTAATCCTGGCATTTTTATTTTTTTGTTACGCTGTTTATCGATCGGATTAATTTACTTTATATTTTGATAGATCAGACATTTCTGAACTCAGCGATACCAAGTATGTGTATTTTTTTTTAATCATTATTTATTGTTTTATTTTTAATAGGGAAGAAATGGGGGATGATTTGAACTTTTGTTTTTATTTTTTTTTCATATTTGTATAAACTTTTTTTTTACCTTTTTACTGTTTTTAATAGTACTCTGTAGACTTGAAGCTGCAATAGTCTGATTACTTCTGCCGTACAATGCAGTACAATCAGCACTGCCCAGAAATAGCAGAAATCATCACTTCCTATGAATATCGTCAGTCAGCCAGCATTTAGAGGAAGTTCGTCATGACAATCACAGATGTCTTTAGCTGAACCCTGGCTGTAATAACAACCCATCAGCATCCTGCAATCACATCACTGGACCACCATTGGGAGCGAGGAATTACATTTTCCTCCAGAGATTGACAGCAGGACTTAACAGCGGCCGGAAGATCTCTGAACATGTTGACTGATCAACAATTAGGGCTCATGCGCACGTTGCGTATTTTTTTGCGTTTCTGCAACGTTTTAAGCTGCAGTGTCCCATTGTCAAAATGCATGCGTTCAGCTTCCCCAGTAAAGTCTATGAGAATCATGCAAAATCCGTGCGCACGATGATTTTTTAAACACAGCATTTTGATTATCAAAAAATTGACAATCTCTGCGCTTAAAAAAGCAGCATGTCAATTATTTTGTCCGTTTTGGCAGCGTTCTTCACCCATTTAAATCAATGAGTTGTAGAAAAACGCTACCAAAATGTTAAGCAGTGCGCTTGCATTGCATTTTTGTTGCAATCCGCATGTTTTTTTAACATGTTTTTTCGGTCTCTCTCCCTCTGTCGGTCGGTCTGTTGGTCGGTTTCTCTCTCTCTCTGTCTCTATCTCTCTCTCTGTCCATGTCAGTCTCTCCCTCGCATCCTCTCTCTCATACTGACCGATCCACGATCACCAGTGCGGCGCTGTACGGCATTCACACTGTGGCGGCTCCTCCTCTTTTGAAAATGACGGCCGCTCATTAATCCATCTCGTATTCCCTGCTTACCCCGCTCACCGGCGCCTATGATTGGTTGCAGTCAGACACGCCCCCACGCTGAGTGATAGCTGTCTCACTGCAACCAATCACAGCTGCCGGTGGGCAAGTCTAAATCGAGCAGTAAAAAAACCCCAAATAAATAATTAAAAAAAAATGACGTGCAGTCCACCCAATTTTGATACCAGCCAGGCTAAAGCCACACAGCTGAAGGCTGGTATTCTCAGGATGAGGAGCTCCACGTTATGAGGAGCCCCCCAGTCTAACAATATCAGCCAGCAGCTGCCCAGAATTGCCACATCTATTAAATGTGATAGTCCTGGGACTCTACCTGTCTCATCCCGAATTACTCTGGTGTGGTGGCAAATGGGGTAATAAGGAGTTAATGGCAGCAGCCCATAGCTGCCACTAAGTCCTAGGTTAATCATGGCAGGCATCTCCCTGAGATACCTTCCATGATTAACCTGTAAGTTAAAGAAAATAAACACACACATCCAAAAAAAATCCTTTATTTGAAATGAAAGACAAAAAAACACCCTCTTTCACCACTTTATTAACCCCTTGAAAACACCTCCAGGTCCAACGTATTCCACGCAAGGTCCCACGACGCTTTCAGCACTGCTACATCGGAAGCTGACAGGAGCGGCAGTAGAACGCCGCCGTTCCTGTGAGCTCCATGCAGCAACTGAAGTGAGTCGCGCGATCAGCTGTGCCGTCACTGAGGTTACTCGCGACCACCGCTCTCAGGTGGAGGACTGCAGCTATGGCCACGAGTAACCTGAGTGAAAGCACAGCTGATCGCGTGGCTCACTGTAGTCACTCAAGGGCTTTGCGATCACAGGTGAGTCCTTCACATGTGACCGCAAATCAGACTGCGACACAGAGAGAGAGAGAGACGTGCGATGTCAGTGAAATCAGGTGAAGTTTGCTGCGGACTCCTGTGTCCTGGCACTGACCTCAGTGGTTCATCTGAGTTCATGACAGCACACATAGACAGATCCGCGGGATGACAATGAAGTTGGGTGCAGTTCATCTGCGTTCATTCTCATTGCCCAGCTCTGTCTATGTCTGCTGTCAGTGGGCATGTAGCAGAGCTGGGGGACCGCACTAACAAAAATGCATCCAAATGCATGTAAAATGCATCCAAAATACATGCGTTTTGGATGCATTCTTTTTGTCAACACGCAGCGTCAAGTCTGCAAGAGGGTACATTTATTTCTTCACTGGCCAGGACGCAGTGTGCACATGAGCTCTTAAAGGTGCAAGCTCAATGTGCGAGCCTGCATCAAAAGGGAGGGACATGACCTATGATGTAGCAGTATGTCAGAGGTTAATTAAGTAACCTTTTCTGTGCTCTGGAAGACACTAGGAGCAGAAATTCCAGTGACTTACAGGCGTCTCTTCAGAAGCAATATGAGACCAATTGCCAGAGAAGGTAGGAATACTGAAGAGGAATGGTGACACTGGCAATACAAAGGCACAATATTACAAGATGAAAACCCGATATCACAGGGACACAGTGACACTGTGGGAAGCGACACATAGAATGATGAAGTGCGGAGGAAGAGTTATCTTCCAGGCAGCATCCTCCCCATAGCCAGCAAGAGCACATTTACATAAACATATAAAAGATGATTTATTCACAACAAAGCATCTGAAATGAGACATAAAATTATGATGTTTTTCAGCATTCTATAAGCTGTATACCCATATTAAGTAGTGACAGATTTCTTTTAGTTTAAATCATGTTGCCGCAGTATGTAGCAGAGCCGGAATTGTTGTGGAACCTCATGTGGATTACATCGGAACTGGGTATTTGGGGTTGATAAAGGGGTGAAAGAGGGTGTTTTTTGTATTTGATTTCAAATAAAAAAAATTTCGGTGTTTGTGTTTATTTCTTTTCAGTTACAGATTAATAATGGGGGGTCTCATAGATTCTCCCCATTACTAATCTAGGGCTTAGTGGCAGCTGTGAGCTGTGATTAACCCTTTATTATCCCAATTTCTTCCAAACTAGGGCAATCAGGATGAGCAGGGTCAAATTGCGTGATTGTCGCATCTAATGGATGAGATAATTCTAGATGGATGCAGGCTGCTATTTTTAGGCTGCCTACCTGGCCACCCAGTCTGAGAATACCATCCCCTAACTGTCGGTTTTATCAATGCTGGGCATCAAAATTGGGTGTATGGCATGCTGTTTTTAACAATTATTTATTTAAATAATTTTTAAAAAAGCCGCATGGGCTCCCTCTTATTTTGATACACAGCCCAGATAAGCACATGTCTGGGGACTGCCACATACTTTATCTGTGCTGGGTTTCATAATATGGGGGGACCCTATGCCAATTTATTATATTTATTTTTACACCAATACACTGTGTGCAGAATTATTAGGTAAATGAGTATTTTGATCACATGATAAATTTTATACATGTTGTCCTACTCCAAGCTGTATAGGCTTGAGAGCCAACTACAATTAAGTAAATCAGGTGATGTGTATCTCTGTAATCAGGTGGGGTGTGGTGTAATGACATCAACACCCTATATAAGGTGTGCCTAATTATTAGGCAACTTCCTTTCCTTTGGCAAAATGGGTCAGAAGAGAGATTTGACGGGCTCTGAAAAGTCCAAAATTGTGATATGTCTTGCAGAGGGATGCAACAGTCTTGAAATTGCCAAACTTTTGAAGCGTGATCACCGAACAATCAGGCGTTTCATGGCAAATAGCCAATAGGGTCGCAAGAAGCATGTTGGGCAAAAAAGGCGCAAAATAACTGCCCATGAATTGAGGAAAATCAAGCATGAAGCTGCCAAGATGCCATTTGCCACCAGTTTGGCCATATTTCAGAGCTGCAACGTTCCTGGGTTACTGGAGTATCAAAAAGCAGAAGGTGTGCCATACTCAGGGACATGGCCAAGGTAAGGAAGGCTGAAAAACAACCAACTTTGAACAAGAAACATAAGATAAAACGTCAAGATTGGGCCAAGAAATATCTTAAGACTGATTTTTCAAACGTTTTATGGACTGATGAAATGACAGAGACTCTTGGTGGGCCAGATGGATGGGCCAGAGGCTGGATCAGTAAAGGGCAGAGAGCTCTACTCTGGCTCAGACGCCATCACGGTGGAGGTGGGTTACTGGTATGGGCTGGTATCATCAAAGATGAACTTGTGGGACTTTTTTGGGTTGAGGATGGAGTGAAGTTCAACTCCCAGACCTACTGCTAGTTTCTGGAAGACAACTTCTTCAAGCAGTGGTACAGGATGAAGTTATCATCGTTCAAGAAAAACATGATTTTTATGCAGGACAATGCTCCCTCGCATGCATCCAACTACTCCACAGCGTGGATGGTCAGTAAAGGTCTAAAAGATGAAAAAATAATGACATGGCCCCCTTGTTCACCTGATCTGAACCCCATAGAGAACCTGTGGTAGCTCATAAAATGCGAGATCTACAGGGAGGGAAAACAGTGGTGGCTGCTGCATGCAATGTTGATCGTAAACAGATCAAGCAACTGACAGAATCTATGGATGGTAGGCTATTGAGTGTCATCATAAAGAAAGGTGGCTGTATTGGTCACTAATTTTTTGGGTTTTGTTTTTGTATGTCAGAAGTGTTTATTTCTGAATTTCGTGCAGTTATATTGGTTTATCTTGTGAAAATAAATAAGTGAGATGGGAATATATCTGGATTTTATTAAGTTGCCTAATAATTCTGTACAGTAATAGTTACCTGCACAAACAGATATCCTCCTAAGATATCCAAATCTAAAAAAAAAATCCACTCCAACTTCCAAAAATATTTAGCTTTGATATTTATGAGTCTTTTGGGTTGATTGAGAACATAGTTGTTGATCAATAATAAAAAAAATCCTCTAAAATACAACTTGCCTAATAATTCTGCACACAGTGTATAGACACGCAGACAGCGTGTGAGAAAAACAGGGTCACACAGGGTGAGGGCGCAGTCTGACTGCAACCAATCACACATGCCATGACTGCCGGTGGGCGCAGGAAGCAGTGCAAATGCATCAGGTTAATGAGCGGCCCAGGCAGTAGTGTTAGTGCCGTGTGGGAGACTGTTAAGTATAATGTGCCTGCTTTACTCTTATTATCTTTCTTTATTAGTTATTTTTTTAATTATCTGAGTGACCAAATGCAGATAATTACACAGTGTTCCCTGAGTACTTTGGGTCTGGGATCAGTGCACGGGTATTAAGTAACCCACGCAGATCTGGACTTTTACAGTCCAGGTCCACCCATCACTATTCTCTATATTTTTTAAGGCTTCATACTGTAACTGCTCTCTTCTTTTAGTAGCCATAGTTTTTTTTTTTTACTATTTTTAACTCACTGATTCCTATAGTGCAGGGAACCTTTTTACTACCAGGGGACATTGAATATTTATACCATAAATCGGAGGCCATAGAAAATGAACAACTTGAATTTGCTATATTTGGTCAAACTTTTATTTATTCACCCCTAATATGATGTCTGAAGATGCTTCTTTTTAGTGAGACTGTGGAGTAAAGTGGTATTGATGTTTTTGCAACTCGCAATTGCTTATCCAAATTTGCGTCAGCCTGCAGCTCAGTTGACTCTTTGTGATAGATTTTTAAAAGATATGGCATCAGTAATATTACAATGCACATCTCCTTAGTGTCCAAAGATCAAATAGAAGTTGACTCCCGCACTGTCGTAAGAAGATGGTCAGCAGTAATGATTAAATCGTGATTTTAATACGCGTTTCAGGGATCACATTTCCTTCCTCAGATAAAACACACATGTACCAGTGTGCTGCTGACCATCTTCTTATGACAGCGCGGGAGTCCACTTCTATTTGATCTTTTGATGCTAACCTACTCGTGGTGCTTGCTGCAGCCGTAACCTACACACTTTCAATAGAAGCTGTGACTATTTCACAACTGCATCAGGTGAGCACATCTGATATTTCCTATAAATGTTTTTAACATTAATACCCTATTAGTGCCTTTTGTCCTCACCACAATGCGAATCTCCTCACAGTGGAAAATTCATCACTGCTCATGTTACATTTATAAAACTCAAGCAGTGTGGGGGTCTGCTGTATACATCATATAGGAGATGCTGGAGCTGCTCTATATACACACAGAAGAGAATACGGGCATATACATAACAGGAGACGCTGGGGGCATATTTACATAACATACGAGAGGCTGGGGACATATATCACAAAAGAGGCTAGGAGCATATATACATCATATGAGAGGCTGGGGCTTTTTATATATATATATATATATATATATATATATATATATATATATAATCACAGAAGAAGCTGGGGCCATATAAACATGGCAGAAGAGGCAATACAGTGGGTAAACTATTGAACACATCACCAATTTTCTAAGTAAATATATTACTGAAGGTGCCATTGACGAGAATTATTCATCAGATGTCAGTAACAACCAATTCAATTCACACAGGCAAAGAAATCAAACCATAGTTGTCCATAAATTGAGTGATGAGTAATAAAGAGAACCAACACATGGAAAAAGTATTGAAAAACACTTACTGAAATGTATTTAACACTTTGTACAAGAGCCTTTGTTGGTGATGAGATGATGGCTTTGAGATGCCTCATGTATTGATAAATTAGGTGCATGCATTGTTTAGGTGTGATTTTGGCCCATTCTACCACACAAACACTATTCAAATCCTGAAGGTTATGTGGGCTCCTTATATGAACTTTGAGACTTAAGCTAGCTTTACACGCTGCAATGTATCTTACAATGTGTCGGCGGGGTCACGTCGTAAGTGACGCACATCCGGCATCGTAAGGTACATTGTAGTGTGTGACAGCTACATGCGACTGCGATTGAATGAAAATCCATTCATCGCATGCACGTCGTCCATTCCTCATGAATTGAACGTGAGGTTGTTCAATGTTCCCGAGGCAGCACACATCGCAGTGTGTGACACCCCGGGAACATTGAACAGATCTTATCTGCGTCCTCCAGCTCCCGGCCGGTAATGCGGAAGGAAAGAGGTGGGCGGGATGTTTACGTCCCGCTCATCTCCACCCCTCCGCTTCTATTGGCTGGCTGCCGTGTGACGCCGAATGTCCCTCCCACTCCAGGAAGTGGACGTTCACCGCCCACAGCGAGGTCGTATGGACGGGTAAGTACGTGTGACGGGGGTTAATCGTTTGTGCGGCACGTTCAACAAATTGAATGTGCCACACATACGATATCGTATGCGAAATTGCAACGTGTAAAGCAGGCTTTAGTTCCTACCATAAATTTTCTATTGGATTCAGGTCAGGTGATTGGCAGGGCCATTCTAGCAACTTTATTTTCTTTCTCTGAGATCAATTGAGCGTTTTCTTAGCTATATGTTTGGGATCATTATCTTGCTAATATGTTCACCTTCATTTAATTTTCATCATCCGGTAGATGGTCGAAGATTTTTATGAAGAGTGCCTCAGTACATTTGTACATTGATCCTTCCTTTAATTATATGAAGTTTGCCAGCATCATATGCTGAAAAACAACCCCCCACCATGATGTGAAAATAGCAATTGCCTGCTCACCTGCATAGGAATATGCTCCTTGGGAGGAAGCGCGTTCAACACTTTGCTAGTGGAGATCATTAATGAAAAAATGTTGTGCCCACCTCCGAATTTCACTGTTGATATGGTGTTCTTGGGGTGATATTCAGTGCCTTTTGGCCTTCCAACAAAATGAGTATCATGGTATTCAAAAAGTTAAATTTTGGTCTCGTGTGACAAGACTCTATTCTCCAAGTATTTCAAAGGCTTCTAAATGTTGTTGAGCAAAATTTAAATGTGATTGAACATGCTTTTTCTTCAGCTATGGAGTCTTGCATGGTGAGAGTACATACAGTCCATGGAGATGGAGTGCATTACTTATTGTATTCTTTGAAACTATTGTACCAGCTGATTCTAGCTCTCCACAAGTGGTTATTGGCTCTTTGACAACTCATCTGATAATTCTGTTAACTTTTTTTTCTGAAATCTTGTGGGGAGCACCTGGTCATGACCATTTTTTGGTAAAATTATGTTCTTTTCAATTATGGCCCATACAGTGCTCAATGGAACCTTCATTAGTTTAGAAATTCTTTTGTTATCAATGTCATCAGTAAATTTTGCAACAATAAAGTTGCAAAGGTCTTGGGACATCTCACTGGTTTTACCTATCATGAGATGTTTCTTGTGTGGCACCTTGGTAATGAAACACCTTTTGATACACTATCAGTTGAACCAGCTGATATTATTTTTCTTTAAGGGGCAGGATTGCTTCACTAATTTAAGTACTGATAGATTTCAGCTGATGTCATGACTCCATGACTTTTTGCACCTCTATTTCTTCATATTTTCAATACTTTTTCCTGTGCAATTTCTCATTATTACCAGTGATAAGCGTGAGTACTCAGCACTACTCAGTACTCGATTGAGCATCTGAGTGTTCTGCATGCTCGGTACTTGAAAAAATACCGAGAGAGATCAAGAGTAACAGCCATGCAAATCACCCAAAGGGAGGAAAAGACATACGTCACCAATTCATAGTATACGGGTGTATGGGCTGAATGGATGTAATTGGACCTACAGATATAGTGGCATAGAAATGCCAATAGGTAGAAATAAATTCTACAGAGAACCGAATAAGGTCAGAAAGTAAATCTTTTATTGATTAAAAGGAGGGGGGAAGGGGAGGTATTTGCCACAAGGCAGGGTGACCAAAATAGAAGAAACAACATCACATGCGAATAAAGACACAGTGTGGGGGCAGGGACACAATTCAGTCAGATGGAAATGTAACCAATCTAATACAACATTACATGGGGGAGATGAGATGTAAGTGTGCAGAGAAGCAATGAAAAAGTAAAGCACAAATGGCTAAAGCACACTGTATCTCATTACCCACGTGGTGACATGGTGTAAGTAGATATAGGAAAAAGTGAAACGAGGTATGGATGGTAAAGTTTACCTGATCCTGGAGGGAAGTGGAGAAACAGCCTGCACATGCGACGCCAAACCCCGACGCGCACGTATCGGCGTCACCTTCGTCAGGGTGACGCCGAAGGCGATGCCGAAACGTGCGCGTCAGGGTTTGGCGTCGCAAGTGCGGGCTGTTTCTCCACTTCCCTCCAGGATCACGTAAAATTTACCATCCATACCTCCTTTCACTTTTTCCTATATCTACTTACACCATGTCACCACGTGG